>NC_079365.1:11447500-11762500 GCF_021018895.1 Seriola aureovittata | reverse complement strand
AAGGGCAGAGAGGAAGGAGAAAATGAGGGAGGGGGAGATACAGGATAAAAAAGGAGAAAGTAAGTGAAAAGGCAGAGGCAGTTACAGGACAACAGCCAAGAATCTGCAGCTAAGCATACAGTGAATGTAACCGCTATTCATGTCTTTATGCCTTGAATACACAAAGTTGATAATTTCAACTATTTTGGTGGCTCTGCTCTGTTCTGGTCATAACAAATGAAGTTCTGCTAAAGCCTTGAAATACCTCAGTGAAAGCTCGTTTGACATGAAGACTTATGATTCTAAAAAGGTTACCAAACATAAACAGACAGATGGGGATATTTCAAATGTTATTGCCAGATAACAGCTGGACTTTAGTATTCAGCCTTGTTTTCTTCCTACCAGAGACCCTCAGATATTAAAGCTGGTCAATAAAAAATGACAAAAAATCTGCTGCTATCAGCCGCACAGATATAAATAGTTTCTGCTTTTGATAATAAAAGCCATCATCACATCGGACTCTGAGACACTGGGATAGATTTTTTTCTGACATTTTAAAAGAAAAACAATTAATCAAGAAAATAATCAGCACATTAAAAGAAGATGAAAGTAATCTTTAGTTACAGCCCTAATCCATTTAATAGTAGTTGAGATATTTTGGTAGTGACCATAGAAGTGGACTGATCGACATTATAACCCATAGAGCCACGCTGCAAACGTGACTGTCACATCGTCCTGCGAGACTCTTGTCTTCTGCTTGTGTTGCTGCCCTGCAGACTGCTGTGCTGTGGCTTAGCAGCAACTTCTTATCTTCCCGTTTTTGCTTTTACAATCTCACTGCATTGTTTCAGTAATTCTGATTCACCACCTTGACCAGCTGCATCACTTGCAATCAATGTGATGAATTATTGCGAAGCCTTGGATGGAAGCTTCCTGTTTTGTGATTCCTTTTGAAGTTTGATTAGTATTTTAATCAAAGAGTTGAAATGAACTTGACTTAAGTAGCTGAATGGCATTTAATCTGTTTGCTATGTAAAAACCAGCCAGTTGGATAAATAGAGCTTCAAGCACAACACTGCCTATAATTTAAAAAAAAAAAAAAAGACCCTCCATTCTTCATTCTTTAATCTGTCTTGTTCTTTTCCCATATTTTTCTTTCATGGCTCCTCTCCACTGACTCGGTCTCACTCCACCAGGGTCAAGCCTGTTGAACCCTGAGCTTTATAAATCAAATCAAAGTGCTGCACACTAGATATGATCCATCAGCTGCATCAATCCAATACAATCTTCTCCTCTTTCTTTTTCTCTAATGGCACTTTGTTGTTTTTCCCCCTTTATCCATCACATGTACTGACATGTTTGTTTCGGTAGCTTTCAGCCTCATCATACAGACACGCTACCTTTTAAAAATTCCAGGCAATACGGCTTTCAACCATGTTTGATTGGCACTTTTCTGTGTTTTTTTTTTTGTCACCACCTGTTTCTTCTCCTCTGCCCTTCCATCTTTCTTCTGTGTCCTCCTCTTCTCCTCTCCTCCTGCCCCCACCCCCTTCACTTACCCTTCACCACAGGCGTTCCACTCCTCCAATCTAACACCCAGGAATTACACTAATAGCTTGTCTGGCAGACAGTATGAATGGAGGGATGGAGGGCGGGGAGGGAAAGATATAGTGAATGGGAATCTGTCTTTGTTCGACCACCCACCGAAGCCTATTTCTGCACCTTCTCACAAAAGACGGCGTTCAAATGGGAAGAAGAACCACCCATGATAGGAAAATGTGTTTACTGTCAGACATAATCCTTCCATAAATCTGATCAAATTCAGAAGTATATTGAAGTGGATTTGAACAGATTTTTTGAAATTGTAGTTTCTTCGTTTAACTATAGTGAGACTGCTGCTGCTCTAGGGGATTTGTTTTTATTGTAAAATCAACTTGCTGTTTCGCTTTTTTTTTTAAGTTCTCTTGTAGCATAAATGCAGGTGAAACAGAAAGAGACATGGAGACGTCAAGGACCTTGGAGGCTATGATCTTTGTAAGCAAGACTGCTGGGAAACTGAGTGTAGACATATAGAACTGTAGCTTGGGTCACGCCCAGGCCACTGTAATCCAGAGCAGGTTTGGGTGGAACATTTGGATTAGTGGACATGTGGGTACAATGTCTATCTGATGGAAGTGATTTAGACTTTTTTTATGGGATTTGTTCTGTTCTGTGAAACTGGCAGATATGTTACACCACCCTGGAAAGTACCAAACTTTCATTTTGCACAGTCCCATGACTCTTTAGGCATAGTTAGATACTGTGTAACCAATTTGAATACTGAAGCAAGCAATGGGTGTTTCATCATAATTCTTCATAAATTGTTCAGAGATTGGTATTTTAGCTTCTTCAGGTAGTTGTGTTGAGCTTAAAAGCAGATTTCCAGAGGAACCTTCTTTCAAGAATTTAAACCAAGTAATATTTATATTATTCATCTTTTATTTATTATAGGTAACTTTATTCTTCATATTTGTACAAGTGCACATAGATGAAATGGACATTTTTTATATCTAAAATATGACTTGACTATGTCAAGCTGTGCTAAAAGATTTTAGGTTATGTGTATCTAAATGTTAAACTTCCTGTGACAGTATTTGGAAGTTATAAGGAATAATAATAAAACAGTGTTGACATAAGTAGACAAAGATAGAAAATAGTGGATCTCTGCTGACACAAGCACAGGGAGGCATGAGTTGAGAATGGTTTAATTTCTCTTTACATTGAGAATACATTGCACACCAATGAACAGACATGATTGTAGAAAGTGGCAGCAGGTGCACAGATATAAAGGTGTGTAAAGTGTCTGACACCTAATTGACCACTTGATTGCCCCCATTTAAAAAGACGTTCTAGAGCTCTACAGTCAGTGGGCAGTAGCAGGCGAGGTGTTTTATATTATAAGCAAGAGCAGCCTGTGATGTCATCAGGCTCTGCAGGAACGTCATACAGTTGTAGGCTTACACACACACACACACACACACACACAAACTCATTCACACACATGTGCACACACAGACTAAGCCTGTAATCCTCATTGTGTATGTTTATTAACTGGGAATTGCTATATAAAGTTTAATCCACAGGCTGCGTATAGTGATTGTTGTATACATAGTTTGTTTGTGTATGTTGTTATTAAACAATCACAATCTAATGTGTGTGTGTGTGTGTGTGTGTGTGTGTGTGTGTGTGTGCTGAGGCATTAACTGAGGTATTCTTGTTGTCCATGCACACGGATAAATCAGTGAGACACACATGTGCTTCAGATAGATGGATGGTCTGTTCACCATCGGCTATTTCACCAGAAATATAGAAATGAAGGAAAAATCCATGTATAGATACTGAGGAGTTGCTGTGCTTAATATGCACAGAAAAATGAATGGAAAATGCATAGAGGTGGAAGAGGAGGGCTGACGGACAGGAGAGTGAGAAGAAGAGGGAGGAAGAGTGGGAATCCCACAGTAAACAGGAAGGGAAATCTGGGATCCTGGGAGGCTAAAAATCTGTGGAGGCAGCAGCTGAATGTGTGCACGTGTGTGTATGTCCTCATCTCTCTTCCATTTCCCCTCATGGCTTAATCTGTTACGCTAATGATGTGCAATGGTTCATATTGCCACCTTGTGGTGAGATGTGGCAACTACAGATTTTAGGATTTAACCCATTCATCCAATTCTTTAACTGCTGTGCGCTGCTCCTGTGATATGTTCATGTTTCCAACTCTCTCACCTTCTCTGCCCACAGATTTTGTTTGACCAGGCTCAGAGGTCGATCAAGCAGCAGCTTCACACCTTCATTAAAGAGTGAGTACCTCATCCCAGTTAATAGTAGTTAATTAAGTGGCTTCCTCCTGGTGCTAAAAAGAAAAACACAATGCACGTTCGAGTGTGTACACCTTTTTAAGACTGGTGCAATAATGAAACTGGGAGTCTTTGGCTAACCCTTAGACAGGTGACCCGTCAATATTTACTTGAGCAGGATATTAAACCACTATGTGAAGTCCATAAGACAAATGTCTAAAATGTAAATGTTCACCTAATGTTTTGTATACAAACAGCTGACGGCTGTAAATCTAACTCGTAGCCAACCTCCACATCTACAAAAGTTATATTTGTGATTTGTTTTTAGTTTTCAGAGGGAAGTCTTCTGATTGGTTTACATAGTAATATTGTGGCTCATGCAATGTAAAGGCTGAATCCTTTTATTTCACACTGAGAGACCTACATGCTCTTGTGATCATCACAAGAGAACTGTTGTCCAACTGACTGAAGAACAGCTTCTTCCCTAGAGCTGTGGAAAAGCTTTTGAACTCATAACCGAAGTGCAATTACTAATTGTGCAATATGATCTATTTACATTTTATACGTAATATTTATTATTTTATTTTCCTTTACTGTTTATTTGATTTTTATAAGCTGCTAACCACAATGGACTGAATTATATTGTTTTTTAATAAGCAATGACAATAAAAATTTATCTATATAAATGTACATGGATCATAAACTGTCTCTCTTCTCTTCCACCAGGGATGTGCGTAAATTCAAGGACACTAAGAAGCAGTTTGACCGGGTGCGTGAGGACATGGAGCTGGCTCAGGTGAAGAACGCCCAGGCACCAAGGAACAAGGTCCATGAGGCAGAAGAGGCCACTCAGGCCCTTATCCTCAGTCGCAAAGCCTTCAGGCACCTGGCGCTGGACTATGTACTACAGGTGAAAAATACTGCTGTACACAGCCAAAGGCACAAAATACATCTGTATTACAAGTGTTGTCCAGTAGGTGGAGCTGACACTCAACAGCTGCTGAACCCAAAAACATGCAGCGCTTCATGCAGCAATTGAGACTGTGATGATTTAAAGAGAATAACTAAATCATGTATAACCCTCCTGTTGGTCTGAAATACCTAACCTTAATATAATTCACATTTTTCTTTCCTTCTCTACTTTTGGCAGATTAATGTTCTTCAGGCCAAGAAGAAGTTTGAAATCCTGGATGCAGTGAGTAGATTTGTCTCTTTAATATCACATTGACATCTGTACATTATTATATATGTTCTGTATGTGTTAAATATTCACCCCTGTGGTGGGTGTGTGTGTGTGTGTGTTATGAACACAGCTGTATTACAGTATACTTTCTCCCTGTGTCTGCTGCAGATGCTGTCCTTCATGCGAGCCCAGTACACTCTGTTCCAACAAGGCTTTAATATTTTGGATGAGATTGACCCCTACATGAAAAAACTGGCTGCGCAGGTAAGAGGAAGCAAACCCGCCACACTGAGTGCCATTCATCCTCAGTCAAGAAAATACAGTACATGCGCACGCACATATTCAAATGCACTAGTTTTACTGTAGTACTACTTTTTTTCTATTACTGCATTTGCTCAGCTCCCCCTATAGACAGCAGCTCTTCTGGCAAATGGTACATGTACTGGAATAATTAATAATAATTATTTTACTCTTTGCTTGTTATTGTCTGTAACTCCACCTGATGTGGGTCATGTTATGTGACTTTTTCCGTTTAGGCTTCACAAGCACAATAAGTACTCCTCAGCACCAATTAATAAAACTAACACATGTACATATTCAGTTATTGTCATTTAAAATATGTTATGTTGTTTATCACCATAAGTTAATTACAAGCTAACAGGAAAGAAAATGAAAAGCTAAACATTCTCACATACACAACATAGTGGACATGGGTGAATGGATGTACGGGTGAGTGTTTGTGCATGCATCTGCATGTTGATATTTTTAACTTGCTCATGTTTTCATTTACTTGTCTCACTGACCCCGCCGTCCTCTGTTGTGTGCAGCTGGATCAGCTGGTCATCGACTCGGCCATGGAGAAGCGGGAGATGGAGCACAAACACGCCCTCATCCAGCAGAGAGTGAGACAACAACACAGCTCTTATCTTCCTCTTCCTCTTTTCTTCTATTCAGTGAAAACTGGCACAGCTTCTCCTTTTCCTCTCATGTCGCCTGGATACATTGGGACTTTCACCTTCTGCACAATTAGAACAAAAACCCTGCCCTTCTGCTGATATGAGAGTCAAGAACAATAGACGACAAAATACTGAGAAACAGCCCCTTAGTACTGTAATATACAGTGATGTGGAGATTATACATTATTTAATATTACATTGATGTTACCATTTTTTTCAGAACCATTACAAACTAAAACAAGCCATTATTGTTTGTGAAACCCTTAGACAACAATGTTTTTGCATTTATGTAGGTTAATGTAAATTAGTGTTGGTTACACAAATAAACATGAATCGGTGGTAATAGGTAATATTCTTTTTAAAGCCACTGTATATATCGCTTTTAACACAGATAGAAGATTCTTTTCTATTTTCATGTTAAGTATTTTTAGCATGTTTACCATGTTAGAGTTTTAAACCTCAACAGTAGATATCATGGTGTTATGTCATATGTTTTGTCAAAAGTTGTGAAACTAGATTTTTCTCTTGTCAAAAAAATCTTATCAACGTTTTTCACTCTCACTTAGCATGACCTATTCCTATTTATTTATGGAAGTTGAAACATCTAAAAAACAAAACACTTGGGTTAGAGAAGGTATTTATGTGCATTTCTGAAATGTAAAATGTGTCACGCAACACAAACCTATCTCATGTTACCATCAAATACGTCACTTGAAAAACAGCTTTTCATAGGACCTTTTAATTATTTTTTACATCACCTGCTTCGTGACTCGCTGTCGTCCGGTTTTTCGTTTTGTTGAATTCAGCGAGGCACAAAAAAAAAAAAAGCCTCCAAAATAATTAGAACAAGTTTATAAGTGCAGTTTTTTTTTTTCTTCAGGCTCAATTTAAGTGTTTAAAGTGGGAAAGCAGTTCCCACAAAGACAACTCAGTAGACTTATTTCAGATGTCCATCAACCGAATAAAAACAACTCTTTCAAACGTTTGTGCACAGATGCACAAAAATCATCCATCTGCTACCTGAAGAGATGCCAACAACATGGCTGTTTTTCTGCCTGATTTGGCTCGTCCCTCTGATTGATTTAGTTGCCAAGTGGAGGCATCCTGCCAGACTCATCACACAGCTTTGTGCCCGACCTGATGGCCTTTCAGCAACCCTTCCTCCGTCTTCTAATGTGATGAAGAAAACAACTGTTTCCTGGAGGCCTTGTGTGTTTCAGGAGCCTTCTGAACTAGCAAGCTAAAAAAAATACTTTAGTGTAAAAACCCTCTGGAAACTGGCATCAATTAGGGCACGATGTCTCTCATGAGCACATATTTACAGTGGATTAATGTTGTGAAATTCATGCAACGGTGTTCTTTTATTAATACATTTCTTTCCCTCTCTTCTTTGTGCCCTTGCCTGACTACATTCTTTCACCGCCAGACTCTGATGCAGGTGAGTTTTTTTTTTTTTTCTCTCCCTCTCTTTATCTGCAGCATTAAAAATTAATCCACAGCCTATTCATCACATAAGTATCAATCAGTCCTCTTGGTTCAAAGTGTTTTGCAGTGCAAACCATATTAGTGTTTTTAAAGGTTGTCAGAGGATGTTTGCTGGAGTTGTACGATGGTTCTCTGTAACCTGTATCACAATGTCTGTAAATGAAGAACCTTTTTTCAACCACGCAGCCAACAGAACATCATAAAGCCTCACATTTTAAACTCATTTTAAATGTTTTCTCACTTACAGTTTAGCACATGCTTTATATACGAGCTGTCACACCACAGTTACCTGACTGCACATGTGAACAGCAACTGATGTATGTAGAGCAGTTTTATGGCCATCACACATGCCGTCTCCTGTGGCAGGAATCAGTAGGACCTTTGGAGTTGTAGTGCAGACAGTGTGTGTTTCTGTATGCATCATCATTTAACACGTGCGTGTGCGTGCGTGGGTGCGTGGGTGGGTCTGTCTGGAAGCGTCACAGGACACGACATAGGAAGCATTGTAAATCAAACACAGATTGTTGTGTTTACTTGGCTTCCAGTGAACTTCTGTGTGTGTCTGCATGTCGCCAGTTCATACTTGTGTGGGCGCGCCAGTATGACCTTTTGCTTTTGTTTAGATACTTTTCCTATCCTCTAACCTCATCTCTTTGCATGCTCCACTGGCACTTGACTGTCGAGACATTGTGTGTGTTAAATCTTGGATTTACCCCTGAGTCCCCCTCATGTGTGACACATTTCTCCACCCTGCCTGTTATACTCATCTAATCTGCTTTCATTGGACAAACCCTGGGAGCTTATTTTCGTTTCTCATTTGATGTTGCCTTTATTCTCTTCTCTGAGATCTCTCTCTCTCGGTTTTCTCTATCCCTCACATGTACACATGCACGTAAGCAGCCACACACATTCTCTCCTCTGCCTGTCTCTCTTTGAACAATGCCGCTCTCCCAAACATCCTCCTGCTGTTCTACTTTGTTTCATCTGAAAATCTAACCCTGAGGATTTGTCAACACGTCAGCGAGCCAGTTAAGAAGATATAATTGTCAAAGTAGCAGCTTAAGAATAGTAGCTATGATGTCTTCTTTTGTGTCAGGCACTATTTCTCATCTTGTTTTCTTCTTTGTTAAATTGAGCCATAATCTTCTAAATACTTTAAAGTGTACTAAGTCTGTGTTATTATTTCTTCCTCTTCTTTTTTTCTAAAATTTTAAAACCCTTTTATGTCATTTATTATACGTCATATTTTTTATTTCTCACCCTTTTTCATACGCCTTTCACTCCACAGTCATTTAATGCCGATCAGCTGATCAATACATCGCACACATCATCGCGTGTTGTCTGTTTTGCATCCTGCATTTCAGTATCTTGCCTGTCCATTTACTGCCGACAAAGGTCTGTGTGTGGCAGAGCTTGCAGAGCGCAGTACAATAGAAGAAGAATAATCCAGGGCTGAATGTCAGCTCTGGTAGAGGTCAATATCTCACCAGGGACTGTAGAGATCTGACTGTGCAAGATGCCAGCCCCAAACCCTTTCCCTCTCCGTCCACTGCCAGCTCCAGCCAAAGTCAACAGACGGCGTAACAGCGCACAGTAAGGGGTAGAATGTGAAGTGACAGAGCAAGAAGACAAAGAGCGGAGGAGGGATAAAGAGAAGAGAAGAACAATATTTTTTTATTTTTTTATTTTTTAAAGGGAGGAGAGGAGTTAAAGATCCAGACAGGGAATATGAAAACTATAGAAGAGGAGAGAGGGGGTCTCTGCAGTTGATTCTGAATTATATCTCACTTATTAGAGAATAAATGTATGTGGGTTTTCCATAATGAGCAGGATGAGGCCACTGAATGGAGACTTTAACTAATAATCTGATCTCTATGATCAGATTACGCTTTATGATTTATGTGCCATTGCTATTTTGTAATAATAAATGACATGCTTTATTTCCCGTAGACGAAACACAGGGCCTATGAGTAAAAGCATTTTGCACACAGTCGTAGGTGGTGACTGTGTAAAACAGATCAGATGATTAGACGATTATCAAAGCCAATCAGTGATAATGCACTAGAAAATGTAAACTGTATGCTTCAATAATATTGTTGTGTTTCATTTTGCTTTGTAATTGCCTCTATTAAAAAAAACATTGAAGAAAGATAGAGACAGATAAAGACAGAAAAAGACACACAGCATCAAGAGATTCAGGAGAAAATGTTGCCATGAGCCATTTCAGCTTGTCTCTTGTGAATGGCGACTTCTTTTTTCAAACTCCCTCCATATTCAAATGTAGCAGTGCAGGAAGCGAAGCCATGAGACCGCAGCAGAGTTTGTGAATTATAAATGGTATACATTGTTTATTAATAGGCCATTAAGTAACTGCAGGAATCATATTCAGAAGAGAATAAGATGTCTTCATGATGAATTAGTTAGAAGTAGCTCAGGATACATTTGATGTCAATTTGGACAAGTTATTTTACAGTGGGAAAGGATACCACAACAGAGAAATGAGAAAGTACGAGATACTGTATGTTAATACTTTTTCAACAATAAATACATTCATATTTTAATAGATGCTAAATCTGGTGTGAGGATCTCTTCTTATGGAAATAGATTAAAACATATGTGCCTCTGATGAATTGACATCCATGATATTCCCATGGAAATGAAACAATATAATCTTGTCAGCAGTGAGAGACTGTTTTTATCGCCCAATCTCCCTGCAGACGATCAATCTAGATCATCTGTACTTTCACAGTCCTCCTCTGCTGGTTGTGTGGCACCTCACCTCACCCCAACTTTCACTGGTTTTGGTAAATCTGTGATTGCCTTGGCTGGCCCCATCCCCATCCTTATATCGCCCTGTCACACACCACAGATCACACACTCCCCCTGTCTCCTCTCTCCATTCTTTCACAGCAGTGTTTTATGTGTGCAGGACTTCATTGTGGCTCCCAGGGGGACTGTTGCCTCAGCTCTCTCCCCCTCCATTGTTGTAGTTTTTGGCTGTACAACCTTTTTTTTATGTCAGAGGGAGGTAAACAGAGAGAAAACTAGGAAATTAACAAAACTGTGAGAGTAAACATTTTTAAACCAAATTTAAGTAGCTGTAGTCTAAATTACAATAAAGACTACATTTTATCACTTTAACTGAGTCCAGGGGAATTACCAGAACTATGTCTTCATCGCTTCCACAGGAACTGGGTCACCACTATACAGCAGTAGCATAGATGCAAATCATTGTGCTACCTCAAAAATGAGCCTATCACTGAATCAACATCTCTGATACAGCCTGACAGGTATTTAAACAGGTGTAACAATCATACATTTTTTAAGCGAAGTGCATTTTTTTAGGTTCGTTGTTATTCGGCCGCCTGTGCCTTTGCACACTTGTGCGCTGCATTCTTCCACCGTCGTGGCTGATTTAAGGTGGGAAGAGCGGGCTCTGGGCGGGTGTTTGGGGAGCAATAATGTCAGCTTGATTAAGCAGGAATAGTGTTCAGAGCCGCAGACAGATGGAAAGCTGACTCCTCCAAAACTGCAGATGAAACTCCGGGTTTGAGAAAAGCTGCGGGGTTGGCCCGGGGAGGGAAGGGAGCACGGCAGCCAGGCCTCCCCCCGCTGTAAAATGAAATGTTTGATCTGCGGCAGCCGCGACGGGGTCACCGGGGCACGAGGACTGACAGCTGTATGATAATGAGCGCTCGCGCAAGATCCACTCGGCCGGTGCGGTCAGCAGGTGGCGTGGAGTGAAGGAACGGCACGAGCGTGCTGCTGTTGGATGACAGTGTCTGATCTGCTCTCGCGTGGGATGCACGTGCAAGTTAATAACCTGTGTGCTATTAGAGATGCTGTAATGCATTAGTTTATTTATTATTAAGTTATTTATTCTGTTATTGAATTATTGAATTCGTTGAAATGCTGTTGGATGCCAGTGTGGTAAAGATGAAGATATTTGGCAGACTGGACTGGACACTGGTGAGAAACGTTACTTTCTTTTGTTTTATTGTTTTATTTTTCATTTGAGATTTTGCATCACTAATTATCGGTATAAACTGAGGCTACTAGACACCATAGTGGAAGTGTGAGGTTGATGTGAGTGTATGACAGATACTGATACAGGGGTGTCTCCTTAGGGTCCAAAGGTCAGAGACCACAATAGGAAAGTGGTTTCAGACTTTTGGACCCCTCAACTCTGTTCTTTTTGCTCTGTTTAATCAGTGAGAAAAGACTGAGTTTGGAAATGCAAAGTGGTCTTGTTTTCCTTGTCTTCTTCTCCACGTGGTGAAAATTAGCTTTTTCTTTCTAGTAGCCTGTTTCAAAATGTAAGACACAGCTCTGGTGCTTGTATGTAAGCGCTTCTTTTGGATCAAGTGGAAACTCCTTAAGTTTTGAATGTCTCAGCAGCCAGTCAGGAGACAGACTGTTGTCTCACATCCCACCATGTTTTTGTATCACATTCGCTTGAATGTTTTCACACAAACCTGTAAACATTACACACAGGATGTGGCTTTCCAATTTCCGACTTTTCTAGTGGTATCCCAGTACCACATGTTTCTACTCTCTGAATCTTACAGGAAGCTTCAATACTTAAAAAAAAAGTTAAAGTACATGACGGCATCAGTGTGCAGTTATACAGTCAGTGGGGTTTCTGAAAAAAGAACACACAGAATCATTCAATGATCTTTTCAAGAGAAGAGAAACAGTGCCACAACAGAGCATGGGCCTGTGTGTGTGTGTGTGTGTGTGTGTGTGTGTGTGTGTGTGTGTGTGCGTGTGCGTGCGTGTATGTGTGTGCGTTTGTGCATGCATCTGCCTATCTGAGCAGTTTGCCATATGGCGAGTACTACCTTACCCCAAACCAAAGGCCTCCTTAACAATAATGAAACCCCAGCCTTGATTCTCATTTAAATCTGTATGCTTGTGTTATTCACCTCACTGAGCAGGTGGCATCTCTCTTAGAAAGTCCAACTCTGTGTGGACAAAACAGGTAAGAAAATAGAGAGGGTTTCAGCTTACAGGAAGAGAGGTGTAGATTTGACATGACCTTTAAAGGTAAACTGAAAAACAGATGGTCTGTGCAAAGAGGATACAGACTGATATTTGTGGAAGATCACACACATTCCAGAAAGAAACGGTGTAAAGATGTGCATAACAGAGAAGTAGTTCAGCAGCTGCATTATGTCAGCACAGATAACTGCATGTAGTGATAACGCTCTGTCTGTGTTTCCTTGTTGTTGTGTTCTGGTGGACTTTTACCACCCCACAGCATCTACTACTTGATTGATTAAGACTGTCACCTATGAGCCATTATAAAACTGTCTGTGATTTATAGAGGTGAAAAGTTGAGACCGGTTGTTTTCCATGATGACATAAGTGTTTTTGCAGAACAGGTGAACATGCAGTATCAACAGGAACTAACTAAATCCTGGCAATGTTGCCTTCAATACATTGGTGTATAGCTAGACCTTAACATTCATGTGCCTTTGTGTCCTCCCTACAGGACTTTTCCTATGATGACCCCAAGCTTGAATTCAACGTGGATGCACCTAATGGTGTGGTCATGGAGGGCTACCTCTTCAAGAGGGCCAGCAACGCTTTCAAGACCTGGAACAGGTAGAAGAGAAGTGACAAGAAAGAGGGAGAAAATAATAAAATCTAATTAAAGCAGTTAAACAAAAGTACTGTAACAATCAGAAGACATGTATTTTTAGGAAAAGGATGGATTAGTTAAATCCATTAAACTATATTAAAAATGTACACCTATTTCTCAGAGCCCAAATGACAAGGGCCAATTTAATGCTCTGCATTGGCTTTTGCCTTATTCCAACAGTCATGAATGACCAGTGTGATGAATAGTGTTTTTCCCCCAGCAGAGTGGATTTTAGTATATTTGATCTCTCTTACAGAAACTAATTTCATACCTTCTACCCCCTGCAGGCGGTGGTTTTCTATACAGAACAGCCAGCTGGTCTACCAAAAGAAACTCAAGGTACACTTTGAATTTTATTTTATACTTAGATTTTTTTCATCATTGAATTTAAACTACTGCACAGTTTAGAGTTATTGAGCTAATTGTTGATCATTTGTATACTGTTGGGGAAGAAAGGAGCCATGCATTGACCTATACTTTTCCTGATCAGTCAAAGCAGGTGAGCTGATGTATAATATATAGGCTAAGCATACTTTTCATCTTATGAAATGGTTTCATCAGTGTGAAATAAAAATTTACAGCAAGATGTTTCAGGAAATGATCCAGCTCAAAGCATCTTTTTTAGAAAAGGTTATTAAAACAACAACAACAACAACAAAAGTATTTCCATGTTTTAGAGCTATTTCACAGGTAATGTTGCAGATGTGCTGGTGTTTGAGAGACACAGTTTCATTTTCCATTAATGATCAATCAAAGAGCAATTGTGGATAAGAGAGATGTCAACCATTATGTAACAAACATATGGGTGTGTAAAACTGATACTTAAAAAAAAAAAACAGGCCCAAACTAGATTTAAAGTCGTCGGTGTGGGTGTTTCAGTAATCAGAAAGTGCTGTTTGTAACTAAGCTCCCTAGAGTGTAGAGAAACAGAAAAGTCAGACGCTCTGATGTCTGTCACCTCAGGTAGCTGTTATAAAAGAGGCAAGAGTGAAAATGTGCTGAAATCTTGTTGTAAAGTGTAAACTTCTCACACTTCACTTGCTTTTTCTTCTTGTTTGCCACTTTTGAGGAGCGTAACTTGTTTTGTGTAACTTGCAGTAAATATGGCGACGTTGTTATGACACTCCTCTCTGCCAATGACAGGACTCTTTGACAGTGGTGGTGGAGGACCTGAGGCTCTGCTCAGTCAAACCGTGTGAAGACAATGAGAGGAGGTTCTGCTTTGAGGTCGTTTCACCCACCAAGTAAGTGTGTGTGTGCGTGCGTGTGTGTGTGTGTGTATCCAAAAGATTCCTTTTTTCTTTTTTTCTTTTTTTTTCAGATTTTCATTTCACTTCACTTTCATTACTGGCTATAGCAATCTGAATGAACTAAACAGATGAATAACGTAGTTTTATAACATCAGACAGTTCTGATGATTTCTAAGCGGCCTCTGTAAACCTGTAGGAGCTGCATGCTGCAGGCTGAGTCTGAGAAGCTGCGACAGGCTTGGATCCAGGCCGTCCAGGCAAGCATCGCCTCTGCTTACAAAGACATCACCGACAATTATTACATTGAGGTATGAACACACACATGTATATACTTTCAGGCGAAGTCACATGACACAGTAACACACGTCCCATTTCTTTTAATTACAACCTGGTCCTTGTCTGTCACTAACCTGTCCCCACCGTGTCTCTGCAGCACTTGGACCGGACAGCCTCGCCCTCCACCAGCAGCATCGACTCTGCCAGCGAGCCCAGAGAGAGGGGGGAGAGGGCTGATAGAGGAGTGAGGGGAGGGGGAGAGAGCCTCCTCCAGAGGGTACAGAGCCTGCCGGGCAATGAGCTGTGCTGTGACTGTGGCCAAACGGCTCCATGCTGGGCCTCCATCAACCTGGGAGTGCTGCTCTGCATCGAGTGCTCAGGGATCCACAGGTAACTGCACTAACACTAAGAGAGAGTGTAAGAACAACAGCAGGTCAGCTGATGTACAATATATTAGAATATTTTTCAACTTATGAACTGCTTTCGTCAGTGTGAAATAACAATTTACAGCCATGTGCCCCAGGAAATCATCAGGCTCAAAGCATCCTTTCAGATACGGTTATTAAAACAACAACAAAAGCATTTCCAGGGTTTAGAGCTAGTCTTACCTTTACATAGGGGAAATCCGACCGTTATCTTATATCAGACCAATGTAATGAAAATAAAGGAGTTCCAACCTGCAGGAGTCCAAACTGGATTTAAAGTCAACAGCGTGGGTGTTTCAGTTTTAAGAAAGTGCCGTTTGTAACTAAGCTCTAGAGATCTTCAGAGTCTCTAGAGTGTAGAGAAACAGAAAAGTCTGACGCTCTGATGTCTGTCACTTCAGGTAGCTGTAATAAAAGAGGCAAGAGTAAAAATATGCTGAAATCTTGTTGTAAGATGTAAACTTCTCAAGCTTCACTTGATTTATGTTATCTCTTTTTCTTCTTGTTTCTTTCAGGAGTTTAGGTGTCCATTGCTCTAAAGTACGTTCACTGACGTTAGACTCATGGGAGCCAGAGTTACTCAAGGTGCGTCTCTCCAACACATTTGCCTACAGCTTTTTCTTTCTGTGCTGAGCTTTTTTTCCCCCCTTAGAGTTGCATTTATGATTCCTTTAGTGCATTGCTCCAATTTGAACTACTCTTTTCCCCTTTCTGTCTCTCCTCTTTGTCCTCTTTCCTTCTCCTGTCTCATCTAGCTGATGTGTGAATTGGGAAACACTGTGATTAACCACATTTATGAAGGAGGCTGTGAGGAACTAGGAGCAAAAAAACCTGGACCCTCCAGTTCAAGGTCAGTCTTCTACTCCAAGATGAACCTTTACATCCCACAGTTAGATTAGATACCTATGGCCATAGGATTAACGCCACTCTGACCTGTCTGTATGATGTCAGTGATATCTGGCTCTCAGTGTTCACCATCTTATCTTATCTGTATATATATATATCATGTCTCCAATTATGTAAAATTCTCTGTTTGTGATCATCTCCCCCCAAGGCAGGAGAAGGAAGCCTGGATCAAGTCCAAATATGTGGAGAAACGTTTCCTGAAGAAAATGAGCGGGAGCGAGGCATTGGTGGAGGGTGAAAGGAAGTCCCGCCCCTGGACAGTGAAGAAGTGCCAGCGACACAACAGCTCTGTTCGAGCCCCCAACAAGGCCCGTAGGAAATACCACCGCTACGAGCCAGGCAGCGCCTCACATGCAAACCTGTCAGCAGGTCAGTGGAGGGAATTGACTTTGCTTTGAAATATGATCAGTTTCATGCCCTCTGTAGAGTTAAACCTTATGCCCACACTCATGAAATCAAGAGCTGCAGGATGGCCATACAGTATATATCAAATCAGATTTATTGTCATTTTACCATACATCTCTGTACAAGGCAGAATGACAGAACATTTCTCTGGGACCAAGGTGCAATGAAACATAAATCAAGGAACTTTACATGCATACTAACATTTCCCTGAGTCACGCATCCCTGAGATGTGGGAAGTTCAATGGTAAAAAAAAAAAAAAATTTAAACGTCAAAGAAATATGCATAACTAGATATAAACAAAACAACAGTTAAAAGAATAACAAAATAGATATGGAATAATGAGTATCCTAGATGTATTAAAAACAATGTGAAATGAATTAAAGTGTCCAGTACAGGTATCCAGATCAAGTATGTGAGTTAAGTGAAGTTACAACCAGTCACAGTGGGATGGATCAGCTGTGAAGCAGCCTGGTAGCCTGTGGGAGGAGGCTGTTTAAGTCTTGTGCTTCTAGCTCTAATGCCACAAAACCTCCTGCCTGATGCCACAGGATCGAAAAATTTGTGAAGTGGGTGTGAGGGGTCCCCGACAATGTTCAGTGCCTTGTGAAGGCATCAGCTCTAGTGAAGCTCCTGAACAGAGAGAGGCTCCAGCGACGACTGCTCTGACTTTGCAGAGCTTTAGTGTCGCTGTTATTGCAGCTGGAGTACTGAGCGGTGATGCAATATGCCAGCACACTCTCAACTGTGTCTTTGTAAAAAGTTGTGAGGATGTTAGGGGGGAGTGTTGCTGGCTTCAGTGCAGTCTCTGTTGGGCCCCATTTGACAGTCCTGGTGGCGTTCATGGACCAGGTGAATCTGTCCGAGATCTGCACTTTCCTCTCTCCACTGTGGAGCCACTGATGCTGAGGGGTGCGTGCTTAAACTGTGACCTTCTGAAGTCGACGATCATCTCCTTAGTCTTGTCGACATTGAGCACCAGATTATTGTCCATACACAGCTCACTAGGTGTTTGACCTCCTCCCTGTACAGTGTTTCATTATTATCAAAGCTATGTAGAGCTTTCTAGTGTAGGTGTCCAGGTGAGTGAGTTCTGTGTGCAGTGTGGAGGATATTGAATTGGTCAGCAAATTGGAATGGATCCAGTGACGTGGGGAAGCTTGCAACACTTCATCACTATGAGGTTCAGGGCGACAGGCCCCAATTGGTTTACATGCTACTGGAATTATTGTGGTGGTCTTGAAGCACCTGGGGACAATGTCTTGACTCAGAGAGATGTTAAAGATGTATAGATAAACAATCTAGACTGAAATATTGTGATGTTTTGTCCTTCGGCAGCAGCGGCAGCAAAGTTTCGCCGGGATTCCCTGTTCTGTCCAGATGAGCTGGACTCACTGTTTTCCTACTTCGACACCGGCTCGGGTCCTCGCAGTAAGTCCAATGCACAGTCAGTACAACACACATCTACAACTTGCAAGATTATTGTAGATTTTCAGTAAGATCTAGGTAAGAGCTCCTTACTGTAACAAAATAACTCACAAATTCAGGTTCTTATTGCAGTTTCTGGAATATTTTCTATTAATTGTCCAGTCCTACTGGTAATGGTGTGTGTATGAGCAGTACAGTAAGTGCTGTGTAATGATTAACGTGTCCGTGGCTTGGCGATGCTTGGCCCCGCAGGTCTTAGCAGTGACAGCGGCCTGGGAGGAAGCACCGACGGCAGCACTGACATCCTGGTTTTTGGCTCAGTGGTGGACAGTGTCACAGAAGAAGGTAAGTGTGTTTGTGTGTTTTACACAAGGATAATATCATGTTGTTTAGAATATAAAGGAGAATGCTGCTGTCAATAAGAGTTACACATGTGAAAGTAAACTACTGTGAATCATTACTTTTGTCAGCTATCCACTCACTCTCTTGCTACCAAGTACCTTTGATCACTTTGCCTATATGCTTGTTAGGATTCATGTAGCTGAAAAATACAAAGACGTCATGTTAAGTGTAACCAGATGTTCTGCATTTTTATATTAAGAAGGCCTCTATCCTGGAATTCCTGTGCATTTATTTAGTGTTAGTTGTTGCGCAGGCAGTGTGTATGGACAGAAGAGACAAAGACAAACTGCATAAAGAACGCTGGTATTATCCTTCCTACCATACTACATTCTTTCAGAAAGTCTAAAATATTCCATTTGTCATTTTTCCATCATTGCCATCGTCCTGTTTCCTTACCTACTCTCAGAGGAGGAGTCGGAGGAGTCTTCCAGTGGAGAGGTAGAGATCGAACAGGAAATGTCCTCAGACCCTGAGGATCCGAGGGAGCTGCATCCTGGGGCGCTCCTCCACCGATCCTCGCGTCTACACAACCTGCCGCTCATGGCCGAGGCATTGGCACATGGTGCGGATGTACACGCTGCAAGCGAGGAGGAAGAAGGGAAAACGCCACTCATACAGGCTGTGATGGGGGTGAGACAGTGTATTTGTTCAGCCTGCCAAAGTATTTGAGATTAGATAAAGTGGGAGGAGTGTAGATATACTACAACCTGATATAATCTGATTTAATTATTTAATCGTCATTACTGTTTTTATGATATCAAATCATTATGGAGACTGTCCGGGTTAAAAATGAAAAAGAAATTATTTGATATAGGTTATTAAACCATGTTTATGTTATCATAATCACAGCCATAAACAATTAGAAAAACAGATAAAGATCTCCTCCCTGAACATGTTGTCTGCAGCTAGGAGGCAATAAAAAATGGTTAGGGTTAGGTACAGCTCTCAAAGCAAAGTAAACTAAAATAAGCAACTCTCTCTGTCTGTCTCTCTGCCAGGGCTCTCTGATAGCTTGTGAGTTCCTGCTACAGAACGGAGCCGATGTGAACCAGAGGGACATGAGAGGCAGAGGCCCGCTGCACCACGCAACCTACCTGGGGCACACTGGGTAAGAAAAGCCAACAAAGTGAAAGGAACCGGTTAAGAGCTGTTTGCCTCTGCCCTCCTTGTGACTCCCAGTTCATGTCCCTGCTTGCATGTAACGAAAATAAAAAGTGGGTATTGTAGATGTGATGTGAAGCGAGTTCAATGAAATTACTCCGACATGACGAGGACTACCTCACTTACCAAGCATTTCTTTAGGACTGTAGTATTAATAACCATTTTCCACTGAAACTACCAAAAGCCATATTTTCTGAGGCAAACATCCTTGATCACCTCTCACTGAATGGCCTACACTCAGAGTTTCATCTCACTGTGTCAAATCATAATTCACTGCATGGAAAAATCAATGAATCAATGAATCAGTTTAACATTTTAAAAATATTTTACTGATTCGCTTGCTATTTATTTCCATGTGCATTTATTCTCCAATTATACTATATCTTTCCTATTTTTGGTGTTAACAACAGATGTATTAATATATTTCTTTTCTGTCTCTACATTGTGTCTTGTACAGCCAGGTGTGTCTGTTCCTGAAGAGAGGAGCTTCACAGACGGAGGTTGATGAGCAGGGTCATGATCCCCTAAGCATCGCTGTCCAGGCTGCCAATGCAGACATCGTCACCCTGTAATTTACCCATTATTCTTGGGCAAGAGATAATCATTGTTGTAACATGAATAACCGCATTCCAACTGAATTCGAAAGCAGTTGTTAGGGGAATTAGTAAACATTTTCCATACAACTCGGAAAGTGTAATCCTTTCCTTTAACAAATAACAACCTGACACAACCTGTCAGCCTAATTTATGATTATCTCTCATGAAATAGTTAAACTTACCATGAGTCAAGATCGTTTGTCTTGATGACTGTTTCCAAGGGAAAAAATTAGCTTTCGCCCTAAGCTAAATGTTGTCACAAGATGTAATTATTTTTCAGTTAATATGAAAGCTGGTCTTGATGATGACCTTTACTCTCTTTTTCCCCTCCCTCCCTCCTCTCATCCTCTCTCCCTCACTGCACCTCACCATCTCACCACCTCTCTAACGGTCTCCCCCCACTTAAAAATCTCAATCCCTTCACTTCCACACCGTCACACTCCCCTCATTTTATTATCCCCATTTTTCATTTCTGCCTCTATGTTTATCCTCCCCTTCTCCTCTATCCTTTTTCTCCCTCTGCCTCTCCCACTCTTGCTTCTCTTCGACAGATTGCGTTTAGCGCGGATGAACGAGGAGATGCGAGAGGCCGAGGCTCCGCTGGGTCAACCAGGTCAATACCCCAGCAGCAGCCCCACTGAGCAGCAGTATAGGAAATGCATCCAGGAATTCATCTGCCTCACCATAGACGAATGCTAGTCATTTCTGTATACAGGAGCATAGCTCGTGCTCTATACATATATATGTGTGTGTATTTACATATATATGTATATACACACACATATATACTGTATATATTCCTCCTGACTGGGAACAGAAAATAATCATGTAGACGAAGTTGCCCCTAGACACTGATCTCAAGTCTGTCACTTACATAGATCTAGGCTTACGGGCAACTTCCTGGGAGCGTCTGAGAAGAGAGGAGAGTACCACTTGCTCATTACAGGGGTGTGTTGTGTCATAGGGAGACCCCTGATGGACCTTTTTAACTCTACTGACGATACAGTCACCACCTCCATTTCTCTGCATCACCGCTATGTTTCTGCTTGCCATTACTCGGCACTGCTATACTAGCTACATCACACACGCACAGTAAAATGACTTTTTGGTGTTTTGCTAACAGGGTTATCCTCTAATTTATCATAACGTGGTTTAACCTTTTGTGTCAGGGTGTGGGTTTACTGTTGCCTAACAGCTCTTACCTCTGAAGAATTTTTTGCTGCATTAACCCCCTACACTTTATATCTATCCAAACCATCTGTGTGACATCTAACTTACCCATCTCTTCTTAATCGGAAATGTAAATATACATATTTAGAGGTTATATGGGTATTCTTTTAACTATGTGCTGTGGCATGAGGTGAAGAAAATGGTATTTGTTCCATTACTTAAAGAAAAAAAGAGTAACTGAGAAGCTACAGTAGAGGTGGGCAGGGTAGTTTACTGTGTATAAAGAGGTGTCAGGAAGGGAAATTTAATGTAAAACTGTGACAAAAATACTGAAGGGCTCGTGGGGAAGAGACCCTCACTTGCTTTCTAAGATACTTTGTGACATGATGAGTGAGTGAGTGAGTGAACAGGAGAATAAATGAGTGCATGTGTCAAAGAATACTGAGAGACAGAGTTAAATAATATGATATTATGTTACATTATGTAAAGGAAAAAAAAGAAACTGTGCACTTTTCCCATCTACAGTATTATAATTTTTATTTTCATTCAGTTAGTGTGACTTTTTTTATATTGTTCTTGTCTGCTCAAGCTGTTGTATATCTATCTATTGTCTATTTTATTTTTGTTTTTTTTGTTTTTTTTAATTTATGTCTATCTCCCCAGAGGACCAGTGCAATGCATACTTGGGTGCAGTTTTCGTCTGCATTTCTGTTAACGATTGTCATTTTAGTCTGAAAGCATTACTTGGAATTTATGACAGGAAGTCTTTAGATTGCATCATGTAACAGCACTCATAAAAGACGATTTGCTTTCATTTTTGCTTTAGAATGGCCTTAGATTGCTATGAGTACAATTATTTGGCATCCAAACAAACCACTGAAAGAGATTTTACTGGCTTTACTATGGAAATTGTAGTTACAGTTTATCTTTTAATTAATAGCAGTCTTTTGTCAGTTACTAGTGAGGATGAGAAGTTGCTAAGTTGTGAAGGTGATTTGCAGACAAACAGAGCAGTTTTGCAGCGAGGGAGTGTATAAAACTGGATTTACATCTCACCATTGAACAAGTCGTCTGTTCACTGCCGTTTACAGAACAAAGGCGACTTCTGAGTAAATAACCACACCTTAGTTTTGTTGTAAATACTCATCCATATGACAGTATCTGTGGTGAGATCATGGAGCTTGTGGGGTCAAAGGACATATATTTCTGGCTTCCCTCACTGGTCATCGCTAACAGTATTCTCTGCATGCTTTGCCAGAATTATTTTTGGGAAGTTCAACATTGTTAGCATTATGAGCATGATGAAATAATTTTCTATGGTTTGATCATGTCGTGCAGTGCAGTCCTGTGGAGTAAGCATGTACCACCAAGTCTCTTCCTTTTTGCACCTCTGTGCCAATCTTCCATCCACGGACCAAATCTGTGGTGACTTCGTCATTCCTGTCTTTTTTTGTTTGTTTGTGTCCACCAGAACTTACAAACAGCAATTCTGATTAAATTTTTTAATGTTGTGGTTTTATTTTCCTCTGCCAAAGACTTTTTAAAGGGAAAGTGTCTGACATTGATGTATGATATCACGTTTTTTGTTTTGTTTTGTTTTGTTTTGTTTTTTTACTGAAACTGTTCAGAGTAGATACAGCATAGTCTTACCATGCTTTGTGAAGTGACAGAGTGGTAGAAACACTGTTGGTGTACTCACGTGTTCAAAAGAGGTTACAGAAATATGACTGACCTGAGAGATTTTGATATGGCAGGAGATATTCTGCAATAGTTTGATGTACTGCAAGTAGAACCAGTCTAGAGGGTGATGTGAAGCTACTGTGACCAAACTGTTAAGGGCCCACGCCCCGGTGGAAGTATTAAATGTTGTGTCCATTGTGTGTATTGACATAGGAGTGGTTAAAGGTGCTGTTCAAAGCAAACATGCTGTAAATAGTACACTTGTGTATTTTAACTCGAAGCCAACTGCCTCCCTCTCAGCATTCAATCACGGATCCTGTCTGATCTGTTTTATGTTTGTCTTTTTATTCTCTTCCACAAAAAACTTGTCAGGCAGAACTTTAACACAGTTGCTGCTCTACTTCTTCTGTTCACTGACATTTGGATATCTTTGGAATACTTTCTTCCTTGTCTTTAGAAGCACTGAGGGGACAAAAAAAAACAAAAAAACAAAATGCATACAATAAAACTGAGAAACTCTTGATGAACTAACCCTGCTTCCTGCTTCCTGCTCTCATTTCTGTTTCTTGTCTCATCTCTTATGTGTGACATTCTCTCAACATTGCAGCAATATATTTCATATAGTTTACAGAAAATTCTAAATGATCAATTAATAAAATAGTGATAGATTTCATTTCTAGGTATCTGTCTATTTTGAAATATTGCCAGATGTTGGGAGAATAGTATTTTTCACAATCTGGTCTGGTGTGTCTTTTGGTCTATAACAAACTTTTGGGTAGCACTTGGCTTATTCAAAGCAATAAACCACATATCTTACTGCCAACAAATATACTGTAACTGAGGTGTGCACATGGACACGTCCACACTGCCAGCACACAAGTTTAAGATCATTTTAGTGTTTAGGATCTTATGGGTATTAAAAAGTGCTTCCATTTCTAGCCTGCAGCAGCAACACTGTGCCTTGAATAATTCAGTGTCTCCAGTGTGTAAAACATTTGTGTGGTCTCACAAGCATTGTTACACCATCACTGAAAAAATTGTTCTCACATGCCAGAAATGCCTAATTCGTCACCTTACACTAAATGTAAACAACACGTGTCCACTTGAGGAAATAAACCCTGACTGACATATCATTGCTTCTGTTACCACAGGGGTTGCCATGGGCAGCCGGAGAGTTAAACACAAGGATGTTCGGGATAGAGTGAGTGAAGCCTCCTGGGCCGCCTTACTAGTGGGACTAGTGTGATACTGGGATTCTCTCTGCTTTGGTGGTTGCGGATGATCTGTAGGGTGTCCTGATCTGTTTCCCTTTCTGTCATAGACACACTCCCTCTCTCTGGGAAAATATTTGAAGCCGTTTTGATGTTGTGAATCTTATTTGTCTCTTGGGGAGAAATTATGCATTTGGAAGGACACAGAAATATTCTGTTGAGGAATATTGTGTCGTAACAAGATGTGCCAAGACTCAGCTATAATGTGCTATCCACATACATTTGGAAATTTGCAGTTTATACCTCAAAAGAATTTTCAAACATCCAATGTATGGTGGGAAGTAGGTCACAGAGAATGGGTAAGTATATTACAGTAAAATGTGAATCAGACTAGTAAGTACATGCATCCACATATCACTTGGTAGTGACCTGAATATGAGAAGACAAAGGATTCCAGGATGATGTGGGAGGGAAATGGACAGGATGCTTACCACTCTATCCCTTTAAGTTCCTAATTTTCTGTTCTGCAAATGAACCGAAACTCCCTTCTCTGTATTCTTTTTTTTTTTTTAAAAAGCATAAAATACAGCTTAAGCATCTGACAGCGACAAAGGATTTGCTTGTATAAACAACAGATGCTTTATAGAAGAATGAATCACTTTTATTTTCCTGAAGGAATAGGTATCTATGTACCACCAAACTAAACGGAGGAGCTTCACTCAATCTTGACGCAATGCTTTTGGGGGGCTTTGCTCTTTCATGGGTGCATAAAGCAGAGGTTTATCTGCTCTGTCTTTCTCCCTGAATAGTGGAATGTGCGTTGCTGGAGATTGCATTATTTTCTGGCTTATTTCCTGTATTTTATGGCATTATAATGGTTTGGTGTGTTTATCACTTAAAGGAAAGCAAAACCCAGCACACTGGTTACCGCAGTCTCCACAGTGCCTACGACAACCCCACCCCCTTGACTTAAGTGTCCCCTGTTGCAGGTCACGTCTCCTATATTGATGTCTTTCGCGAGTTTTCTCTCCTCGCGTCTCTCCAGCCCGAGAAGTTGAGGAGAAGGAGCGTACACTTCAGCCGCTGCCAGGAGCCATAGTGGCCACCACTGACCACCACTTCAACTGACCACTCTTCAGTGACTTTGGAATCATAAGGGAGGCATTGAATGCCATTAAAAGAGACATTTTGACGCTAGGAAGTGAGTGCTGCAAGTGTAAGCAAATGGTCAAAACTTTGCAAGTAATATTTCATAACTGGCTTGTAATTGTCCTCATCTTATTTTGTAAATAAATTAAGTCAATAAGGCCAAGATTACTGACCTTGGTCTTGTCAAAAATAATGTTATTTGGTTCAAACAGTTCCTTTGAACAAGTGTTACTTCAGTTGACCTGACACCAGGTTGTCCTAGCATGTCAGAAGATCTTTGGACACATCAGCTGTTTTTCAAGGGGCACTCCAACACTTTAGTATTGCACTTCCATAAAGATGAAGGAGACATATTTAACAAGTCTTCAACACTACTCATACTCTTAAGTATGCATCAAGCACTCAAACTCTATTTTTCATTTGCCACTATGTAGCCTAACACATAGTGTATTTTGCCAGATCCTCCCTGAGTGGTAAATGCCCATGTCTTTTAAACTCCACTCCTCCTTAAAATTTGTAATCTCTGGGCCAAAGCCAAAATAACCTGCACAAATGTTTCCGTAGATGCCATTGTGCTCTCTGTGATGAGTAAGCTGTACCTGAGGTTTAAAATCAGTGAAGTGCCCCTTTACTATTTTGAATAATTTCATTTTGTCAACTGCAAATTTTCAAACTGTGTTTTGCAACTGGTTGCAGAAATAAAATAAATTGTGAGTAAAATGCCCTCTGGAATGTTTTTGTGCATCTCAATTTGTTTTTTTTTAAACTTTGGAAAACAAATATAAGAGCAACAAAGTTTATGCAGTAACATAAAGCACCAGAGAGACGTGTAGGTGAATGAAGAGAAGATGCAGACACAGACGACTTTGTAATGTGCCAATCGTGTCTTTATTACTAGAATACAAATGTATGTATCTGTATTATGATTATTAAGAATTTGCAGGCCTATTAGATATTGTTGGACTTTTTGAGAGATTACAATTAGACGTGATATTCCAGATCAGCTCGTGACAGTAGTGCGCTTGACAAGTCGTTTTCAACCGCTTTAACACAAATGAAGAAGAAAACCGGAAGCGTCACTTCTCCTGCTGCTGGTGAGAGCCAAAGCTACGTCGGTGTCATCGTCTTATCGGTTTGGGGGTTTGACTACAGAAACAACACCCTTATTTCGTGTCCAGCCACGAATACCCATTTTCACTGGGGTCTCTGGAGAGGTATGTCTGTGCTACAAGCCCTCTGGTTGGCAAATACGGAAGACGCGGGGTTCCGCTCTCGTTAATAACAGAGCTGTTTATGCTAGTGGATGCTAACGCCAGGTAGCTAAACATAGCTGTGGCCTAGGCTAGCTAACGTTAGCCGGCGGTGGCTAACACAGCGACCAGTGTACCTGTGAGCTTTATCCGGGTCCAGTTAGCCTGCCTGAGCGGACAGCACCAATAACGCTGTGATTATTGAATTAAAAATATGATGCTGTGCTGCAGTTTGGAGCTGGTCTGCTCTGTTTGTTGACTGTCGGTGGTCGAGGGACTGTCTGCTGTCTATCTAACTTAACGATCTGTTCAGGTAGACAGAGATTTAACAGTAGCATAGCTCGCCAAGGAGCGGATTAGCCTCAGCTAAAACACAAGTTGCGTTGAGTAACCTGTCATTTATGAGGAAGTGATGCTGAAATCATTTCAACTCTGTCACAGTTCAGCTCAGCAGCGAGTACATGTCAGCTGGTAGCCGCATGACAGCAGGCCAGATGGCAAATAGTGGAGTTGTCTTGAGTTCAGTGGGTTGAGGTTGGGAGCCAGTTAAAAGTACATTTAAATCCACGTCGTGTGGCCCAAAGATGTAGCAAAGTACAGTCTCAAAACATCAGTACTTTTCGTATTTCACTTTTTAAGACTTAATACTTGAGCTTTAAATTGAAATACTGTAATATTTTACTTGAGTCGACATGGCAATTTTATATCAACAAGTCACATAAGACATAAAAAGAAATTAAGACAAAAAAATTGAATAGATACATTTAAGTTTTACATTGGTAACAGTGCATTTACAGAACCAGGAGATATAATAAATAGTCTTAAATCTACATTAATGTTGGGCTTTTCAATAGCTGCATTTATTTGATAACTTTGCAGATTATTATTTGATTGCCACCTGATTCTGCAACGCATTGAAAAAATATTTACCAATAGGTTGAACTGATAAAATGAATCGGTGGCATTTGTGAGAAACATGGCTCTCCTGGCTACAGCTTCCTGATGTGAGATTTTGCTGTTTGTTTGTTTTTTCTAAATCTTTGTAAATTGACTTTTTTTTTTTGGACTTTTGACTGTGAGTCAGACTTTTATTGGCATTTTACAGACTAAACAATCCATTGAGCAATTAAAAAGTAATATATAGATACGTCATTACAACCATGCTTACCTCTAGCATTAAAATAAAATCTTACTCCTAACAGCAGTAGTCTTCCTTAATGTTTGTTGTTTTTAAGTGCAGTATCAAGGTACTCAGTACACAGTACTGTGGTAAGATGACCCCTAATTACTATCTTCAGTCCCTACGAAGTCCCCACAAATCCCCGTCACCTATCAGGTGACAGTATCTGTAAAATAACTGTTCTAAAAAAAATCACTTGTCAATCATACTAAAATATATATTTATTCTCTGCATTTTGAAGTTTTGCCAAATATCAGGAACAACTGAGGTGAAGCAGTGTACACAGAGCCTGTTTAGACACACAGTCACAACAGCATGAACACAACACGAGTTATCTGAAAGTTCAGTTGAAATGTCTGCAGTAAAGGAAGGATACACTTTGGTCTAGTATTGCAATGGAATACAACCTGATAGTGTTACCGCACTAACAAATTTCAAGACCAGAGATACCAAGATAAATTGTAGTTTCTCTCATTGCATGTCCTCTAAATCCTCAGATGAACAACAACGGGAATAAGAGAGCTCCAACCACAGCCACTCAGCGACTTAAGCAGGATTACCTCAGGATAAAGAAAGACCCTGTGCCTTACATCTGTGCAGAACCTCTCCCCTCCAACATCCTAGAATGGTAAGGTGTTCATCCTGGAAAGGCCTTTGTTTTTTAAACATCAACCAGCTCTGACACTTAAAAAAACATATTAAATTCTAAAAACCCCAACAATTATATAAAAATATAAGTTTCAAGACATCTGTCTCTGAGACAATCAGTGCCAACAGAATTGACCAATTACATAAGAAAATTCAACTGAAACATGTATATTCAGATTTAGTATTGGTGAACCATGCTGATAACTGTGTTGACAGTAGTTCCCATGAATCCTGTTATCAGTTTGTTTTATTTAACATCCAAATTAACTGGAAAAAGTGGTTTAATGTTTTAATATTAACCAGCTCCCACAGTGTGTGGCTGTAGGAGTACGTTTTTTTCAATGAAAATCTGATTTTAAAAAAACATGATGACTTGAAAGATCATCTATAAATAATGAATAATCTAAGCACATTTTTGTACACAATCCATTAAAGTTGTTGTTATGTGACTAGTTATAGATAGGCAGTAAAGATATCATAATAAAAGTTAAACATTTAGTCAGGGAATATCTGTTGGCATGGAGAGTACTTATGAGAGCACGATATAACATCCTGCAGTACATGTTGACCTATTAAAGCAGTTTAGTGTCACTACCATGATTCATCGGTTAGACTTCTTCCTGGTTCCTTTTGTGGTTTGAAGTATTCAGTCTCTTTGCTTCTTGCACATTTTATTTTGTTGCAGATTTCATTTTTATTAAATTCCCATTTTTGCCCATCCATCTACACTCAGTAAGTACATGTTTTTGGGTCATTCCACCAACTCACCTAGGACCTTTTTTTTTTTTTTTTTGACATGAACAAGGAAAAGTTCCATATTCCTCGTTGGCATGGGATAACCCCTTTTGCAAATTATTAACAATCATAAACTGTAATCTCATATTTAATGGTAATTTTATCCATTTGAAATAAAATGTACAACACAATAAAGTGTACAAAAAGTACTTTCTGAAGCCACTCTACATATTTGTTCATATGCTGGCTATACCTTCATTACACTGATACCTTTATAAGTTATGACTTTGTTAACTAAAATGCCAGTGTTTGCTTTAACCTACCCTCTTTGTTCAAACTATATATATTTTTTTTTTTACAATCGATGACACACCTGAGACATGCTGTTGATTTTCCGGGACTGAAAACGGGACATGAAATTATTTGTGCGCCTTAATCTATGATTCACCTCACTATTAGTTACGTGTAATGTGTGTTTAATGGTGTTCTGGCATTTTCCATCTCTGACCTATCAATGAGTGGGTTCTAATTAATGCACTCTTGTCACAGCCTTATCAGACTTGAGAAATAAGGAAGCATTACCAGTGCACACAGAAACTATTCTATTTATGGTAAAATACACTGGCAAGTAAAGCCTTTGGAATTGCCTTCATTTGTGTACAAATTTGTCTTAAAATATGGTCTGATCTTCATCCAAGTCATAATAATAAACAAGCACAATCTATTTTAACAAAGAATAACAAATAACACACAAATCATTGTACTGTTCTTTTCCGCAATGAAAACATTATTAAAACATTCACAGTGTAGACTGGAACAATTATGTGAACCTCAGAGCAACTGCTAAAGGCTTAGAAGAATCATTGGAGCTGGACAATATCTCTTGCATGGAGCGCGTTGCCATGCCATGGATACCACAGAGGAAAAGTTTCGCTGCGCCCCTGAAGGTTGCCAAAGAGCAGGTTGACAGTCCACAACACTACTGGAAAAATGTTTTATGGACTGATGAAACTAAGGTTTATTTATTTACAGCTAGACATCTTCAAGGGGGAAATTAATTCCCAAGTTTATCCAGCAAGATACCTGGATAATATCAGGGTGGCTGTCCAACTGCTAAAGCCGAAGTTGGTGATGCAGCAGGACACGACCCTAAACAGCATTGTTATGGAAACTGTTTGACTACATTTGGGACTTAGATGAATAATCAAATCACATTTTATGACCAATAAATGCAGAAAACCAGGTAATTCCAAAGGGTTCACATACTTTTTCTTGACACTGTAGATTGTTTTATTTCATTTTTATTTCATTTTTATTCAACCAATTAAGTCCTGTTGAGGTCCTACATCTCATGCAAGGGAGGTCAGTGGACAAAAAAGTTAGTTAAACACGACACGAAAAATTAATAACAATACTAAAGTGGATAAAAAGAGCTAAGAACTGAGACAGTTAACAATCAAGTTAATTACCATAGAATTTATAACTGTTCTGAAATTGGCCAGAGATATGATTCCTAAATTAAATTTTCTTCTGCTGGTTGTTTGATGTTTTGATCCCAGTTGGATCTTCGTGAAGGAAAAATGTTTAAAAATGATAAAATTAGAAACCATGCTGTTGTCATATGCTGTTGCCTGTGTCCAACATGTGATGTGCATCCTCCCTTTGTTTGTTTCAAGGGGCCTGAAGTAGAAAACCCAGACTCAGGCTAACACAAGTCTTTCCTGTCTTCTCTAGGCACTATGTAGTCAGAGGTCCTGAGAAAACTCCATATGAAGGTAAAAGCTCCTGACATTGAAGTAGCACCTACTCTTCTGGTAGCTTCTGTTAACGGGCATATTTTGACATGCCTATACTTGCTGATCTATGTGGCTTAGACATGATGTCAGATATGGGAAGAAGTGGCTCATTTTATGGCTCAGTTTGTTATCTGTCATGTGACATCATATTTGTCTCTATTTTAGGAGGATATTATCACGGAAAACTCATATTTCCACGGGAATTTCCCTTTAAACCACCAAGTATCTATATGATAACACCAAATGGGAGATTTAAGTGTAATACAAGGTGAGAATGTAGTTTCTTATTGGTGAAATGATAAAATTCAGGATTTCAAGACTTTTTGAAAAATGCTTTGGTTGTTATTTTAGAACTTGTTTTCCACTTTTCCCCTTTTTTGTAACTTTGCCTGTTTCTTCCACAGGTTATGTTTGTCCATCACAGATTTCCATCCAGACACATGGAACCCCGCATGGTCCGTCTCCACCATCCTCACGGGTCTGCTCAGCTTCATGGTCGAGAAGGGCCCCACCCTCGGGAGCATCGAGACCTCTGATTACACGGTGAGGTTGCATAAATGATCATGAATGCTGAGCAATGACATGAACGACCTGTGACGTCTCAGATATTTAATATGCATTTTATTCTTTTTCCAGAAAAGACAGCTGTCAGCCCAAAGTCTGGCCTTCAACCTCAAGGACAAAGTGTTCTGCGAGCTGTTTCCTGATGTAGTGGATGTAAGTATGAGGTGATCTCTAACTTGCAATTTGCTTCTCTCTGTTTTTTCTTTTTGGTGGCCTAATATTTTCCCTTCTCTTTCCCTCCCATCACCAGGAGATGAAGCAGAAACAGAAGGCCCAGGAGGAGTTAAGTGCCCGCACTCAGCCCCTCCCCTTACCTGATGTGGTGCCCGACGGTGACCCTCAACATGCCCACTATGGCCTCCCCGCCCTCAATGGAGGTCCCGTCCCGCTCGGGGCTGCCAACCCCGCCCCTGGCCTGCAGCAGGCCAATCGCAACCATGGACTTCTAGGTGGCGCTCTAGCCAACCTATTTGTGATTGTAGGCTTTGCGGCGTTTGCCTACACAGTCAAGTACGTGCTGAGGAGCATAGCTCAGGAGTGAGAGGAGCCGGCGTTGTACGCCGACGCTCACCCCTGCAGGCGAGCCAGCTAATGGACTCCACATTCTATAAACACACTAAGTGGGGGAGGGATGTTAAGTCCTGGGTTAAAACCCTCCACGACCACCACCACCACAACCACCACCACCATGGACTTTGGAAGATGGAAACTCAAAGCCGACCCACACAGGAAGGATTGAGAGGAGGGGGGGGGGGGGGGGGTGAGGAGGAGGAGGTGGGGGAGTGGACGGGAGTGGCAGTAGGGCCGGGGGATTGGAGGGGCTTAATAAAACGGTTGCGATCCACTCTGTGCTTCAGAGGTTTATGTCAGCAGTAGGAACAAACTTGGCTCATGGGTTGTGGAAATATAGAACTGAGGACAAGCAAACAGGTCGCAGTTTATCGCACCGTGCTGGAGGGCTGGTCACAATAACAGAAATGGGCTTTACGGAGGTGGATTAAAATACACAATCACAAACTTTACTGATTAAAGCTTGCTTCTTTAACAGTTAAGTAAATAATTCTTGAAGTAGATCTCCCCCTGCCCATCTCTTCCCCTGCAGTCTTTGCTGGTCCTTCATCAGATCTTACAGACTGGTCAGGGAGCGTCTTAATGCTGTGCAGTGCTGCATGTATTCAAATTTAAGAGAACAGGAGAACAGGTCTTTAAAGTCTTGGTGCTGGAGTTTTACACATTTCCACGAAACAGCCTTGAGGAAATGGCTTTCATTAAAGTGTAGAGGAGTTATGAACCAGTTTCTCACCTTTTAATATGACGTTGTCACAGGTGACATAGTTATTGTGCAATAAGTATGTTGTAGTATATCTGGATCTAAGAGGAAATGTAAGAGGAAGTTGTTTTGTTTTCCTTGGAATGTGTTGCTCTCCAGAAAATAAAATTCACTACCACATAATTGAAAGATCACTTCACCAATTGTAAAAATGATTCAAAGAATCGAATGTGTCTGCATTCTTAACACAAATTGAACATCACTGGAAAGACCTCGCAGTCCATGTTGACCTGATTTATGATTATATTGATTATGATATCAATATGCTCATTAGCAATCAGTGGCAAATTGAAGACGGCATACAACAGTATCAGTATACAGGAATGTGATACAAATTGTCAGTCAACGGGGGTGTTGACAATTGTCTCTTAAGTAGATAAAACAGCATAAGAACACAAACTTGGCCTGTCAGACTGTGAAAGAGCGACAGATACAGGGTCAGAGTCCGATGTGAGTCCAGATGTTCTCTCCAGTCAACCCATGAGCCGAGCAGTGAACCCAGTGCACAGGAAGTTAACTAGAGACCAGTACCTTTTTTAAAATTGGCTTAGCTGACCAGTATAGCACCACCCTATATAGGTCCAAATGATGAGACACATGGAAGAGAACCAACATTTTGTTTCTGTATATTATTTTCTTTTTTTTTCTTTTTTAAAAAAAAAAAAAAACTTTTTCTTTGTGTTTTTGTTCTCTTTATTTATAGAGATGCCTCGGCTTGTCTGTCATGGAAACGTCTAGTGTTTGCTGGGCAGAGTGTTTCAGACAAACACACAGACAGGCCATGGCCCAGGCTCACATAATTGCTGATAATTTACTGTTGTGCATTGCATTTAGTAAAGATGGTTCTACTGTGTATCTAATGTTTTAACAGAAATATGATCTGAAAGCAGAAGATTCGCCTTTCTATTGCTCTTCTTTTACTTGGCACCATCTTTGAAAAAAAAAAAAAAAGACGAACTGATGATGATGATGATGATGATGATGATGAGGATGATGGGAGTGCGTTTGTGTGATTATACAGCAAATGCCCAAAATTTCCATGCTTCAGTTAATCTTGTGTGACATTGTATGTTTTCATAGTAAATGCAAATAAATTACCCTGCTTGGCAGGGCGTTTTAGAAAACCCTCCTTTGAACAGCCCCCTGACAATTCATACTTTACAATACCCATAAACATTTCACAAGGTCAATGTTTCAATTCCTTCAAAATGTAAATGTCATTCAATGGCAAATCACAATGATATTGCCCACATCATTTGATAAGATAACGAGACTTGGAAGTGAGATGCATGTTTGCACTCAGCTCAGCGGAATTCCACAGAACGTTGTTGTTTATCTCAAGAGGGCGCTTCCTTGGAAATGTTGGAATCCACACGTGACAAGAACGGTCACGTCTGCAGGTACTGCTTTAAGAGCGCGTGAGCCAAGCGCACCGTCACAACAAACTCACTCAATCCAGCAGAAACTACAGCGGTGAGAACAGCAACCTGGGTCTATCCTGCAAGTAAGTATTCCTCTAACATGGCTGGTAGACGGTCTTTATATTATAGTGATGATGGTACTTTTGATTATTTAAGAGCTTTTATTTTATTAGTTACTTCATTTTTTCCTGTGTTGAATATCTTATGCGGTGTCCTCTATTAACATGGCTTGTCATGCTGTGTGCTGCAGGTTTGTCTCTCGGTCTGGTGAAGGAATACACACTCATCTTCCACATCATCCTCTACATCTGCACTGAGGTCACCATGTTCACCAGTGAAGAGCTCGAGTGTGTTGTGTGCTGCTACGAGTACTCCCGCGGTGAGCGGGTCCCACGGGTCCTCCACTGCAACCACACTTTCTGTGCGCCCTGCCTGGAGCAACTGTCCAAGCTGCAGGGAGTTATCCGCACAGTCTCCTGCCCTCTGTGCCGCTGGATTACTTGCACACGGGCCAGCCTCACCCTGCCCGGGTCCCTGTGGGTCAACACGGAGATCTGGGACCAGATTGCAGAAGATCACCCGCGGAGGAACGATGAATCAGTGGAGCATTTGAATGACACACAGACCCAGCTCACCAAGCCAAAGCTGTAAGTAGAGGTGTTACTTCAGGCTTCTTTGTGAGTGGCTGCAATGTTACTTCAGCATTAATGATAACTTATTCAAGCCTAATATCTAAACAAATCTCTCCTCTTTTTTGTTAGCTCTGATTCAACGCCGTCTGGCTTCAAGTTCACACTCAAAAAGATGTTCAGCTGTTTTCTGCTGCAAGGACAAACAATGGAGAGCTGCTGACACTTTAAACAGCCGAAGAAGTTTCACTTACAGCTCCCTTTCTCGTCATGTGTAACTTGACGGACCCGCAGCGAGTCTGCAGCGCAGGACTAAGTGTGTTTTGCATGAGCAGAGCAGCACGCAACAGAGCAGAGGTCTCAGGAGGCCTGTGAGGAGCCAAGGCCGGGACAGCTTCAGGTTTTGTGTGAGGTGTTTAAAGTACTGTGTTTTTGTGATGCACTTGAAAAGAAAATTTGCACTGCCTCTAAGTCAGGAGGTTCTCTGTGAATTTGTAGTAAAATACTGCTGTGTAGTTTGTTGTACTCTAACTGTGAAATATCAGAGAATCTATTTTTAAACTTAGTTTTTTACAAAGCTGAAGTGTGAGGAACTCGATCTGATGTAAAAAATGTCATTCAGTGGAATAGGGGATACTGTGATTTGTAAAATATTACATAATACATTGTAAATTATTCTCAAATTATTTATATATGTATAGTGTTTTGTTAACTATATTACATTTTTCCCCACATGCATTTTGGTACAACTGTAAAAGAACAAAAAAAACAAATGTCATTAACATGACAGATTCAGATCCTCAAAATGACTATGAATTAACTATGCTTTATTTATATAACTTAAATGAAATCATAACTATTGAGTGTTTAATGTCCATGTTTAGTCAGTTAATAAACATCATCTGTGAACAAATTGTTACTATTTGGACCATGAAGAATAATGTCGTAGCAGCCAGATATGGGCAGCATTTTAATAAAAGATGTACACAAGTATTTCTTGATGAGTGTCCAGTGTTTATTTAGAAGTCATGTTAGAAGTGTATGTGTTAACGGTGTGATGTGTAAATGTCACTTAAACTTAACAGAAATATTTCAGTTTCATGCAAACGCACGGTCTGAATAATTCCTTAATAGTTTCCTTGACCAACTAAAATACTATATTACTTTAATAATGAAAATTTTAAAATTTAATGCATAAACTGATATCAACAAAATATCACTTATCTGACACATAACATGTATTTTGGACGTTGTGTGTGTGTGTGTGTGTGTGTGTGGTCGTGGTCTGCTAATTTTGCATCAGTTACTTAATCTTTAGGCCGGTATGTGTCGACTTTAACAGTTTTGGATTTACAGAAATATGATCCATAAATATGAACTGCTTTACAATTAAGAGAATTTATCTAATTTAACACATATTTTTTCACATTTCACCTCTTAAATGTTTGAGTTTCTCCATGTGTAATGTTTGATTCTCCGGAATATTTAAGGTCTTTCACATTTAATAAATGCATTAATGTTTTTCTCCCAATATCTTAAATACATGACATTTTTTTACATATGTATTTATTATTGATATGGGTGACTGACACTGCTTTGGTAATAAAAGCCTCATAAAGCAAACTCTCCCACACGTTTTGTATGCAAACACACACTGCGATACTGGTTTTGGTTTAGGTCCCCTTCAAAAGGCCCAAGGAGTCTCTTATCTTGCTTTTATAGTCTGTTCTCATCAGCCGCTTCCAAAATAACAATGGTGCTTGTTTGAAGTTAGAGTTATGCGGAAAACAAAGATCATCCAACACTAATGATGTAAATCTTTCTCAGCAGCTTCAGTTCAGAGGAACCAAGGAAATAAATCATTAATTCACGGTGAACTTTTTGTGAATTCGTGGTTATTTTATTGAAAACAGTGACAGTGGATTATTTGAGCTGAAACCTTTTTCCCTGAATTAGTTCTACCAAATAGCCTCTTAACTATACTATGTTAAGATGAAATACAGTTAAATTTTCAGACATTACAACACAAAACTGATGCAAACACAACAGGGAAGGAATTACTTAAAAAAAAGTTTTCATAACCCACAGAAACCATCCAAAGATTCACCTCCTTTAACTAAAGACGGTGGCAGGAGAAGCTGCTGGAGTCTGAATTCAGACAAGATGAATGGTGACTGTAGTTATCATGTGGAAAAACATATTTAGTTTGCATACTCTCATACCCATCAGTCATTGTACAGCAGTGTGGGTCATTTGTTACAACTTCCTAGTGAGCATTTCCAAAGTCAAGGGGGGAAAATGGGACAAAAAAAACAAACTAAACAAAACAAAAAAACTGGCCATAAATCCATTTTCATAATGAGCAGGTCCTACACACTCAGGATTCACAGATATTATAGAATATTTTTTCGGTCCATGTGTAACTGGCTTTTTCATATTTCAAGGAGAGAAAGTAAGGAAAAGAAGGTTAATTCATCTTTTTTTTTTTTCTTATTTTAACAATTTAAACAAAACCTTTTCACGTCATTCCTCAGGATGGTGATCCCACTCCTCTGTACTTCATAAATACATTCAGCACTCAGTTGATGCAGTTTAAAAATAAAGGACATGATTAATCCTGCCTAAACACTGTCACCACATTAACAGACTATCACATGTGCACTTAAATTAACATGTATCCATCACAGTTTTCACCACACCTTTCTCTTATTCGACATCTTCATGGACATTCCTCTTCCTACCTCACACTGACAACAACATAATTTAAACATAGTAAAAGACATATTTGTGAGTAAACAGAGACATGGGTAAGGTACAGTCATTATTATATCAGCTAAAAACACAGGGCCTCGCTGGATTAGTGTGAAAACTTTGTAACAAGGCTTGTGACTTGTAACTTGCTCTGTCAGCTTCCCAAGCCCTGTGAGTCAGGCGTCTAAAAAGCTCACCTAAAGTGTCGTCGCAGCTTGTGACAGGAGGATAATCTCTCTTCACACAAAACCTCAAGATAAACAGGTTTAAAATACATTAACCACAATGCCTTAATTGTACATCTGGATAAGATGGGGATAAAATATGAGCTATAAACAATATTTTTAAAAAAGGGAAAATAAACTGATACAATATCAAATAATACCAAAGAACATTTCAAAAACACTAAAACAGTCCACAGTTGGAGGTTAAATTCTGCCTTGTGGACAAAAGCAGCAACAAATAAGTGACCAACAGTTATTCTACTAGAAATACAGTTTAAATGTCCCTTTGTGATAGTATGTGGGGAAGTAGACTTTTTCTTTCCTCTGTTCCAAGTGTGTGTGGCTCCCTATAGGTAGGGGTACTGTGTGAGGCGCCTGGGGCTCAGCTGGTAGGCACTGTAAGCCTCGGCCCGGGGCGTCACGCTAACGTATGGAGAACCAGTGGCGAACTGATGCTGGTAGGCTGCGGGGAGGCCGTGCAGCAGACTGCTGACGGAATCCCTGCGACTGGCCGAGTCTCTCCTGGAGGAAGAGGATGAGGTGTATGTTGCTGCATAGGCGGAGGGGGAGTGACCGTGGCTGCTGTGACCACGGCCCAGCAGCTGCTCCATGGCCTGAGAAGCTGAGGAGAGGGCGGTGGAGGCTGGGTAGGAGTACAGACTGGGGCCGGGGGCTGAGGCTGACGTCAGGGCGGAGACCTCGGGGAAGTTGTAGTGAGAGGCTGAGACGGCCGGAGGGAACGCCTGTTGGCGACGCAGAGAAGAGTCACTGTTGGACGCCCCCGAACGCTCCTGAGATGAAGAAACCACCGGCTGAACCTAAAGAGAAATAACAATTATACATGCAGCAATGAGAAGGCAGGAAATCACAGATAGTTTTGGTGAGGTGACTATAAACATTTAGAATCTACCTTTGTTGTAACCTACAGGTGGGAAACAAAATAATTGCAACACTTGACAAGGAAACACATTCCCCTCTGGTTTTCCCTTAAGTGGCTTTAGCGTAATTGAAATCATCGTATTCCACACAGTCCAGCAGAACAGTACAGATTCAGTATCGACGTGTTCCAGCTCTTCTCGGAAACAATATGATGTTTATAATGACAGGAATTTTCAAACCCTTGACTACATGTTTGTTACAAAACTGAGCCTAATATAAATGTTACCTTTGGGAGTTCCACTAGACTTAAAATTAAGCTCTGTAGGTTTGAGCAAAGTTTGACTGCAAAGGGTTTTATTTGTACTCATCCCACCAGCAGGTTACTGACATTTAACAAGTCGAAGCAGCCTGTGCTTTCACACATCAATACACTAGTTGCCAACCTTTTTGTCTTGTGACTCTTTATATCCCCGCTGCACATAATCCCATGTTGTAAATACTAGTTGTGGGTGGTTAAACATCAAAGCAGTTTCCTCCTCAGATTCCTTTAGTTTATAGTTTATAGGATCACTGAAGAGGTAAAACGCTACACTAGAAAAAAAAACAAGAATGAAGGAGGAAGAAAAGTCGAAGATTGAAGATTATTGTATGCAGCAGAGGTGTTGTTTTTTTCCCTTTGCTATCCTCTCAATCACTTGACTTGGTCTCATCCCTCATTTTGGGAACCACTGCATAAGTAGACATTTAACATGAGCCCCTGTTTTGTGCCAATATTTTAAGCAGGAATTGTTTTTGCACAGATATATTGCTATGGACACATATCAATGGCAGGACATAAACGCTGAAATTTGTTCCGGTCATTCACAAACTCTTATCTGTCATTACATTGTTTGTCCAGCAGATAGCACTTTGGACTCTCTTTATAACACATAAAAAAGTTTATTTTTCTGCTGTACAATATTCTGCCACAGTAAATATCTGTGACAGTCACTCTTTCTTGACCAGATTTTATGAATCCCTGTCGTAAATGTTTGTGTGTGTGTATAAGGGTAAAAACAAATGTCTTTTGCAACTTATGACTGCTGTTTCTCTGTGTCTGTGACAACTTCCAGACTGTACGCCCTAACACAATAAAAAAAGTGCAGTTCTTTGACCAGACCACCTGCAGTTTGGACAAGAATATTTAACCTTGTTGGAGCTCTATTTGTTGTCACATGTTGCACACAACAGCTTGTGTACTGCATAAACTTTTATAGCCGATATTCTCACTCATGTTCATCTTCGTAGCAGCCACGTGATGGGACAGGGGGCAGACCTCTTGGTATATTTATCACAGTGACACCTTATTACAAAACGTGTAACAGAAATGCACATAAAAGTTTATTATGGCCATGACTTGGCAAAACAACCAACACCAACACAATCTCACCTGGCTGAGGTTCAGGGGGTGTGACTGGCTTGGCACCAGTCCATGACGCTCAATGCTCTCCCCTGAACTGCATGGCTGTCGGCTGGATCTCTTAGGCTTCATGTAGTTCACTGGGGATAAAAAGTTGTACGTATTAAATTATGCTGCTTTTTCACCCAAAACAAAAACTACTGATCGCACACAAATAAAGGCACAGGATCGACCCTCACCAGTCTCTAGGCGTCCACGTGAAGCTGTTCCTCTCTCAGAGCCCTGGGTTTTGACTGAAGGTGCCACCACTGCCAGAGACTTGACTTGGCGGGATGACATGGTGCTAGCGGGGTTAAGTGTGCGGGGCAGAGGAGTCAGGGGGCTGGCTGTAGAGGAGTCCGAGTCGTGCACCGTCACACAGCTGATAACATTAGTGCGCTGGCTCAGACCAACACTGTGTGAAGAGAGGAACAGTGTTATTTCACAGGTCATAGCAAGGAAATGAGATAGGTATATCAAAGCAATGCTGTCTAAATCAATAAAGCCCTGGTCTGGTAATGGAGTCAAACAACCCCTGCCTTTCATCTGTTCTCTTGCAGAAAATATGTCATGGTAGTACGGGATAGTGCCAAGACACAGGATAGTTTTTAAATTAGAAATATCTGACAAGCCCTGTTGCAGCTAAGATGGAGAACATGAGGTGACAATGGGAGCCTCAGAAAATCCCAGATGTCTGTCAGGGATGCTCAGAAAAGAAACATTACACATATGTTTAGAGCTCGGATTATCTTTTTCTCACCTGGCGGGATGGAACTTGCGCTCATCTTCTGTGTCGGTGTCGCTATGAATGGTGATGATGCTGACCGCTGGGCTGGGTGTGTCGGAGATGATGATTGGCTGGGACAATGTGGCACTGGAAATGGGTGGGGTCACACCACTACTGCTGAGTAACGATGCAGCAGATAAACCCCTGGACAGAGAAAAAAAGCAAATGCTGAATTTTAAGTATGATTTTTGGTCATCGTGATGACACATAAAAACCAGAAGACAAAGGAATGTGGAAAACTCTGTTAAAATCTAGTGGAGTGACATTTGCAGAGGAGAAACACATAATGTTACAAGAAAAATAACAATTTGAAACCAAAAAGGCATTTTCAGTACAAATTCATGATTTGTTTTAATTATTATTATTTATCATTATATATCAGAGAAAAAATCTGCAGGGCTGTACCAACCTGTTTCTGTTCTCTCCACGTCTGGCTTTCACCTTCTTCCTCTCCTGCTGAGTCCTGCCTTGGTTTGTGCTCCTGTCCAAAATCAAACAAGTTAGTGATAGACACCACTGTTATAATGATAACATGAATGGTGAACAAAGGAAAGCCTACTATTCTGATGGGACTCGTGACGTTGAGTAGCCACGTTAACCAAAGATATACTGATATACTGTAAGCAACTATAAAACCAAGAGACTTGGCAAAAATGACTAATTTAAATCTGCATTTGATAACAATCTCTAAAATGACTGAAAAATAGTGAACTTCAAGCATTGTGTTTGTGTGGGTCTGGACTACAACAGTCAATGGTTGACTGACCTCCAACTGTGTCCTTGCTGTGCGTTAGCATCTGAGTGAAGTGTTTCCAGGGGAGATCCAGCGACATTTGACTGGTGGGCAGAGCTGTGGATGGCCACGCCTGGGACCTGCTGCCATGATGATGGTATGAGGATTTGTTGAGTGCCAGTAGGCCAGGCCTGCTGAGAAAAACAACAGACACTGACGCTTCAGAACATGGAATATCAAGGATTAGCTATTTATGAATCGACATAAATTATTTGATTACTGGAATGGGCCAGACAAACTGAGCCATGCTGAGAAACAAACCCAAAGACTGAAGACAAAGAGGCAAAACAATGGGCAATCTCTTCTACAGGCAAAAGCACAAAGCTAGATAAGCGAGCAACCTTTCCCAAGCCATTCCCTTATTTTAGCATAGCCCTGCAACAAATCCACAGGATGATACCATGCAAAGCACAGATGATGAGACACTGTAAACAGTCAGATCAGATATAAAGACAAGTATACACAGAACCATGGTGCCTGTTAAAGAAGAAACACTGAAGAGAGAGATTAGTTTAGTTCACTGATGCCAAACAGTCTGCTGATAAGCTGTCTTGGGAAAAGGCATGCCACATGTTCTGGGGCTGAAACAAGAGACGTGTGTCAGAGAGTCAGGCTGTTGAGTATGGATTTTAGTGAGCTTTGTAGCTGCAACCTCCTCTGCTGAAATCAAGGATGGGCAGGACAAGAGAAGCTGCAAGCAAAGCGCAGACCAACTCAGCAACACATGCGCTCCATGCCCTCAGCACACCTATGGGGAAAGACTGTGAGGGAGGGAATGAGAGAGTGTGTGAATGGTGCGGGGAGAGGGTGTCGTCTGGAGTGGAAAGATTGTAAATTTAGTCAATTCCGATCTAATGTCACAACGGGGAATTTAAAATCATGAACACCAGGAAGGATAATGGTGATCAAAAAACACCAAAAAAGAGCCGTTTGATTTTCCATTGACCAACCATGATTCTGACAACCATGACAAGTCCACATGAGAAGAGGGAGAATGTAGAAATATGATACGGAAAATAAAGACTATCCCCATACAACATGTGGCAGAGAGGGAGAGGAAAAATGCAAACAAATGAAAAGAAAATGGAAAGTGGGGCAGGAGAGAGATGGCATTGTTAGTGGTAGAGGGAGTGTGCATGTGCATGTCTTTCTTCAGGGATGTCATCTTTGCTTTACCAGCACTGTGGCTGTGTGCTCCAGGAGGGTGGGCCGACCCACCCCGGCGCCCAGCCCGAGGGGCAGAGAATACTGGGGGGCTAAGCCTGCTGAGGGTGGGTGCAGGGTGGCCACCATCAGGGGTGTGCAGGAACCCTGGAGGAGGGAGGGAGGATAGGGGAGGGCAGTGTTAGGGTAGGATGAAAAGTTATGTCCTTCAAGGCTGTATCTGATTTAGACGAAGGGACAGCACGGATAAAACCAGCTGCACAAGAGATGCACACTCGTACCACTGGCCATCTGGACACCTGACCTCTGCAGGGTGCAGCAATTAGTCCTAATTTTAGTGAACAGCAATTAACTAGCTTTTTTTGCGCCAGATTAGTCTCCCGCACTATACATCTGGCCTCCATCCCAGACAGGAGACTGGGAATAAGAGAGGCCTGGCCCAGAATGACAGTCCAAACAGTTTTGGAAGCAAACCCGAGGCAGGATGCAATCAGCAGAAACACAAACAACAAAAACAGTGTTGACTGTCACTCAAGCCACATCTTCTGTTATTTCAAAACTCACTCATATAAATGCATTGAAATGACCAACATCCTCACTGAAAGGAAACTTTTTATTGAAGAACATAATCCTCTCTTCTTCCCCATTAAACTTTTTCCAGGTGTGCTGGCAGCGAGAGGAGAGGGGGAGAAAGGCGAAACCCAACAGGGAGACTGTTTGGATGGACTAATTAACCATGAATGAGCAAAACTGGGCACCACTGCTCTCAGCTTGGTGCTAATGACATATCATTCATGGATGTTGCCAGATTTTTTACAGCAACCTTGAGTTCAGATACTGATGGATGGATGACAAAAACATGTGCTTGCGATCACTGTTAAGGAAAACTGCTGTGAATGAAAATAAAGTTACACAAGGTGTAAATAGTTACACAAGGTGTAATAGTTACACAAGGTAAATAGTGTAAAATGAAAATTGTATAATGCTGTAAATAGACTAACCTAATCCAAAAAACCATTTTCCAATATGCAACTTCCACTCTCTTCCTACCAGAGATGTGAATATGATGCAGGTCTATACAACATGGTTCAGCTGTCACCTTGATTGTCATTGAAACAGTTTCACGGAATAACACTAAAATATGATCCAATAGCAATTAAATTTCAGTTGCAGTCTCTCTCCTTTCGTCCATACACACTCCCTCTTTCTTAGAAGTCAAACCTGTGCTGTCTCTTTGTTGATTTTTCTCCATCCCTCTCACAGCTTTTTCATAGTTTTTTCTTTATTCTCTTTCTCTCTCTTTTTGGGGAGTAGGTTATATGACATTTGAACGTCAGTATCATTTCCATCCCAGAGAAATGTAACTTCACTAAACCCAGCTAGAGGTTGAAGAGTCCTGGTTGAGAGTTAGGTCAGCTGACACGCTGAACCATTCAGACTGCCAATGCGGTTTTGAACCACATCACTGTGTCAGTCCGAATAGGATATTCTTCAATTTCTTCATTCATCTTCATGTGGGGACATGAGCCAGACAGGCTGTTGGTAGTAATCACTTCTGCAATTTACCAGCTATGGACTATGTAAAGTTCCTGTAACTCTTAGGTCACAGCTCTACTGGAAACAAAAGGTGCAATATTCTCAGGTTAATCCTCAAAAAGGTTACAAAGGTCTTACATGTGACACTAATTTTGCCACCAAGGTGACCCCATCTCTACTGTGATACTATGGGTCACCCAAAATGAAAATGACAGGAAAGAAATACACAGGGCTGTGTCTCTTATTTGGTGGTACATTCGTGCATACCAGTAAATAATACACATAATTACATAATTAATCTTTATATAACATATATAACATTTTTGAAAGGACAAGCCAGCTCACAGACAAATTTGACATACACACCTCACAAACTCTTACCTGTGTGAGCATACTTGGCTGGATCTGCAATGACTGAGCAGATTGGTTCTGAGGTACTATAGGTACAGAGTTATCCATCCTCACGGGGAAACTGGAACTCTTACTGGATGGCTGTAGCCCTGGAAATGACATTCCCACAAAAAAACAATGGTCAATAAATGATATGAGAATACTGATGAAAAACACAGTCACAGTATGTTCACATGCATAAGTTGGTTACTATGGCACATTAACTCCTTATTCAGGTTCTGATTTTTCAATATGTGTAAAGACATGTCTTCAATTCAAGTGATGGAGTAATCAAAAAGGTAGATAAAAAAAAATCCAATTATCAAAGTGCCGGTAGAGACAGCCTGACACAAATCAAAGTGGATAATCCATTGATGAGCACCTTCACAATACTGAAATCAAAATAAACCACTGTGAGGTTTCTTGATATTTGATTCGCCTTCAAACTTGACCCCACTGAAGCCCCTTGTGTTGTTCTCAGTCTGCATGCTACTATATCACTTACCTTGAATAGTGGAGGGTGGGCAGACGATGAGAGTCTGCTGGAAGGGTTCTGTCTGACTACACAGCCCAGCAGGACGTGTCGGAATCGGGACGCTCTGTTGAGCCAGCCCGGGAATGTTGATGGTCGCTTGCTGATACAGAGCTGGCTGGTAGTTCAGCAAAGGCACCGCTCCCCCCGCAGAAGGCACCTGTTAGAGACATTAAAAACATCACTGATTAATACTGGAGGACTTAGGCCTCAATTATAATCCCTTGCGGACGTGCATATGAACAGCTGCGGACATCACAAACGTGTAGTTCTTATTATACTACTCTCTGGTCTACCTAGGGCCCACTTGGAGGATGTGCAAGAAGAAGAGTTGCATTGTCTGCTGAAATTAACACAATCACATAAAAGAAAAGCGCAGAAAGCAACAAAGTGGTGTGTGCGGCCGCTCATTAACAAGACCAAAAATGGGAGTTCAGCATGTCGGTACAGGAAATGCATTCAATGGATGAGAAGTCTCATGAGTATTTTCGGCTGCCTATTTCATTTTCTGGCCCACAGCATCGGTGAACGTATCCAACATCAGACAACACACCAAGCTCCAGTCACTGTGGCAAAAAGGTTAGCAGTGACTTTATGCTATTTAGCTGCTGGTTGTTTTCAGGTAAGTGTAGCTGCAAGTTACAGACTAGCCAGCTGCACTGTCTCAAAGATCATTCCAGAGGTGTGCCAGGTCCTTTGGGACACTCTGCAACCGCAATTCATCCCCTCCCTGTCCCTGACACAGTGGTGGGAAATTGCACAGGATTTCTGGAGAATCTGGAACTTCCCGCTGTGTCTTGGCGCCATCGACGGGAAGCATATCATCCTCAGAGCCCCCCAAATACCAGTAGTGACTTATGGGGAATTATAAGGGGAGTACTTCACTTGTTCTGAGGGCTGCATGTGATGCATGTATTTCTATAGCTCCTAGACCTAACATAAAGGTTAAATTCATTTTTCAAATACTCTAAAGAGGATTATTCTAAATAGTAATGTTATATAATCAAGTAATCTTGTACAATAATATATAATCATATAGTGTAGCAAGACTCACCTCATTTGACCAAAATATAGAAGTCAAATGAGATGATACTCCTATTTTTGACCTTTGGATTTATTCTTGACTGTTTTTGGGAGACAGACAGTTTAAAGTTTACTTGCCTTTATTGACTTATAAATAGGACATTGTCATTATCTTGTTCTTTAATTATCTACATAGTGACTCTTTATATTGTATATTTTCATGGGGGATCTTTTAGTCCACAAAATCTAAACAAAAAACATCTACAATAACAGGAAGTTTACTCAAAGTTAACCCTAACATAACAGGCATAACTTCAAATTTGATTCACATTAACTCTACTGGAAAGTAGGGAGTCTGTGTGGAAACAAGGGAAACAATAGGGGGAACAGAAATATTCCTGCCTTCTGCACCGCCTCTTCCTTGCCTTCACAAAGCTGTCACTTAAATATTTCCTGCTGACACACACTTTCTCCTTTTCCCAAAGTCTAGGTAAATTCCCTCCACAAATTATTGCGAATTATTGTTTTAAGTTGAATTATACAGATACAGGTAGCGACAGACCTCTCCACACAGTTTCTCTTCAAATTCAGCATCCATTTCAGTTTTCCAATGCATGCGCAGTTGGTGCACTTATAACGCAGTGGCTATGTGGACTTCACAACATATTGAAGGGTACACCGACATCCGCGCACACATCGATGACAAACGTCGTGTCACTCGGGCCTCAGCGGACCCTTACAGTCTTACAGGTCCCTAAACATATGTAAGAATTTATGGTGAAGTCATGGGTCATACCTGGTTATGCTGGTTGAGTTGGCTACTGAAGGTAACAGTGAGGTTGCCCGCTGCAGCGCTGGGGACGGCATTGGTGGAGTACAAGGATTTTCCACTGTCATAGGAGCTTCGGCGCTTGCAGATCTCCATGTTCTGGAAGCACGACTTCACACTGGAGAGTATTGAGTGACAACGTTTCATTACATTTCAGTTAACACTCACCTAAATGAGCATATCTACATCTTAGTACACAAACTTACTGGGAGCTGTGAGGATAATCCATGAGGTGGCTCATTGTGACAAAGGGGTGACCCAGAGTTTTTGTAGGTGTGATCCTTTTGTCAGCATCCAGACGGAGCATCCTCTTCAAGAGGTCTATAAACTCTCGTCTATCAGCCTTCTCAGCTAACATGTCAGTCCCTTCCAAATGAGACGACAGGTTGACCTGGAATTCAGATCGGTCAAACAAACAATATCATGTATAGGTGGTGTGATTTCCTCCTTTGTGCTTTTGAGTACGCATAAACAGTGTGAAATCCAGTTCTAAAACTATAGTGCACCATATTAAATGTAATGTGAAAAATCACATCTACCTGCATCATATCATCCAGACAGTTGAAGATATACTTCCTGGCCTCCTTGGACTTGATGCCCATTTCCATCTCATGCTCTGCTGGGGTCTGGAAAAAGAAAATAATGTCTATTTATCTTTCAAGGCAAAAATTATTTGTCCAAAAATTATTCAAATGATGTAGTTCAACTCCAATAAAAAAAATCCTAATCAGAAGGAGCATCAAGGCTTCTTTACGTTCTGATATATTTAGCTGTTTTCAGATACCCCCAACACATTTTTTAAAGCCTGCTTATGTTTTCAGCATGATTTTATGTGTGGTTTTATTCACCTTTAGCCTCCAGAGTGGGTAGCTGGAGTCAGGGCCGCGATTGAAGAAGCGGCTGGTTTTAGTGCCGGCGCTGAGAAGATACTCTGCTGGTAGGCCTTGAGTCTGGGAAATGTAACGTATCTGCAAAAAACACAAAACAGTTTGTCGCCACGCTTGTTCTTCTACAACACTTAATGTGAGTTTGGACAAAGCACCTACAGTACTTCTATGACCTGTTACCAATGTAAGAACTTGCAGCCTTAACTCTGTCTCATAGATTAGCCTTTCCCATTTGAGCATTTTCCTCATACACTGACAAGGCCTGGAAAACACAAACATTAATACTGACCTGGTCGTACTCAGAGGCTCCAGGGTAGAGAGGCCAACCCAGAAACAGCTCAGCTATCACACAGCCTAAAGACCACATGTCAATGGCCTCACAGAATGGCAAACCCAATATTATCTCTGGAGCCCTAGACAGCAAACAGAAGATTAGAGGACTAGTACCCCAGAAAGGCAGCTGAGCAACAAGTTGTATCATAAAAACATGGCTAATTAATAACAAAGCTGGATTTCTTGCCACGTACCTGTAGTATCGAGACTGTAAGTAGGTTGAGCAAACAGCCTTGGACACATGACTTGCTGAGCCGAAGTCAATGACCTTCACCCTGTAGGGCTGTCTAAGAGGGTCGACCAGCATGATGTTCTCAGGCTTCAGGTCTGCATGAATCAGACCCAGGCTCTTCAACTTCATTAGCGCTGTAGCCACCTAAAGGTACAAACACACATATTAATGTAGATCTAACACTATGAATGAAAAATAAATGAAAAAATATGAATCTCTGTTTCCCAACCTGCTGTAAAATGGGTCTAATGTGCCGTAGGGGGAGTGGGCTGAACTTGCTGTGCTTGAGAAAGTCATACAGGTTCTGCTCGAGCATCTCAAACACCAGGCAGGTGTGACCCTTGTGTTGGAAGCATTCATATGAACGCACAAAGTTGTACTCATCTGCATTCTCTGCACTCAGCCGGTTCAGGATGCCCACCTATGAAAGAGAAAGGAACAACTCTTAATGCAAGTATAATGAAATGCATTATAATGCTATTATGTGTGGGCCTGTTACAGTGGTTTCAAGTTTAATTTTGCCTATTTGCTCTGAAATTATTAATATAGCTGAGGCTCCGACTGTTTTAGCTCTTTATCAGAAATTATCTCTGTCCGTGCTAACACACCTGAAAACGCACATCACATGACCAGTCCTGTACACTGGACATACACATGACGGTGTAAACAGGAAGCAGATAGTTTGGTAGTTGCAGATAATGCTAGAAATGAAGAACAGCAAAGGCAGTTGTAGCATTTTTCATTCATTTTTTAGAATTTAACCCCACACCCACTGCTAGGAAATATATAATCAGTTTAAAAGATCCTGCAATTTGCTGGAAATGTAGGGAGGATCAGTGTATGCTGGTACATACACTGTGGACTTGCTCCACAACTAACAAACACGTCATTAACGCTTGTAATTTGGTATCCACGTTGCATTCATCACTGGTAGTTATGACTGATAAGACCCAACAGGAGGTGAGGCAGGTGTCTGCATCATTGTTTCCAAAGGTCTTCGTTTCTGCTTGTCCAGACTACAATGCAACCCTAGAATTTTCAGACTAAAACTGGGTCAGCGGTGTTTCAAAAAGTCTCCGTTTTAGGGGCAGTGGTGGTGTAGTGGATGCCATTCATTTTAAAACTACAATGTAATAGTGTGAATATAGCCTGAACGTCATTAGTACCAAGCAACTCCTATCAGGTGCATTTCAGTTAATGGCCCTAAGCAACAACACAGCTGTGAGGCATCTGCGAACAAGGATGAACCCATGTAAACACCACACTATAGAATCCTGCTTTTATAGTGTAACTGATCATTTCCAACACAAACTATGACACAGGAAACTGCAACATTGATAAACTGGTTTAGATGTAATGGAAAAAAAAAAAACTTAACATAAGATTCTTAGATATTAACTCAAGTAAAATACATCTTTGTCATTTAGTGACTGTCAGGTATATCAGATAGCTACGTATATTAGGACATTTTAGTATCATAAGTTAATAACTATATGCAACTATTTCACATTATCAAAGTACTTGACCCCTGGAGTCACAAATATTCTATCGACAAAATGATATCTAGTTACCTCAATTTGGCCCTGACGAGCATACGACGGATGGTTCTTCAGGATCTTGATGGCCACAATTTCATTGGTGCCCCTCTTCCAGCACTTGGCCACTTGTCCAAATGTGCCTCTTCCCAGGAACTCCAGCACTTCATAACTACAGGACACTGAGCAGAGGATCTCATGCTGCACTAGCTGATAATCTCCTTCACCATTGGAGCTACTGCTCTTGGTGGTTGGAGCTGAGTGGGGTATAGACTGGCCAGTGCCCCCTCCTCCACCACCACCTGTACGGGTGGAGTATGTTGCTGCAGGAGCTGAGAGCTCCTCTAATATTTGGACACTGCCACATCCACTCCCACTGCCTTCACTGGCCTCCTCTATCTTTCTTTTCTGCCCATGTCTGTGCCCCCTGGTTTCAGAGGACGTCTCAGCATGAGCATAAGAGGAGGACGTCGCCTGCTCAGTGACTCGCCGACTGGAACCACGGGGAAGACTGCCGGTGCTATCTGCTGCACGCACCACCACTTGACCCCTGGAGCCAGGAGCCGCAGGAGGGAAGACCAGGGATGGTGCGAAAGGTGGCACAGCCATTGCAGGTGTGAAGGTGTATGCTGACTGGCCTGCTATGGAGCTGTAAGCTTCAGTGGTGGACACATCCCAAACGTTGCTCTCCACCTTCAGCTTCTTAACGCGGCAAAAGGCACTGGAGGAGATCGAGGGGGGAGAGAAGACCTGCAGCTGAGAGCTCATAGCTGAAAAGAGATTGACCAGAATTAGAAAGATGAACCACAAAGATCACAGTTCACATTATCTTGACATTTCATAGGGTGAATGATTGATCAGAAATAATCAGCAGATTAAATCGATCATAGAAAACTTAAACTGAAAATGTATAACCTGCATGAAGGTATGATTTAGGGCTGCACAATTAATCAAAATACAATCGAAATTGCAATATGGCCAACTGAAATATCCAAATTGCAGGAGCTGCAAAAAAATCGCAAGTGCTGCAACTTTTTTGACAAAAGCAAAACGTGTCAAATTGTTGTGCATTCTTGGCACCATAAGCGTTGTGATGCTACCTGGACTAAAATATATTTTCCAGACGTAAGGGAACATGTTTCTTTAGTACAACAAAAATCACATCATCATTTTCACTTTTTTTCTGTGAAAATGAAATGGAAAAAATGACCATTCCGACTGAAATCACAATGGCATATCACAATCGCAAATAATTACAATATGTTTTTTTTGTTGCATATCATACCTAGTATGATTTATTGACTTTTGATCTGCAGATTGCAGTTTTAGCTAGGTGCAACTAATACATGATTTTAATGACATCCAATAACTTTAACACTGACAAAAACGTAAAACAATATATAATCTGTTTAAAAGATCCTGCAATTTGCTGGAAATGTAGGGAGGATGAGTGTATGCTGGTACATACACTGTGGACTTGCTCCACAACTAACAACTACTAACAATTATTTTAATTATCCAGTAACCTGCTGGTTATGTTCTCAATTAGTCAAGACTTGCTTTGTTTATAAAAAAAAAAAAAAAAAAATTTCAAGGTTATATCTACTAACATCAGTTCACTCACAAATCCATTATCAAAATATGTGCCAATTAATTTTATACAAACTGTATCAGCTCTAACCCAGATGGAAATAAAAAACTAGAATTAGTAGACCAAGTAAGATGGTATGTTTCTATCAATAATGCATCAGCAAGGAGATAGGGTGATGGCACACAGCTGACATTGATATCCATGTGACTTATGCATTTTCACAATCTCTCAGTATATTTTCAAGGGGCCTTCTCTCTTAGAAAGGCCTGTGTTTTGGCTAACCCCTCTTCTTTCTCTGCTTGAATGGTGTGGAAGTTGTTTGTCTGGAAACGGGGTGTATTTTTTCTAATTTACAGTACATATATTATATTTCAAAGTAAATAATACAAAACTAAAAACTTAAACAAATAAACGTGTATGCTATAACTCTAAATTCTAAATTAAACTACTGCTAGGACGCCTCAAGCAGTGTCTCTCTCTCTGCAATGTTAAGGTGGGATCTTAAACGTCGGGTGGGCCAGTATCTGGTAGGTCTGTTTCAAACGAAACCCTTGAGTTACAGCTTTTAGTTACGATATAAACAAAGTGAATCTAAGTTCAGTGTACTGTACGCTGTCAGAGTGGCAACTGCTTTGGACCACGGTGGAAATTAAGCTGTGGTCGCCACTATTAACATGTATGACCAGGATATCAAATCATACACTGTCATTCTGCTAACCACAGACATCTGTACTCCACTGACACAGACAGACTTTTAGGACCAAATCAACAAGGTAACGTTACTTAACTCGCTAAGGCTAACAAGCTAACGGCTTCAACTTTTTGAAAATATGCCGTTAAATGATTAGTAGCGGCTATTCTCACAAAAAAATAGGTTAAATAACATGGGCCGCGTGAAAAGCAACACAAAATACCGAACCAGTGATAACATACCGGATTTGATGCTATTAAAGCGTCGAAAAGCGGCTTCGTCCAAGGTTTAAATCCCACTGCAGTCTGCTGGACCAGCGTTATCCGATTAGCTTCCGCTAGCAACTGTTAGCTGTTAGCTAGGCCTGCATTGTTTCTTCCGTCGATGGAGAGCTAGGCAGCGGGTGAAGGCGTTACAGAGGCCAGTTCTCAAAGGTAAAACACAAAGGTCTCATTGTCTTACGACATTAAATTATCTACTGCTAAAATATGTACATTTGTCGATTAAAACATAATAAGTTATAGTCTAAAACCGTCTGTCTTGAGGCAGCGAAATCCACTTTTCACCGGAACAAACCACGTCCTTCATCAGCTGCGAATCTTATGGCATTTCCGCTTTCTACCGTAACTATCATGGATTTGGCAGCCGATGCACACTGACATGATCGCTATTTTCAACAAGATTTTGAAACATAAGATTTTGTTGACATAAAATGTAATTCACTGCTCTTACGAGATGCCTCCGTGTTCAAAAAACGGGTCGAGGTACATTTGAGATCGTTTTAGACCTTAAGGAAAAAGTAAACAACGTTTTACGGTAAAAAGAAATTGCCGTGACGTAAGTAGAGTATACCAGTAATTTTCTGGCAGGCCTGATACATGTTCCAGAAATCTGGCCTGACTCTAAACCCTGTGTTTGTTCCAGTGTTTTTCATATCTTAAACTCCATGACAACATAATTAACTTTTCTTTTCTTTTTTTTTTTTTTTTTTTTTTTAAATTAAAGCTATATTTATGAATAAATTTATATAAGTGAACTCATGAAGTCATAGGCAAACTTGGGGTTAATGGACAAATTCATTATTTTTCAATACTGTTGTTGACATTTTTGTTTGTAAAATTAACTTCTTATAACAGATAAGGTATAGTTCAAACTTGGCTGACATTATGGACCTTTATATTACCAAAATATATCATAGACCTATCCTGTTATCTTCAAACTCACAGGCACAAATGTGTTCAAACAGTACAAATACAGTCATGTTTGCATAGACTGAATGGCCTGAGCAAATACTGTAGTTAGATGGTGTCCTCTTAATTTACTCATGCCTCCAAATCACTGTCCACAAACTGATTAAAATATTTTGTTTGCAAAAATGTGACTATATGAACCGTTCAGTTAGAATTCAGTCAAGTACAAACTAACAATCAATCATGCAGAACCCTCACCAAGGTTTCTCTTCACTTTGTAGCACCTCATCCAGGTTCACCATGACTATTCAACTATTCATCCTTACCCCGTACCTTCACAGGAAACTAATGTCCATAGGCTCCTCTGTTCTAACAATTCTTGGGGAATACCATATTACAGATTTTGCCCTGCTGCCTACAGAGTGTGCAGCTCACCAGAAAGCCTGTAGCTGATGACAAGTAAAAGAAGACATATGACAACTTTATTTTTTAAAAAACATGGATGGAATGAATAGCAGACAAACTAAGTTAAAGTGCAAATTTTCTTTTTATTCTGATTTCATTTTACAGCAGAAATTATGTAAAGCATTCAGAAGACATTTTCCACATATAAGGGCAATATTCAAAACACTTTGCATGGCCTCAGCAACAAAATATTCTTTTAAAAACATCAACAATTTAGTGATGCTTGTGCATGCACATTTGTAAAACAAAAAAAGGTAAAAACTAGGCTACAAAAAAAGAGGAATGAAAGACTGAGATAGGCATGGAGAACACAACAGCAGGCAAGGTGGGAATACAGCAGGAAATGAGAGAGATAGAGGGAAGACGGGGCGAAAGAAGAGGAAGGCAAGGAGAGGAGAGGTCTAGCCATAGATTATCTATAAGGATCTACCATTCTAGCATGCAATGTGGTGTTTGGCCACGCCCTCTCAAAACAAGGCCTGAAAGGTTATACCATTCATTTCTAGGCGGACTTATGAGAACAGAGGCCATCTCTGCGCATGTTTACCAGCTGTCTACTATGGCAATATTTCTTTATTTTTTATTTTTTAACTTTTTTTTTTAACACTACATACTCTTTTTACAGTCACCATCCTCTCCAAAACATGAACATATTGATGGATTTTCTGCAATCTGTGTGTTAAGTTTTGTGTGTGTGTGTGTGTGTGTGTGTGTGTGTATGTGTGTATTCTGTATCTGTTAATAGGGGCAAGCATTTTGGAGTTGGTGTGTGTATATGTGTGTGTGTGTGTGTGTAATCAAAGCAGTGTTCTTTAGTTGTGCTGATGTGAGAGGAGGGGCAGTTTAAGAGAAGGTCCAAGTGATACCGTAGCATGAATGCTCCTGACAGCGCTGTCCGAACCATGGCTGTCTCTCAGTGTGATGAAGATTCAGAAGACATGTGAAACACACATAGTAGAGATCTTCCAATTGTAAATCTTTCAATTTACTATCTCTTACAACTTCTTTTTTAAATTAAGAAACTTGAGCTGATATGTGGCCATTACTTATTTTTGCATTATTTAAGAATTATTTGTATTAAGAATCTTGTGCGTTTAAGACAAGAGCAAGTGTATAAATAGAAACATCACTTATAACTTGATTTGAATTTAGTTTATATCCAAGCAAAATCCTATAAAATAAGGGATTGGGATTTTTTTTTTCTTGTAAAAAAAGTGATGCAAGATACAGCTAGGACGAAGCAAACAGATCACATTCGCTGCTTCAAAATGGGACTGGTATATCAGTTGGAGTTTGTCAATCAAGAGCATGATCTGAAAATTTGTGGATACTAAATAGTGAATGAACAACTGGAGTATCCCTAATATACACAAGTTTGTACGCATACATATGCATACACAAATGTACACACTCACCAGTGGTACAACTCTGTGTCAGCAATCATTACACTCCACATACCATCTCCCTGTTCTTCAACCCTGAGTAAAATCTAAGGGAGAGATTTAATTGTTCCCAAAGACATAAGCACAGAGAGAAAGAGTGTGGCTTTTTTAGTGTGTGTGAATGTGTACATTTGTGTTTGACTGTATGTGTTCGTGTGTGTGTGTGTGTGTGTGTGTATGTATGTGTGTGTGTGTGTGTGTGTGTGTGTGTGTGTGTGTGTGTCTGCTCGCTTGTGAGAGAGTAAGTGAAAGAGAAAGACAAAGAAAGAAAGTGTGTATGACAGTTATTTTGTTCTGGAAAACTGCTGGGTTATGCTTTCACTTAAATGCTGCAAGGACATTTTTTGAGGAAAGACAGACAAAGTGAGTCCATGCAAGAAGACACATCTTCCTCCCAACAGCGACACCGGGACATTAAATAGACTTGTGACAGTGCCTTTCATACACAGAGGCTGAATTCTATGGTTTTCTCCTTCTAATACTGCAAAATGCACACATAAGTGGGGAATAAAGTGATACTGTAATTATCGGTTTTTCTCATAAAGCAACACATAGCATCAGTCAGGCCATGAGCATTCATTCATACCACTGACAAATTAGAGCTTCTAACTTAGACTCGGATCAAGTTTAACACTGTCAAGTTCATTTTTAACACACAATTTAGGAAAATAAACAGGTGACTGGCAACCTTTTGGAGGACATACAATAGATATTTCCTGATATTAGCTTGCACTTTTCTGTTATTGAGCAGGCACTTTCTAAACAGAGCTTTCCAGAAGTCCAAAGTACATGTCGTAGAGTAATGGCAGTGACAATGAGGAGAAAAGAAAAATTAATCAAATGATATGTAAAAAGTGGGGAGGAGACATTCTGTTTGAGGATGGAAAGCTTTGACTGGAGGCCAGGCTGGATCCGCTGTAGGTGTGATTAATGGTCTTAATAAAAGCTAGTGTGTTGCTGAAGCACAACCACATTGTAAAGAATGTAGCGCCCTCTTCCCTTTTTTGGGTCATCAGTCATTGCATTCACATTAAAACGATCATCATCTTCATCACCATTAGTATCATCTTCACACTTGCATCATCACCATCACCATCATCATCTATACGTAAGTCTGCCTCAGACAAACTTCAGAACTTGTAGGAGGTCTACGGTTGAGCTAGTACTAGATCTCTTCTACTGTTTGTTGTTGTTGTTGTTGTTGTTGTTGTTGTTGTTGTTGTGTGTGTGTGTTGCCTCTGTGGGTCTTACTGATATCTTTTGGGTGTTGGTTTCCCCAACATAACATATTGTTAGGCAAAATAGCATTCATAATAATTGGCACTACTGGCAAAAAGGGTTTAATTTTTGCTAGCCAAGAAACAAAAGCACAAAGTGTAAATGTTTTGTCTGAAAGATCATTGTTTCAGCTAACTTTGTTTTCCCACTTATAATTCTAACATTAGATTTTTCAGTTGCATGCTTTAACAAAATGTTCTTTTCAGTAACACTTATACTGGATACTCTTAAAGTGAAGCAGTTAAAATCCTCTCACAGTCCATAGCCACTAACATGTTCTTTTTGCTGTTTCTTTGTCTTAAATCTCATGCACATTACTCCGTTTGTAATATCTACATTATATACAAGCAATACAGCCATCCTGTGTACCCAAGTCTCTGTCTTAAGTTCTCATTATGGGAGTAAAATAATTTATAATCTTAAATACAGTCCTCTTATGAAAAAGTTTCAGGGTCCTCATATCCCTTACCTCGTCAGTTTATATACAGGAATATGCAATAGTCCAAAATATGGATTTGATCGCCCGTATGGGCTAATATGGGGACCAATGCCCTGTATAGGGGCAGGTATAGGACCCATGTCCTGTACAGAGCAAGCATAGAGACCTCTCAGAGTCAAGAAGAAGTCAAGGCAATGGTATGTGACTCTCTCCTCAAAACCACAGTTAGGATTTAGAGGTTCACGCAAAGAACAAACTAACAGAGACATTTAACCATTGGAACATGTCATATTTTACCACACAAGGGGAGAAAACCAGTCTCAAGCTAAACCACTCTTGAGCCAATTAAATTAATAATTAGACCCTTAAATAAATAAAGTAAAAAAAAGCACCCAAAATAAGTCATTTGTCCTTACACAGTTCACATTACACAGGGCAAGGATAAGTTGATGAGGACGTAAGTGAGACACAACTACACATAGAAATACAAAAGAAACAACACTAAAGCAGTTTGGCAAGCATGCAGGAGCTTGTAGCTCAAACACATGCATTGAATTGAACAAACACGGACACACCACGTCAGGCGAGCAAAGTGCTGCCTCTGAGAACGACTCCATACAAAGTCCATGTAACAAATTAAGACATCGTTATTCTGACCCCAACCCTTTATCTAACAATGCCCCTCTTACATTCAAGTGCAGTTCCTCCCCTTTGGATCGGGTGACTGATTAATAGGTTTGTAAGCCTGTGAGTCAGAGTGGTTGGTGATATTGTGATATACTGAATCAGCAGAATGATTTGCCACTACAGCTCTTCAGGATGATGGAGAGAAGGAATAAGCGAAAAAACCTTGCATGCAAATGCAACATAGAAGTGAGTTTTTTGGTTTATGTTTTCTTATTCTTTCATGGATCACTGTTTGGATACAAAACGCAACAGGTTTTGTGTATTTTCTGCATGTCAAAGTAGCCTCTTGAGCAAGCTGTTCATCACCAGTGCCTTTCAGCGCATCCAGTCGCTGCCATGAACGGCAAGATGTCGTTGTCAGATGCTTCCTCGTGTTCTCTTGTTTGACTCGTTGACTTTTTCTTGCAAAGAAACATACCCATGAAGAGTGCAAAGAATGCCATGAGGTTAATGTGATGGCCTCCCAGTGAAACTGTGGAGGAGGATCAGTGCTGTGGGCAGAGCCAGGTCCCTGGGCTCTACCCAGCAGTCTGTCTGTCTGAGCTGCCATGATGGACACCTATCCTGTCCTCAGTCTGTCTGGGAAGAGTTTTTTTCCCTCTTGAGAGAAGAGGGGAGAGAGGGTGAGAGTGAAGGGGAAGAGAAGGAAAGAAGAGGGGAGGAGAAATGGGGTTAAGAGGATTGAAAGGGAGAGAGTTCGGGAAGGATGGAGGAGAGGAGAAAGAAAAAGGACAAGATGGAGGGCAGGGAAGTTGTATAGATTGCTCACAGGCTGAGGGGGCTGTGTGTGGGGCCTGACGATGGACTCTCAGGACCCCTGGCCTTTCTCTGCTCTCTGGCCCTGAGGAGAAACCAAACACACATTAGAGTGTGTGCTTCTGTGTGTGTAAGTGTACAGTTTCAAGTGTTTGTTTCCCCAATTTTTGTATCCAAAGGCCATACTCAACAAACCTCCTGCAATTCCTGCCCCGCACACGCACACATTCACACACTCACACACAATCCTGTGTTATCCTCCCCCACCCATCAAGGCACAAATAAAAGAGACTGGCAGGCCAAGCAAGACATTTAACGTCCCCTAATGATGTCAGTCAGAACATGCCCCCAGGAAGACCATATGCAAGAATCGCTCATCTATCTATCTGTCAGTCATGCACAACTACTGACATCATTCAGCAGTCGTCGGAGAGAGACAGAGGGAGAGACAGGGAGATAGGGAGGGAAGAAGAGAGAGAGAGAGCGAGAGGGAAGGATGATAATCCAGGACCTCCTCTCCCCCTCCCTCCGCTGACATGCAAACAGGCATCAGCCACCAGGAGAGAGGGAGAGAGAGAAGAGAGGGAAAGAAGACTCACCCGTTTCAGAGGCCTATGGTCCATCAAGGGGCTTCACAGGAACAGTAAAACAACACCAACTATTAGCACCAATGTAGTGAGCGCACGTGTGGCAGTGGGCTAGTAAGTGTGTGTGTGTAATGTGTATGAGCATGTGTATGAGTCAGTAGATGTGTGCACAGTGGTTTTTGAGAGTGTGTGGAGAGTTTCATGCCTCACCTGTGGCGGCATCGGAGCAGGAACCTCAGGATCTTGCGAGCAGCCTGGTTCTGTTTTTTAGTTAGGAGGCTGCTGTAGGCGAAGACGTGGGTGTAAGAATTTTTTTACAACCTAATTAACCCGTGTATGTGAGTGTGTGTCTGCGAGTGCGTTTATGCATGTGAAGTACCTGAGGGAGTGTCTGTAGGAGCGGTAGTATTGCTGGATGAGGACCGCTGCTCTACGACTCTGTTGGAACTTCCTCTGCTCATGGAAACTCCGGAAACGACTCTGTATCAGGATGGCTGCCAGGGTCATCCTCTTATAAAGTGCATACTGAGATAGAACACAGCAATGGTATTAAGCCTTGTGGCGGCACAGGACACGTAGCTTTGTCATGTTGAATAATAATTCTGAGCACAGTTTTATTTACAAATGAATGACAAAGATAAAAACAAAATCATTAAAATGTTTCAAATATTTTAGGTTTGCTCCAGGGAATCTACAGTACATAACCCTATCCCAAACCTGAAAGGTGTGTCCTTTCAAGTCACAATGGTCATAAACTGCTACCAAGAAGTCAACTCAACTTCTCAAGTGCTCAGAATTGGCCAAAAAGGCTTGTGAAGATTGTGAAAGCATATTTTGAAACGACTGAACACCAAGTGCTCAAATAAGTTTAATGGTTACAAATGTGTCGCTTTGTGTTCTCAAATCATGACTTGCAGACTGAGGAAAGTTTAAATGTGTTTTGTGCTGACTTTGTTTTCACACTCATAAATGTCTCTACGAGACTGGCTAATGCTAAACTATCTGTTATGAAACAGTTTGGTAGAGATTCAGTTCAATCAATGGTTTTGAAAAACTTCACTGAGGCAGTGATAGTAAATGACAAGATTAAATTAGGCCTTACTGCTAATTCTCAAAATGCTTTCAGCTAAATTAAATTGACAATTTGTATGATACATTTATGAACAGATTACATCTGATAATACAATTACGTCTGCAAATATGATTCAGCACTGCAGTGGTGGGTTGGTGTATCCATAATTAGGAATAATTCTCAACTCATAAACCCTACCTGCTTGTATCTCTTATAGCAGCGCTGAATCACTGCTGCAATCTCTTTGCGTTGTTCCTGAATGGGACCCTGAGGGGAATGACATTAGGAGTTTGTATAAATATCTTACATATTAAATGGTTCATGGTCATCATTAAACTTTTTTTTAATATGCTGCAATTTATGAAAGAAAGAAATTTAGAGAGGAAGATCATTTGAACACAGTGACAAAATACATCAGATTATTTTACAACCTCTGGGGCAAATTTAGCGTTTCCCTAAAGGAGTGGAGGACGTGTACCTTGTGTTTTCTGAGGGAGTGCAGGGCATGCCTGATGGTCTCATACAGCTCTCCCTGCTCTGTTTCAGTCATGGCTAGACAGGAGGAGTCAGTTTTCAACCTCTCCTCTTTCATAGCTGCACAGAGGAAGGAGCTCCAGTCAAAGGGGGAGGACGGGGCTTGCTTAGCCTGAGGACTCTGCTGATCCTCAGGCCCTGAGAGAGAGTTTGGTTTGGGGCAAGGAGTCTGGGGCTTGGAGTTCAGAAACCTGGAGAGGAACAGAGAGCAAAGCCACCGTTTTATGATAAAAAATCATTTAAGCTATTTATGGAGTTAGATGAAGAAAATGTGTTGAATTTTACTTTTACTCACCTCTCCACCTCACCGAGGTAACCAGACAGTAACCTGACATCACTGCTGATCCCCACCTTCCCAGAGTCTGTTTGAGTCTCCATAGCCTCCTGTTTAAGCCTACCAGTTGAAGCTTCCATGATGTGATCAGCTAGCATCGTAATGTCCATCTGTAACACACGCAGAGCAGGTGTTATCTATACATTCCTAACCCCTGCTTCCCTTACAATGATTTATTTTAATACCAATGCTGACACACAATTTAATGTACTTAATGTAGTTATTCACAATTATACTTATAAGTGGGAAAGTGAAAAATGAACTTTTCTCTTAATTTCCTGCCTGAGATTGTGTGAATGCGATTTATTCTGTATGCTCACATTAAGTGTGCTTAGCTCATACAAAACATGTGACTGTTTGGCAAGAGTCTTGACGAAAACAACAAAGTTTGATCCTGTAATAGGGATCTTGAGAGATGTAATCTTCTATCTTCTATTCATGTAGCCTCTTACTTCTGACAGTTAGATGGACTTGAACTGCCCTCCTTATCAGATTTATAGTATAGAGCCACGTCTTCCAGTGGTAGCTCATTATCTGTCCTAGTGAAAAAACTTCAGGTATCTGGGCTTTTATTACTGCAATCTCCTTTGAAACAGATTTTTATCCAAACTAAAAACCTTTTAATCTGTCTCATCATTTGCCCCGAGCTCAGTGCTGTTCACTTATTAAGAGTGAATCTCTTCCTATAATCAAATGTTTAACCAGTTAGTACTAGGTTCCTACCAGTAAGAACTTAGTGTGTCCTTTTTTCCCTTTCTTATAAATACACTTGCTAATTCATATTAGTGTATGTCTGCTTGTGTGGGACTGAGTGAAGCTATGTGGTGAAGATAGCACTGATACACCTACACCAGGTGTCCTTCTTATGATGACAAATTCAATGTAGACAAAGTTTGATGTTTATCTGTTTATCCTGTTTATTCTCCAGTTTGCTGTCAACATTTAATCTTACCAGTCTTGCGCCCTTCCTGAGGTTTCTTTTTTTTTTTTAGCTAGTGAGCTTTCCATCGAAATTTTCTCTTATTCACATTGAGGGTCAAAGTTTGGGGAGAGTTGTTTTCATAGATTTTTTTAATGTATTGTTTCATGTATTTTATCACAAACATAGCACACATGCAAGCGAGATGTACACATTGACCATCACATACAGTACAAAGAGTTCAGTCTTGGTTAAGGAATGAGATCCAAACTGCCCCTAACAATCTGCTCCCCCTACCTGCAAGTCCTCAGTGTTATCCTGATAGGTCAGCAGCTCTGTCTCCTCTCCCCTGTCAGACAGCACTCTTTGGCGCAGGTGAATGGCCAGTCGCTCTTTTCCAAGAATCCTCCTGGCCAGGCTACATTGCCCCAGAGTCTGTCTCAGACTCCACCTGGTGCCCCCTCCAGACCCCCCTATCCTGGCCTGCAGGAGGGAGAATGGGGTGCTGGGGAGCTGAGGCTGGTTAGGGCTGGAGCTGGCAGGAGGTGCGTTCTGACAGCTGAGGTTGGAGGGTTGAGTTTGTGGGGTGTTGGGGAGGTTGGGACTTAGGGAGGTGTTAAGGGAGGAGTTGAGGGTGTTGGTGCTGGGGGTTGAGTTAGCTAGCTGTTGCTGGGTGTCTGGGCTGGGTTTGAGTCTCTTGGCTGGGGGTGGGCCTCCTTGTTCTCCCTGGGTTCCCTGTGGGGCTCTGTGTCCTGTTTGGCTCCAGCTCTGGTTCTGGTTGTCTGGCTGGCTCTCTGTCCTGGCTCTCCTCAGCTCTGGGGAAACAAAGATGATGGAAAAATAAGAGCAAGTCTAATAATGGCAACATGCATTCCTACTATACTGGACATGGCAACTTATTAGAGGCTCAGCTGACTCAAAACAAAATAAACCAGAATCACTTCCTTGCAGCTGTATGCCTGAAATCCCCTTATGAAATAAGATCACAATCTCCCTTTCCAGGGCATTGAATAATGGCTAGATATACATACATACAGAAAATTATAATGGCACAGTAAAGTTGACATTGGACCTTTTGCATCTAATATATCATCACTTCATCATTTTATCCTATCAGACATTTGTATTACGTTTTCCCACCTGAGTTAGGGTTTGGAGTGGGGTTGTTGCTTATTCCGCTGGTCTGTGACTCTCCTCTCCACCTTTCCATCCAAGTGTCAGCAGGCTGACCCTGAGCTTGAGGAGTCTGTTGCAGGTGCTCTAACAGCTCAGCCAGTCTAGTGTGGCCCCTGGATCGAGCAATGTTGAGCGGCAAGCGTCCCAACGAATCAGGAATAGCCAGAGCTCTTGGGTCCCACTGGTAAAGCACCAGTGCTGCCTCAGTATGGCCCAAAGCACAAGCCCACATCTCAAGTGACCAAAAGAAAACACAAGTCACACACAGGCATGGAAAAAAAGACACATACACTTAAAACATCATTCAAAAAATATCAATCACTCACCAGTGGAGTGCAGGAGAAGTGGTCTACATTGAGAGGATCAACCTCCAGCTCGAGGTCAATACTGTCAGCATGCTTTGTGCTGCAGAGGAAGACAACAAAAGTGACATTAAATGACACAGTCTGTGCATTCACAATTGTGTGTCATGTTTGTGTGTTACTCACCGCCAGCGAATGAGTGTCTGAATGAGCCCTGCGTAGCCCTGAGCTGCAGCCAGATGCAGTAAGGTCATTCCTCTGGAGTTCTTACTGTGTACGAGCTGATTAGAAGAAGCCCAGCATGGCTGAGACATCATCTTCTCACATACTACCACCACGCGACCCTCGAATGAACCCTGATCAGGAGGAATGTGGAAGGTTGGAGAGGAAGAAGGCATAGTGAGTTCAAAATATAAATCTTTGGAGACCTCTCAAAACTTTTACTGCATCCTCTTGCTTTTTCAACATTATTTCAAGGTGTTACGAAACTTAATTTTACCAAGATACAGGCGGTGGTTGAAGTTTTTTTTTTTTTTTGCTTAGGAAGGTTCCTAACTGAGTGAAATGACTCAGAAGAATCTAAGTGTCAGCCATGATAAGAGCTGGTCGAATTCTCTAAATGCAGAGGAAAGGAGCTTCAGTGCTTCCTGTCTTAACTCCTATAGCATAGGATAAACTGGTCCTTGGTGGTGCTTTTGTACTTGATTGCATTATGATCTACAGGTTTTGTTGTTACACAATAAACTGCTGTAAGGTCTTTATGGTTATTTCTTTACAAAACTTTAACTACTGTAGGTGAGTCTCTGTGGGTGTTCAAATTATTAGACTATTATAAAGTCTTCAAATTTTATCTCAATAGCTTAAATACAGTTTTATAGACTTGCTTTTCATAATTAAAACCAATTCTATTTTGTTTCATGCTGTTTGCCTTTATTTCTCACTCGATACTGTTTCAGATTGCATAGCTGAAAAGGAAAATTTCATCCTAACTAAATCACTTCTTCCTGCCTTACTTGAGACTGCTGCTCAGTGGCTCCTCCTCCCTCGACTCCTCCGCCCTTGGTTGCCATGGTTTCTGAGCTGGGGTTCTGATTGGTTATCTCAGCCATCCTCTGTTCCATCTGCTCCAGACGCTCCAAGATAGACATCCTGAACTGGGTATCTACAGAAATGAAGGTGGGACACAGAGCTGTAAGCATCGCCTAGTTGTTAGTTGTATTTAAGCAAATCAATATTATGTTTTAGTAAATCCTACTTAGAAGCTTAGAGAGAGAAGCTCTTCACCGAGGGGCTCAATACTGGAGAATAAATCAGGGCTGGAATCCAATAAATCCCCTTACCAACAAGGGCAACTGGTGAACCAAGGAAATTTTATGTGTTTGTCAGTGTGTGTGTGTGTGAGTGTGTGTGAAAGAGTATACAGCTTACAACAAATGTAAGTTTTGCATGTCTGTGGCATGGTTGTATGTGAATGTGACCCTTTGTTTCAGTGCTGCTGCAGTTTTGCTGCAGTGCACATTATGTCACCCCACCTGCTGCTCTCTCACTCAGTCTCTCTATTTTTCCCTCCTCTCATTTCACTCCTATTTTTCTTTCTGTTGTCTGCAGCGGACAAACTGAGCTGAAAGGGTGGAGCCATGCCAGTGACACAAAGGCTAAGGCTCCTCCCTTTCCACTCCGCCAATCAGAAGGGGAGTGGAGTTTTCCAGTAATACAGCTCATCTGAATACAAAGCAAAACACTCCACTATTTTAGCTGCCATACACATAAGAAACAGCTGTCTTCACTCATTACAAATACAAACAGACATCCAGACAGATGCCTAAGCACACACATACATCACTGAAAAGCAAAAGTTATATTCAATTTCTTGTCACATAACAAGCACATATTGCTTAGAGAACAATAAATAAAATGAGGATTGACTGTGATTAATTTTAATAACTTCATTAATGGACACAATACAAAGTTGACAAATACTAATTGAAATTCGACAATTACAAAGGGATGAAGTAGTCTTTTAATTAGCCTCCCTAATTGAAAAGTTAATTACTGAATTTGAAATATAACTGTAAAATGTCCTTCAAACTGGTTTTCAAATTTTTTTAAACTGCATTGTCGGATCACTTTCCATTTCAAAATTCATGACTATCTGACTTACATGTCACTTCAGTGTAGATGCTGCTCGGCTCATGTTATGAAGGATGTGGAACACATTGAGAGAGGCAACACAGGAAACTCCTTCAGTCATTTTTAGAATTCATTAAATGTCAATATCAATTGAATGCAATTATTTTTTAATAAAGGTTTCTAACCACATAATCTAAATGCAAATTTAAGAAATTCGCCTATTTTATTTATTGTTTTGGTTATTTATTTTTTTCTGGTGACACACTACAGCTTCTATAAAGGCTGTGCCTCCTTGGATTACTGATCATTTATTGTCCTGCTCCTGGGTGCAAAATCAACTGCTTTTCAAAGTTTGCTTTATGATTACTATCAGCTGTACTGGATACTTGTGCATTTACTGACCAGCTTTGGACTCTTTTGTGACAGTTCCTCTGTTCTATTGTAGGTTTTTCCCCCAACAACACTTTGTTTCCATGGATTACTCTCCAATAAATTAACCTCTGCACAGGCCCTTACAGTTTGAAGTGACATCTACAAATTCTGATAACATATGACTGCACTGCAAACCTTTCTATTTCTATTAAATGTCTACCATAACTTTGATGAAACTTGTTCAATATAATTTGTAAAACCAGTTTACATTTGGTACACCTACAGTGTAGGTTTAATACAAGAGTTAAAATCCCAGACCCAGTATATATAAATTCAAGTTCACAAACCCATTTATGCAAACAAATTTGCAGATGCAGATTTTTTTTTTTCTGTCAAATTAATTGAAAATAATTAATCAGATAAATATACTTTTGGCATGGGGTCCATTTAGATAAACTTTCAGTAGGCTAGAAATCATGAACATCTAAAAAAAAAAAACTGTAAACCTCTACTAAGCAAAGTATCTCTGCATTCAAGCTATGGGTGATCAACAACATGCCCACATGTCTATGCCTACAGGCCTGTTATTATCTGGGCCTATACAGGAGCCACATTAGCCTCCCTGCATTTGTTGTTATGGACTTCAGTGGCGCTTTCCACTCGTGCTGGTGCTGAAACTGCACACGTCAACCAAAGACGCTGAACACACTGTCGGCTGATCATCAGGTCTGCAACAAAAATCAAGCAGGCTATGGCGTGCCTTTTAGTCCAAACATGTAACGTGCAAACAGCGTGTGGACTTGTGGCTTTTCTACGTCCCTTTGTCTGAAATCTACAGCGGTCGATCGCCACATGTGCTACAAATATTTTTGACTGAATCCTTGAATGCAAAAAAGGAGCGTAACGCTTAAACACATCATTTAGACAACAGGCACGTTTATGTAAGTCTACAGCAGGATGACAAAGAAAACTTAACTCAGCTACAAACAACACAGACCTGGACGCAGAATAAAAGAGCGCGTTTTGAAGTTATCATCAGTTTAAAAATCAAACAAGCTACGAACCCAAACAGCGAGTCTCTATCTGCTGCTCTCTTTGTTCCCGCTTCTGCTCAACCCCGTTAGTTTGAAGTGTGCGACTCACACATTGCTACTCCGAACGAGCAAAACACAACTAAGTGCAGAGAGAGAGAGAGAGAGAGAGAGAGAGAGAGAGAGGGAGAGGGAGAGAGAGAGAGAGAGAGAGAGAAAGAGAGAGAGAGAGAGCGGTCTCCACGTTGTGTCTGGGAGAGCAGCGCTTCAAATCCGCCCGCCAGACTCAGAGCTGCAGGGGGCTCGGTCGTCATCGGCACAACAATAGACTGCACACAAACTAAACTGGAGCAATGGCATGTGGCAAAGCCGTGTGCTGACGCGTATTTACTTAAAATATGCATCTCTATCTATTTTCTGCAGGCACTGAGCCTTCGATTGTGTATTTGAGACCAAACAAAGGACCTGAGCAAAAATAGGCAGAGCGCCCATCCAACTCTCGCTATCACCGCTCAAAGTCAAAGGCTGAGCCCATATATAGCGTCTATGAGGCTACACAGCACACTGCCGGTGGTGGCCCACGTTCTGACTCTCAAATGGACCGGCGACTGTGTTATGATGTCCTTGCCCTTCACTCCAGTAAACAGCCAGCCTGCTGTGACTGTAGAGCCGCATTGCCGCATTGCGCAACACAGAGACGGGGGCGAACAGAGTAACCCAGGACATGCCTCGCTGAGGAGACCCGTGTGTTTCCGAGCTGCAGCTGCATCAGGAGTTATATTTGCACAGAGAAACTAACCCCCCTAGTGCTGTGCAGACATTTGCAACCAATCCCCAAAGCTGACTCAAAGGACATTTAATTGTTTAATTGAAGCAAGTTTTAATTTGATTCAATATTAATGAACAATCACAATATTAACATCTGCAGCTCAAACAAAATAATCCTGAGCCCCCCAACATGCAAACCATCACTATGGACTTAATAAATGACTGTGCCCTAAAAAAAAAATCTCACAGACTAATCCTAAAGCTGTGATGAATCTTGGCTAAACATTAACACCTTCCAAAGAAACAGGTGTCAAAACAGCTCAGTATCTTAGATTCCTTCTTGAATCAATCTGCACACAGACAGAGAGCCATAACAGAAAAAAAAGATGCTTGCAGGCACAGAAGAACTCAGTTCAGCCAAACAGCAGCAGCAATGTCACCACACTGGTCAGTACATCAGTGGCTGTAGACAAAACACCTCACAGCATGACAGAGCATCCAACAGAAAAGAGCAGCACAAAGACAGCCCCACACACATACACACACACACACACACACACACACACACACACACACACAAACACACACATACATGTACACACATCAACAGGTTTTCTCATAGTTTTAGCTTATCAGAAATGGCAAAGCTAGCTAGGTGTAAAAGTCATACTAAAAACTAAGAATGAGAGAAGGGTATAGGGTTGGAGGTTTAACTTTCTTGAGTCCAAATATAACAGGCAAGTGCATGTTAAAAAACACACGCATTTGCTCACTCTATGCTGCGTTTGTTACTGATACATGCAACACTCTAGGCACACAATGAAGCCGTTATGCTCAAGTCTCCTTCTGTTTATGGTTTATGCTCTTTATTGAATAAATAACACCAGACTGTAAGAGTGTAACTGTGCATCCCTCCCTAAAAATACACAAACAAATGCTCTCACCATCCAGGGACAGCCAGTCATGCTGAGAAGATGGCAGGGCAGGAAGGTCACGCGCCTTGTATTCAAACACCACGGAGGAAGAGATGACTTCACCACCCATAGCTACCTGTAGCATCACCAGTCCTGTGTCATGGGCTGGAAACAGACATGAGGTAAGGCATAAGTATGGCTGACTATATGTGGAGATAGATCTCCTCTCAAAGAATAATTTTAGGACAGTATGGTAACTATTATAGACTGTGACTGTCTAGTGTTACTTTTGCCCATGTGTGCCTGCAAGAGACTATTTGCCTAACAGTTTTCTCCTGATCACACTTAATGTAGCAGGATATGACCTACTATACCAGCCAAAGAACCATTTCTAAGCACTGTGTACATTGTGTGATTTCCCTCCTCACAATGCTCTTAGTGTGTTGTTCCTTTCTTTTTGTATAAAAATGACTGCATCTCCCAATAAGGGTGTGCAGCTGACATCATTAGACTCTATCTCTGTGTGCTGGGGAAAAACTTTTTTGCTAGAAAATGTTTCTTATAGGGGTTAATGAGGTTAAGGTTTAGATTTAAAAACAAAGAATAGTGTTTTTCCATTAATTAGACAGTAATAAGGAGAGTGAGTTGTGTTAGAGTGAGTGCATACACCGGTGTGATACCTGGGCAGTAGCAGCGCAGCACCCCAGGCTGGATGAGGGCAGCAGGGACACTGATGTGGTCAAAGAGACAGCTGTACTCACTGCTCGACTCCAACCACGGCCCTGTGATCAGCACCTTCACTCCACCCTGCCGCACACAAATACAGGCTTCAGTATTATATCAAACAGTGTAGCTTCTTTGTCCGCAGAAAACTGCAACTGCGTGTAAGTGTAAACATACAGTAGTCTGCAAAGAGATACAAGAGTCTGTGTGAGAATGACATGACTGTGTGAAAACTACCATATCCTGTTGTCTAAGATTATCTGCTCCAAAATACCCCAAATCTGTAAAGATATGTGCGCATGTGTAAGCGAATATGTGTTTACATGAAAAGTGTTTCTATTAAATATCCTGATTCCATCTATCACTAAAACATACCCCAGAGACACAGTGGCCTAAAACTTGAACCTTTTGTTTTTTCTATTATAAATAAATATAAATCTAAACTGAGAGATAGTATAACCTGCCTCATTTACAAAGTAATTACTATTTTGTTAATGACAAATTTGTGAGACTAAAAGGCCTGGCAGCAGCCCCTAGAGGCTGTGCAGCTCCTTACATCCAAGTGGAACAAAGTTGTATGAGCCATCTGAACAACACTGCCACGTGCTCTCTTTAGTGTAGCTAAAAATAATACATAATAATAACAACAAATTGTCCCCCACAAATGCTGGAATCATGAAGTTAGATCACACAACAATGAAAAAGATTCAATTTTCAAAGCCATTTATCAGCATTTGGTAGACGTTTCTTTTTGGCATTTATAGTGCTCATTTTTAGCTCATTCTAAAAATTATACAATCACTCTTTGAGCTGTGTTGTTTTTTCAAGAAACGCAAAACTATGGAAGAATCAGGATGATGTAACACTGATGATCCTGGAAGAAAGCTGAAGAAAAATATTAGCTGAATATGTGCACACGTTGGAGATACGGTTAGTTGTTAAAATTATTTTCGACAATTTTTTCCACTAATTGTACTAACTGTTGCAAGTTATTGTTTTTTTCCGTAACTAATGGTGCTAAGATGCTATGTTTCCACAAGTTTCATCATAATTCAATGACAGAACTGGTGTCTGAGATATTATAAGTGGTACATGGGTACATTAACGAAGTCACCCAGGGGAAGCAGTGTAATATTGAAATTTCATCAAAATCCAATCAGCTGAGTCTGAGATATTCTGACTCCTTAATGACCACACAGCCAGGCTGGCGGTCTTAGCACAAATTGTGCTGAACATGATTTCAGTGTTTAACATCAGTACAAGCAACCGTCAATCATATGGTGGAGGGACTGATTTTACTGTAGGGTACCATGAATAAATAATGAATGATAATCATGTTGGGTTTACTAACCTCTGGATAAGACCACTCTGGGGAGTAGTCTGTCACACCAAACAGCCTCCCAGTCTCCTGGAGCAGTCCCAGAGCTCCCTGCTCCACCTCTGAGCCCTGCAGGTGGCCTGCTCCTGTGCCCTGCTCCTCTCCTGCTGCCCCCTCCTGGGGCATCAGAACCCCAGTGACAGCTGCTCCCACACCACCCCCAGACCCCTCAACTGAGATGAAATCATTGATGAGATCAGAGAACTGGCTTCCAAATGAAGCCTCAAAACCTTCCAGACTGATGGCTCCTGCCCCAGCTGTTGTAGCTGACACGCCCCCACCTTGCTGAGGAAGAGGAGAGCTGTAGAGAGCCCCCTCGATGCTTGCACCAGCAGCTATCGACTGAGGACTGGCCACCACTGAACTGCTGGCCCCTGGCAAGCTTACACCATTACAGAGAATCTCATTTTCTCCTCCCCCTCCACCTCCTCCACCACCACCTCCTCCACCCTCCTCTCCTCCTCCATTGTCATCTGTGGGTTGCAGGTAGTGCTCGGTGTCCACACTCACGTAGCCCTCATGAGGATCTCCTGGCTTGAGTAGTAACTCTCCTCCATTCTCAGAAGCCTTGTCCAAGCCCCCCACCTCTCGATGTCCCCTGCTGCCTGACTGGTCAACGGTAGTATCCTGTGTTGTCAGGGGAAAAGATCCCACTGCTGCTCCTTGTCCATTCCTTCCACACAGGGCCTGCTGGTCTGGGCTGGCTTGGTGGAGGTGTGTATGTGGATCTCCATTGGTGACCGGAGAGTCTGTTGGCACCGTAGGCAGACCTATGTAAGCTTGGGCCTCACCTGATTCCTGGCTTGCCTCAGTACCATTGGTCTGCAGTTGGGAGGGCTGGTTTGTCTGGGGGGAGGCCTGGAGGAAGAGGCTCGGGGAGGGGTGGTGTGCAGTCTGACTCAGACTTGGGACACAGGCTGATGACATGACAGCACTGAAGTCCATTTGCTCCAGGGTGGTGCTGGGGCTAAGGCCTGTCCCCTCTCCCACATAGCTGCTCTGAGTGGCCAGCGGCTGCTCCAGGGGAGTCGTTTCCGTCTTGATGTTGTTGACGAGGGCTGGGTTGTAGACAAAGCCATTAGAAGAACAGTGGAGCCCTCCATCATCACCATTACACCCCTCAGTCTTCCCTCCACCTCCTCCATACGTCTGGCCCTGCTTGGGATTGTTGAGGAAGCAATCAGGGTCAAAGGTCATGGTGGTTTCAGGAAGGCTGACACCTCCACTGGAGTCTAAAGAGCTGGACAGAACCAACTCTCCTCCCTCCCCTAAGCCCACCCCACCAGGAAACGACGCAAACCTCTGGTTTTCAGGGGCAACAGCCAACAGGATTCCAGCGGTGGTACTCTCGTGGGTGGATGCCAACAGGTGGGTGTGGCCAGCAGAGTAAACCGAATCTCCAGTCAGCGTGGTGACCTCAGACATGAATACAGCTGTGCTCTGCGACAAGCCAGCCCCAATGGCGAGAGCGGGGCTGTCAGCCATGTCACTGGTGATTGACAATGGGGAGCTCTGGGTGGTGTCAGGGACTTCCACCTGGTTGGTGGAAGTGGAGGAGGACACCTCCATGCTGCTCTGTGGGAGTAAAGAGGGTTTGGTTAACCTGCCATTCCTCCTCTCTCCTCCACCCGCTCTGCTCCTGCCCCCTCCAGGACTGGGTTCTGTCTGGCCCTCTGACACATCACTGTTCTGGACCTCTGTGCCATCTGCTTCCTCAGCTCTCTGGCCTGCCGCTACACCGGTACCCGCTGCAGCTCCACCTCCTGCTGCTGCCCCTGACTCCTGCTTGGATGAGATGATGCGCTGCTTGACACTGGAACATTTTTGATGCAAGCTGCTTCCAGCACCTGAATGAAGGGACGTCAAAGCAAAGGAAAATCATTAAGACAATAGCTACTGTTGTCATTTTCTGTCCTTTCAGTTGCTCAGGTTAATCTTTTAAGCAATGTATAGTGTGTAATAGCGCCCTCCAGTGTTCTGAGTTCATGAATACTGTGATACTGTTACAGATGCATGAGTGTTCAATCATTTTAAATAAATATATGTAAAAAGGACAATTTGCTGCTTCTACAACACATGAAATTTTAACATTTGAAGGTAGTGCCAGTTTCGAAAATTTAGAGGAATCATGTCAGTGATCAAGAGAGAAGAGCAAGGAAAGGAAAAAACAGAAAGCTATTTTGTGTGAGCAAATTAGGGCAGGTAGAAAGAGCAAGAGGGAATATGATTTAGTCAGCAGAGTGAGAATTGAAGTAGTACTTAAGTCAACAATCCCCTCACTTTTGGGGAGCTGTCCTTATTTGCCCTTCCAAACCAGATCAAGACAGGTGAGATTAGGTAAGTGTGCGTGTGTATGTGTGTTAGTGTGTGTACTGGAGTTATCTACTCCCTGATGCTCATTTATGAATAATACATGCTGGATATTTTGGGCACCTCCATCTTCCTTCTCTCTATCCCTCCCTCTCTTGGATGTAAAATGTATCCACCTCTAGGTGGCAGCATGCCGCTGACTGTTCGAATCATCAAAAACAAAAAATTGCCAAATCTGTATGAAGCCTGGCTGAATGGTATATATGTACTCAATGTCTCTTCAAAAAGGAGGCTTATCTTGAAGTTTATCACTACTTTGTAAAGTGCTGTCATCATTTCATGTTGACAGGAAGGACATGATGCTCCAAATAATGTTTAATCAAAATTTAAATAAGAATAAGGCTATTGTTAATGTCTGAATACACCTTTTGGCAATTCCAGCTGCTGTTTTTTGGCCTGTTGATTTATCTTTACCTTCAGCAATAATAAGATAAGATTAGATATTTTTATTTCATGCAAGAGAGAAATTTTCATATCATCTCCCCTGAATTGTTGTAAGCACCTGTTGTCTCATCTAATAAATGATGGCACAGCTCCAGACTGTTCCTCATTCTGCTGCCAAGTTGTTTATAAAGCCTGAAAAATATTATCAAATTATCTGTGTTTTAGATTTATTACACTTCCTACAGATTAATTTTGAAGCTTGGGTAGAGTATGCCTTTATCTTTTTCATCACTACTGTACCATGACAAGTGGTATTGTTATTGACCCAAGGTGACTCATATCCCTGGGTTTAGGACAAGTGTGAGGGCTGAAACAAGAGAGCTTTAGAGTAGGAGGGAGGTGAGTGCTGAAATGAAAGTAAAGCTAACTCACACATGGGTTTGAGTTGTCCAATGAGCTCCTCCTTGCTCCACTTGGCCCACTCCTTCCTGTCTGTGTTGATGGAGCAGAGGACAGGACCACATGGCTTCCCGCTATCATCCACTGCCGGTACATTCAGGTAGTGCACCAGCACAATGTCTGGGTTCTACAGCACAGGGACACAAACACAACCACACAGACATGCATGCACCTGGCGTTAGTTTAACATGGCCCTTTATTCATTAATTCATTGTCATGTTCTTACAACATACAGGGAGGGAAAGATTACAATGATAGAGTCTATTTACAGAGGGAGTGGATGGAGGGGAAATGCAGAAGGAAAGCGGGAGAGCAAGTGGAGGTCAGGGAGGAGGTCGGACATAGCGTGTCAGATAAGATTCTCTCACCTGCCCATAAAAGATTTAACAGCTCAAGCCCACTCATCACTCTTTCTTACCCTGCAGAGGCTGAGGAAGTGTCTACATGTGTGTTTGTGTGTAGGTGAGTGTGTGTAATATATATAGAGATAGAGAGAATGAGATAAACAAAGGGGGGGACAACAGTTCAGAGTAGTTCTCACTATACAGTAGGGCAAAAGCAAACCTATGGAATTTCTTTCTACCCCATGAATGATTCAACAAGTGCATTCACATTCGTGTGTGAGTGAGTGAGTATGTGTGCACGTATGTGTGATTGTGCGAGGGAGAGAGAGAGAGAGAGAGAGGGAGGGAGAAGCTCCTCTTGATGAAAGATTCAGTAGACAGACTCAGGTGAGGGGGAGGACCTGCTGAGGTGGAACACTTTTCTCTCCAAAAGAGGATGGCACAGTGGGCTGCTACAGCACCACACTGTGCAATGCAACAGCACTCACAGACTGATTTATGATCATAATCACTGATGTGTTCTGATATCTGTGCAAAGAGCAGAAAATGGCACATTACAGATAAAGCAACTAAAAATTTCCCTTCATAATTTCAGACTGCAGGGATCTAACTAGTTCGGGATGCTGAAAAAAAAAATTGAGTAAGGGCATATTCAATTTACAGCCGGTGGCTGGAATGTCCCTGTAAATTTCTTGTGACAATTTATGCAGGAAATTCTGGTGAAGAATACATAAATATATATGCATTTCCATATTTTAAATGCACGTTGCTGGGTATTCAATATTTTCTTTGAAATGAACAGAGAGAGATGAAGAGAGAGGCAGTGTAAATGTATGCGGACATGTTTAAGATTCATCATGTAACCTGTCGCCTGAAGATGATGAGGTCCTAGTGACCATAGCTTGCATGGTCAATAGAGGGAGAGACGTGTGTGTGTGTGTGTGTGTGTGTGTGTGTGTGTGTGTGTGAAAGCGTGCAACTGCTGCTCTCTGTTGTCTTTCACATGAGCGGTAGAGTGAGTCCAACATCTCTATGAAAAACAACATGCCTTTATACACAGGGGGACACCTGTGTATATGTGTGTGTGTGTGTGTTTGGGTGAGCATGTTGTGTGCTCTTTGTAGCTCCAGGGTGTTTTCTTGGAGAGGACCACATAGAGAGCAGGGCCTCAGTCCTTGATGCTCACTCTAAGTATTGGGAGTCAGGGTTAGATAACACACTGTGCTCGGGAAGTTACAGTCAACTTCTGGAAAAGAAATGCTTTCACTGCTCTGCACTGTATGTTAGCATTGGACAAGAGCGTATTCTAGGTATATTCTGGTTGTTGAGTCATTTGAGTGTAGGACACTCCGCTCAGCCAAACAACATCAAGTTTTATTATGAGCCCAGCTTTGTGATAGTATTTTCAGTATAGTCTGCCTCATTAATTCAGAAGAGGAGGATGTTTATTGCTGGTTTATGGTTTAGCTTAGTGTTGTTTTGAAAATATAATGGGCAGTTTAACAGATGAAGGTTTGTGTAAAAAGTGTAATAATAGACTATATATTTTCTGGTTGTCCAGTTTTGTGTAGAATGGTGAATAAAGCCTTAACATAGCAACAATAAATGTTACAGAATGGCCATAATATCAGGGAGAAGGCCTGAAAAACTATCCTGCTATAAATGACAGCGACTAACAAATTATCACCACACTATAAATCCTGCGGAAATCTTGTTTTGTATGTGTATAAATGTGTGAGAAAAGGTCAGGTGGGGTAGGGGGTGGGCTTACCTGCAGCAGCCAATAGCATCTACGATGGAAGGTGGGGATGATGGAGGAGTGGACGTAGCAGCCATACAGACACTAGAGAGAGGAGAGGAGAGGAGAGGAGAGGAGAGGAGAGGAGTGGAGAGGAGAGGAGAGATTGCAGGGATAAAGCGAGGAGGAAGCAAGACAAAAAGTGAAAAAGGAGAAGAGGAGGAGAGAACAGTGAAGGAGAGAACAGAAGAGGAGAACTCAGGTTATACCCACTTAGGTTGTATTGATTGTGGTGCTAAAACTAAATTGCAAACATGCTGTATGTGTTTTTTTCCCAAATGTCTTTTTCTAAAATACCATAAATCTGATGTTGACAATTACAGCACAAGAGATTGTGAAATTTACTGCCTCAGCAAGACTAGACATAACCCACTTGGAATTCACAAAACGTCACAATGTTGTCAGCTTACAGACACTGCAAGAGGTATCAGTAGCAGTGACGAGGACAAAGAAGAGGAGGAGAAAGTGAGGAAAGCATCGGGTGAAAGTGGAGTGTCATGGTGGACAAGATGGAGAGACATTACAAAATAATGTATACATGTGTGTGGGTGTGAAAATCGGCCAAATATATGCTTGCAGAGGTTGATATACAACACAGCACCACTTCAGAGTGTCTGCAATAATTAGTTTGGTATGAAGTGTCGTCAGTATATGAAATGTCCCAATACTGGTGCCAGTATAGTGCTCGAGTTTCTAAACTAATACCAAAACCATTTTATTTGCATCAGAGTCTGAAGAATATTAAAAATGTTATGCTAAATAACCTATTTTGTTTTAACAAATTAACAACCTTCCCAAAGCAAGAGCTTTGACTGAATGCAATAGTCTAACATTAATTAAATTAGCATGTGAATCAGTAAATATCTGATTAAAGAATAAGTAAAGAAGAGGTTCAGAGTCAGGTTCCAGTTTCTTGAAAGCGTTTGATATTCTGTGCTGCGGAAACATCTTGATCAATACTCCAAAAGTATTGAGGTTCGATACCCAGTCCTAAGGAAGAGTGTGTTGGAAGGATGAAATGATGACAGAGAAATCTTCTATCAAGGTCATCACAGCCACTTTTTTTACATGCACTAAATACAAGAATCACACACACATTCACATACCAATATACACATGCACACATATAAATTGGTTGTTTTTTAAAGAACACAATGCACACACAAACACAAATACTCAGCAATCAGGTTGTATATAATCAACACTTAAAACTTGTCCTGTTTTCTTTCTCAAACACACTTGCGCACACTTATATTTTCTCGCCATTTTGCCTCTTCTGAGAAGTAGCCCGCCCTCTATCTAAAGTGTGTTTTGCCAAAGGCAGAGTGCATTTCCATATATTTCCATTCGATATGAGGAGGCTCTCCATCCAGGGTTATGTTTTTCTCTCCAGCTTCCTGCCTCTCCCCATCCTCCTTCTCTCCCTCTGCTCATCTCGCTGCTCTGCTCATTCCCTCATTCCCGTCCCCTGCTCTACACGCTGCTTGCTTGCTTGGGGGGGTCCTGGGAAGAGGTGACACAAACAATTACTGAGCAACTACCAGGGAGAGAAACACTTGTCTTTGTATATGTTTGTGTGTGTATGTGAGTGTTCATGTAGGAAGGCAAAAATATGTATGTGCGATGAATGTAAATGTGAGTGTGGGATCATAACTAATGGAGGTGCAGATGGGAATATTTGATCTCAATTATTCCCCTTACCTCTGTGTCTTTGTCTTGTGTCTTGCCTGTCTCCTGCTCACCTTCAACACAAAACTACTGAGCCCCCTGTAAACATCCATGTGTCTCCTAACTGTCTCTCCTTCCCTCTCCCTTCTACCTCATTCTTTCTGTTTCTGACACATGCATGCTCACTCCTCTCACCTCTTGGTATATTCCTGCTGAATAATCAATTTTTGAGCTGGCTGATGTGACTCACACACACACACACACACACACACACACACACACACACACACACACACACACACACTCACTCACACACAGACGCTGCCTTGAGACTGGATCGATACCCCTCTCTGTTCTGCTGAAGGAGGCATTGACATCATTCCTGGCCTCAGGCCAAACACACTCTTATCTTTCAGAAAGAGAGAGAGGGAGGTGGAGAGCGAGAGAGAGAGGGAGACAGAAAGAGGAGCGGGGAGGGAGAAAAAGAGGGACATCACTCGCTCTCCGGTAACATATTGGCCTGTAGCTTCTCAGCATGTGTGTTTGTGCGTACATTTGTGTAACATGTATGTGTCTCCTCGGAGTGAAGGAGAGTAAGTTAAGGACAAGATTGGCAGTGAAACCATACTCAGCGCCAAACAATCATGGACTTGTTTTTCCCCTGCAGCCTCTCACCTCTACTCCCTGCACTTTGAGCTTCATATGATCTTCTCGGGTGGTCTTCCCGTCTTTCCTTTTCTTCCAGCAGTAGCCATCTTTCCTGTACTTCACCTTCTTACGGTTGTAGAGGATCATAGAGCCATTTTGAGGCCTGGTGGAGGACAGGGTAAAGAGACAAACGAACACACAGCGTTCCATCATGTTGATTATACAGAATAAACGTTGTGGTAATTTTGTTGAAACTGACAGCAGTTGAGCTCCATGGAAACTGACCAGAAATGATTTTCAGGCTGTAATTTCACACTGCAAAAGTATCAAAATTCTCCTACATTGCCTATTCATAAATATCAACTGAAACAAGCAAGAACATGTTCATGGTTTACATGTGATGTCAGTGTTACTCTCCAATAGTCAAGTTAGGTGGTCCCATGCACCCCCCCCCTCTCATACATGGACTCACACTACTATGTGTTAATATTTTAGTAGGGTGATTTATCAGCACAGCAGGAACATTGGCCTCTAAGCTCCCATTCTATATACACCTGGCGGGATGAACATGCATGCACACACACAAACACACAGACACACACTAGGAGCCATACATGTAGAAAGACACAGATGCTATAGTAATATCTGAGATGGCAGGACCTACAGCCGTGTGTTCTTTGGGTTCAATGTCAAACCTGCTGCTCGGCAATCAATCATTACACTTCTAAAACATTAAGGACAGGTGTGTGTGTGCGTGTGTATGTGTGTGTGTGTGTGTAGGTGGAGGAAAAATGCTTCTCTGCCTTATCTCATGACAACAGAGAGAGAACAGGCCCGTTAACAATCAATAAACTAACACATACTCACAAGTGCCCTTTCTCTCTCACACACACAGAGTCATGTGCACACAAGCACACAACCACACCACACATTTACACACCTCCTCTCTCCTCACCCTAACCTCCTCGTCTCCATCAACCTCCAGTCTTTATCCCTCTTATCTTACTATCTCTTCATTTTCTCTTTACTGCTTTTTCAGTCCCTCCATTCTCCACTCTTTTCAACTTATTCTCATCTTCTCATTTCATCTGTTCCTTCTACTTCTATCCTAACCTCTGTTTTTGCTCTTTTATTGTCTGTTTGCCTCTCCTCTCCTCTCTTCTCCTCTCTTCTCCTCTGTTAAAATTTGATGTAGACACATCTATATGGACTGAGATGATTGCAATTTACTCAGAACAGTGTGTGTAGTGAAATTGAATTTACTTTGAGCTGATTTTCTTTGACACCTTAAATCTGTTCTGTTTTGGGGTGAGCCTGCCAGTTTCTTAGCAGAGTGGAGACCCCCTCCCTCCGATCAAAGCCGAGTTTATTCTCTGTCTCGAGCAGTGTGAGTCATCTCAGAGCTGCTGATTCTAATTATGTTATGGAGAAGATGGATGAGATCAGATGTGTGCCTGTGTGTATGTGTGGGTGGGAAATACGTGCAAGTTCATGTGTGTGTGTGTGTGGAGGTACGTGCATGTGAACGGTGCCCATGTTCGCAAACCCTCCGATTCAAGCAGACATAAATGCTATTGATTGTAACTGGGCTGTGATGTGTGGGATATAAAAAGCTTTTCCACCGTTCCACAGTGTAGCAGAGCGAAAACAGAGAAGGCAAGGGGAGGAGAGTGGGGGGAAAAAAAGACGGCAAGGTAAAGAGACAGAGTGGGCGAGTGAGTGAGTCCGGTAAAGGGAGGAGAGAAGGAGGAGTAGATGAGAAAAGTGTTAGAAGAGGGAGAGAGGAGGTAACAGTCATTACTTTGAACTGATGAGGTATTTCAGTAAGGGGAGAAATGAAGGTCATTGAATGTTACCTTAATATTGCCCCCCCACAAGTGTGCAAATGCATGCCCACATATGGATGCAAACACACACATACACGCACATCAATGCATGCACATAAATGTCACTGGCTCCGTTCGCTGAGCTCCTTTCCATCTGATGGGATTAGGTGTAATCTGTTCTAATCGTGCCTCGTGTCATGTGTAAATGGGATTATATCTAACTGCTGCTCAATAACACCAATATGACTGCTGCTGCTGTTGCTGCCGGGAGGCTGAGGCTATTCGGCAGCACAACCAATCAATGAGAAATCCATCCACAACATAAACTGTGCTGCTGGCCTCAGGCTGCTCCTGAGAAGAGTCCTTCAGCTCGCACAATGGGAGCACGGAGGCATCACCTCGGGCTTTCAGCAGTGTCAGTAATCAGAAATGGGGGCATGAGGTGACTGCTTGACTTGCTTTACTTTACTTTTTCTTTCTTCTTTTCTTGTCTTTCTCACTTCTTTTCTTCCTCTTTCTTCTTTTTCTTTCTTTTTTTTATCATACCTACATTTGTATTAACTAAAGTAAATGTCAATAAGGTGATTTATCAATAATTCAAATTGCCCTTTTTTCTACTGTCTTTCATTTTTTTCTTCCTCTCCGTCCTTCCTTCCTTTCTTCCTGGCAATAACCTCTCCCCATTCTGGAACAGAGCTACCTATGGTTCTTTCAGATCGATGAATATTCAGTTCTGGCATGTGAATCCCTGTTCTCACCCCATCATATACATACACATTCTCCCCCTCCTTTTAAACCCCCCTTCACCCTCCTATGTCTGAATTATACATCACTTATCCTAATACATTTACATTCATTAATACTCCATTTTCAGCTGACTAGGTGCTTTACAGTCCAGCCGTGTTCTAGAGCGTTCTCTACATGTAGCGCAGGCCGTCAGCAGGTCCCTCCGGAGACAGTCGACGTACATCACTAATGTTTTAATCAAACACAGGCAGTCCGTCTTTGGGATTAAACCAATGTGATTCATTGGCTGATTGAGTGATTCTGTGTTTGTATGTGTATGTATGTGTATGTATGTGTATGTATGTGTATGTATGTGTGTGGAAACAATTGTCTGTGCTCTCCTCACCTGGTTTTTGGCGATGTCGTCAGCCACTCATCATGTTTCTCAAAAGTGATGAGATATGCAGCAATCTCCTAGAGAGACAAAGACAAGAGGAAAAGGTTACATTGGTGTGTGTGCATGAGAGTGTGTGTGTGTGTGTGTGTGTGTGTCACAGGGAGATAAAACATAACAGGTATTTCCAGATGACCTGCCGATGCCCACAGAGAGTAAGTCACTATCTGATTGCCACGGTGCAGTCTGGGCGCCTGATTGGTCACAGAGCGACCAGTCAGGAGACAGATATAGAGGACAGACCCTCAGGGCCAACAACCAATCACACTCACCGACACACTGATGTCTCCCTCCACCGGGGAGGAAAAGCTATCTCCTAAATACACACATGCCACATAAACACACACATATAAACACACACTCACAGACCGGGAGTGCAGACCCATACACTAGCCGAGAGAGTGCACTGATAGGAAAAGTTTTCTTGTACTTTGCAGTTTCACAGTTTCCCGTCAGATAAAGCTTGCTCCTAACTTGATTCTTAATTCCTCCGGCTCTCTTTTCATCTCCTCAGCTCAGCTCTCCTCTCTTCTCCACTCCTCTCTATTTCTATTCTTCTTCTACACTCACACGAGTCCAATACGGAAAAAGAAAGTTCAAATCATACAGGTGCATTCTACCGAGAGTAAGCAAAAACAAAACGTCCATACGCACAGTGACAGAGACACACAGAGATGCAGCCAAAAGAAACTGTTGTTTATGCCGCCCATTTTTTAGTCGCTCATGCAACACCACTTTTTCCCTTTGCTCGGTGAACTCTCTCACCCCTGGCTTCCTCCTTGAAACATCTTTCTCTCTCCTCCTATCTCTGACTCCCATCTCACCCACTTGTTGTGAAAGACTATGAAATGTAAATTGTCCTCTTAAGGCAATCAGTGTTTGAAATGTGGCACAAAGCAATAGTGAAGAAGACATCAACACTCAAGCACTCCTTCATCTACCCCCTCAGATCAACAGTCTCCTCTCCAGACCTTGTCTCCCTCTCTTCCTCTCTGTCTCTTTCTGTGTGTGTGTGTGTGTGTGTGTGTGTGTGTGTGCGCGTGTGTTTTTAGGTATTTGTCCCAGTTTGGCATGAGAGCACTCCAGCACCACACCGATCAGAGGAGATGGAGGGACAGAGAGGGATAGGGGAAGAAAGGCAGGGAGAGACAAAAAGAGAGAGCAGCTGGGGGGTGCTGGCACTTAACTGGATTGTTTTTTTTTTAGTATCCTTCATTCGATCCTCACGTCCCAACCCCCCACTAACTCATCCGGCATTTATATGTGTCTTTATATATATATACAGTATAATATGTATTTATATATATATATATGTATATATATATATATATATATATATATTATATATATATATATATACACACACACACACACACACACACACGTGTCTGTGTGTGTGTGTGTGTGTGTGTGTGTGTCTGTGTGTCTGTCTGTCTGTCTGTGTGTGTGTGGGATGGACTGTCATCACACCCTTAATAATTATCACTATCAAGCTGGCCACTGTTAATGTCTGTCTGGCTCATAAAACTGCTCAGAGCCGAGTTTAGGTTAGACACACACAGGCACATTTTTTGCCATAGCTAGGCACAACACACACACACACACACACACACACACACACACACACACACACACACACACACACACACACACACACACGTACACAGAGGAGTGCCTCATTCATTTATGCATCTATTCATTAGCTGTGACAGGCAGCCACCTCTCCACCTCCCAAACCACTCCGCAGCAAGTCAATATCCTATACGGCCTCCACAGCCCCGGCCAGGCACTCGGGCTCCCCTAGTGAGTGTCAGCCAGTGGGAGGCGGGAGGAGAGAGGAGAAGAAGAGAGGAGACGAGGGGCTGGGAGAGACAGAAGGATGGGAGGATTAAGAAGGAGGGAGAGAGACTTGCAATTAAAGGCCTGCCCCATAAGAGCCATTAAAAAGCCAGAAACAGAAGAGTCAGCTGAAACGGCAGCCTGACACACAATCTAAAACACACCCACACACGCACGCACACACACACACACACACACACACACACACACACATACACACACACACACACACACACACTGCAGACACACACACTGCTGCTCAATTCCTCAACCACTACACACAGACACACACACACGCCCATGTGAAGAGTGACAGAAGTGAGATGCTGAAGGTCGATCCTCAGGAAGTCACAGTTATTGTCCCAGTGGAAACCAGTGATGGAGCGCTTTGAGCATGCCTGGCGACACAGTGACCCTTTAGGAATACTGTGAGTGTGTGTATGTGTGTGTGTGTGTGTTAGCTGTGCCAGACACAGGGACAGGGACAAGCATCTTTCTCCAGAGATCTACTCTAGAAACCCAGACGTTCTGCATGTCTGTGTGAGTCTACGTAATAATACATTACGACAGGCCACGCTGAATGCACACACACAAACACACACACATGCACATACACATTTTTCCCAACACAACCTATTCCTGTCTGTCTGTGTGCGAGAGAAAGAGAGAGAGAGAGTTACTTAAGAAATATCTAACAAAGCAGAGAGCATGAGTGGGAAGTTAGATTGGAGCGAGCGATGCAGTTGGGGAAATCAGCCTCCCACTCACGCATCACTGAGACCATCTCCCTCCGAGAAACTGGTGGCATGTACAGAAAAGCAGACAGACACACACGTATGCACACACACAAGCACATTCACACGCACACACTCACAGGCCTCAGGGAGATTTCCAGAGGAGGTAGGGGAAGGGGGTGGGGGGGTCGCCTACACTGCAACAGACTTATCCAGGAGCTTTCCCCAGGGAGATTCCGTTATAGGGTCTGTGTGTGTGTGTGTGTGTGTGTGTGTGTGTGTGTGTGTGTGTGTGTGTGTGTGTGTGCGCGTGTGTACACGCACATTTGAAGTCTAATGATGAGCATCACCCCGACAGAGATCTGGAGAAAACAGAGTTGTCTGTAAACTGGAACTGTCACATCCATTTGAAGTGCCTCGAATGAAGGCTGCTGCTAGTTCTCACCACAGAAATCATTTGGCATTGAACAGTTTATTTTGGCGGTACAAGGAGGTAGCGAACTGAAGTGTCCTTCTCAACTACAGAATCGGTTTTTACCCTTCTCCTTGAGCGGGGTAAGTCTTGTATACATATATGGGGGAAATAACTGCATTAGCATTACCAGGGGAGGTCTGCTGATGCTGTAATTTGTTCCAGAGCACCTCCACCGCTTCTCTCCTTCCCAGAACAACCCTGTCAGTGCCTGACATTGATAGACACTCTATCCAAAATTGCCTCCTGTTTTTTTTTATTATTTCTTTTTTTTTTTGCAGACTACAGGCTTCTCTCTGGTTTTAATTTTGATCTGGAGCACCATCTCTGTCATCCATTCAACCCACATTTTATTGATCATGGTCTATTTTTAAACAAGGCTCATCATGGAAATTAAGTATAACAATGACAATTTTATGCTAAACCTATATTGTCATACAATTTCATTTTAACTGCAATAATCAATAATCCATTAGAAATGAGAGGTGCCTGTGGGCTTGTCATTATCCACAGTTGTTGACAGATGTGTGACAGAACCGATCTCCCAGCATCTCTGTGTGTAATATTGAAACAGTCCTGAGTGACCTCTAAAATCACCAATGTCATTGAGCAGTGGCTGCTTTTCTGAAGACTCCAAACTTAAGATAATGCTGCAGAGGGAGATCTGAATACAGACTCATTTGTGTTATGCTTTAAGCTGACGTAAATGATGTGAAGTCTATTGTAAACCAGACCAATAATGTCTTGTTTGCACTATGTTCCTCTAACCTGGCTAATTAAAATGTGTAGCTCTCAACAGTAAGAGAGCCAGACACTGAGTTACGACAAGGATAATTTTGTTCTGTTCTAGCCACACAATAAAATTTCATCAAGTCTATTGTAAACCAGAGCAATAATGTGTAGTTTGTATTATATTCCCAAACTGCCTCGCTCCCCACTGTGTGTTACTTTCAACAGCCTTTATATTACCTCCACTGGCTAATACAACTGCTTAATGCTGTTTCCATAACAACTGTTGCAAAGCCCCTGATCAGAATTCCTCTCAAGCTTGCCTTGTGTTTATCATATAAACACCTCATCACACACTAGGCAACAGACACATGCACATCCATGGACATAAAAGACTTGAACACACACGCATACAAATGGGCCGGCTATTAATACACAAAGTCGCTTGTGTGGAAAAATAAATAAATAAAAATAAAACTTGTCCTGCCTTTCTCTCTCTCTCTTCTCGTTTTCTCGGTCACACAGTGTATAGACAAACACACCGGTGCATGTACACACGCACACATATTTAGTGCTGGTTTATCACTGGAGGACAAGGTCTGACCTTCAGCCGGGACCCACCCCTGTCACCTGGTTGGGAGGGAGACATGCGCGTCACATTCGTCTCTGTCACACCGTAACTCTCACAACATTTTCTTACACACACACTCACACACACACACACACACACACACACACAAATCTCCCCCATCAAAATGACCATATGCTAGGATGCACAGACATGAACGAATGCATACACATACACAACCCCAAAGAGGCTTCGTCTCAGAAGAGACTACGTGGTGGCTGCTGCCCATGTGAGTGACAGCTTTATAATGAAATAGCCACTCTCCCCTCTCCTTCACTCTTTCACTCCCTCATTCCCTCTCCTTTTGGTTTGACCTCTTTACCCCCCCCCTTCTCCCTTCAGCTCACCCACTTCTCTCTTTTTTCTGTCTCATTTCCCTCTCCTCTTTCGTTCACCAAGATATAGATGTCCAAATGGTGAAGGTGGCTACACACACACCCACACACACATGCAGTATGGAAAGTAGCACTAACTTTTTTAGCAGAGACCTGAGAGCAACGAAGAGTCAGCTTCAATCCACTGAGGGAACATCAATCATATTTTTCTAAGACTTCCCATCTCTTGCGCACCTTACCTGTCCTCTTCTTCCTGTCTTGTATTTGCATTTGAGGAGACGGCCCCCTCTGTCTCAGCAGGGGGATGAACACATCAAAGACGGCAACAGGTGTGTGGTGTCAAACACAATGCCAGGACCCCCGTTGCGCTAGGGCGTCTTGGATAAAGCTTGTCAAAAACTGTCCTCAAAAACTGCCGCAAAAGTTAACTAGGAAAGAGTGCATGCCACACACACAATCACACACACTCACTCTCACACACACACACACACACACACACACACACACACACACACACACACACACATCCAGATGTATAGTTGAAATCTCTAAATTGGGGTGGGGTGGGTGGGTGGGGGTGGAAGAAGACAGGGAGAGTGAGAGAGAGGATAGGGGATGGTATCTCAATGAAAGAGTCTCCAGTGGTTGCGATAACCCCTGATGCCTCATCTGACTGTGAGTCATTCTGCCCTTCGAGGCTCGTCTCTGCTCTGCTATTGTTGATGTTATTGTTATTGAGGAGGTTTGGGATGCTAAGGAGAGAGAGAGAAACAGAGAGAGATAGAGAGGCATGGAAAGGGAGAGGGAGAGAGAGAGAGAAGTAGTGGGAGAGGGAGGGAAAAAAAGAAATAGTGTGTGCCACCTCTCATTGGCATAAATACTTGTTTACAACAAGACATAAATTGGCACCCTGTCAGTCAGTCTCTCTATTTCTCTCTCCTCTAACTCCCTTACTCTGTTTCCCTTCCTGTCTCTATCTGTATCTCTCTCTCTTCTTCTCTCCCTCTGTGCTGCTAAGCGTATTACAACACTCCCTGGTTCAGCCCTCTCTCATTACCATATTCTAATTACATTCGTTAAGGGGAGCATTTGGGAGTTTAATGAATAAATTTGAAAGATGGGTCTCCGTGGCGATCTTTAGGTTTGTCTCTTCCTCAACCAAATAAGGATGGGAGCATATGTGTGTGTGTGTGTGTGTGTGTGTGTGTGTGTGTGTGTGTGTGTGTGTGTGTGTGTGTGTGTGTGTGTGTGTGTTTGTATGTGTGTGTTTGTATGTGTGTGAGGTTGCGCACCTGTGCGTGCTCTCAGTAAATATCACTGTAGCTCCATTTCAGAAGAAACAAACAAATCTAGTTAACTGCTGGAGCTCACGTGGAGTCTTCTCTCTGAAAAAATCAATTCAGAATTCTGTTTGTCTCCACCAAATAAAGATTTCATGTCATTTGTTTGTTGTTTTGGAAAAAACTTGGAGCCACCCATGTTGAAGCCATGCATATTTAACTCTCCTCAAGCCTCAAAAACAAACTGCCAAAGACAAGCATCAAATTACAGATGTACAATTTGTCTGCAATCTCGGGTTTATCTTTTCCACTGACAACAGGCCTGGAGGCTTCATACTGGGAGATGGGCAGGTGGAGTTGAAATGAGCAAAAGTAAACATTAAAGGTTATCAACCCTGCTCGAGTGACTGGCTTCCACTGTTGTGCAGTCTGATCTGTCTCTGCCTAGGACGAGGCCCCGGGCTGTAGACCTGAACAGACTTACTATAGGCCCTGCACTCACTCTTACAGGGTATTGCAAAATGTGATATATGGTTTGACAGAGGAGTCCCAAATGCATTCCCAGTTCTGATGATTGCCAGCTTGCGCTTCAATGAGTCCAAGAGCAAATGAGCAAAATTCACCTCTTGCTCAGAAATGGCACTTTTTCAAAGCTAAATGATGCACTTTTACTTGGCCAACTGCCATTGATTACAGACAATTAAACAATACCACAAGCAACAGAGTAAAGATGCAGAATCTAATTTAACTCCTTCCCCACAGAATTCACTTTTACTGCAACTGCACTTGATTAAAATGATGCTACTTACTTCTTTGGCTAAAAACATTATTTTCGAAATCCCAGAAAGGGTTTTCTCATTTACCTGTTTACTTGAACAGTCATAACCACAAATTAGTAGTCAGCAGAATTTGGGCAGTGTCTGGATCTTCTTTATTGCATCTTGTGGTAAAAAGTATGGATTTGTTTCATTTTGAATTCAGTTTGAAATAGATCAGTCCATCTTGAAATTTCTTTTTGACTTTTAGTTGGCTGAAACCACTGCATGAAGGGCAGACTGTGCACATCCATAGCTGAGAAAATACACAAACAGTGAGCTGTTGTAAGTGATAATATCTGATGAACATATGCTGTGCCATTAATAGCTCATAAGTGTATGGTTTAGTGTATCAATAGATCCAAAGGGGCTCCTCTTCACAGTATATTTACAGTGATGATGCACAGTACAAGGTAGAGCCCAGTGTCATCACCTTCTCTTCAAGTACTGTGAGTCATGCAGTGGGCGACAAAGTATGTTAGCTATCTTTAAACTTCTATATAATGTAAGATAGTTGTATATAAATAAATAACAGGGGGAGATGAGAGATATGACCAACATTTTTACAGTTTAGACAAAACAGCAGCTATATCTGTGTGTTGCCAATAGAATCATATCGCAACCTTTGGGACACATTTGTTTGCTTAAATGTGATCTATTTTCATTCATCAAATGAAAGCAAAGCCATTTAATAATTGCTTTAATTTAATGCACCTTTAGAGATTGAAGGGGAGACAGACATCAGTCATCGCCTGCCGGGCTCTCCTGGAAACTTTCCACCTCATATGAACTGTAATGGACTGTGACTTTCTAGTTCAACATGCAATGACACCTTAGAGCAGACAGAGACTGGAACTTAGAGTCTCACAGAGAAAGTGACGCTGGTGTTGTGCATTGGACAGTGTTAAGACTTGCTAGCTGGCACGCTATGTAAACATACTGCCAGTACATATATGCTGCCAACAAGAGGTAATTATGCAGTTAGGCTTAACACTAGCTAATACCTGTTTTTGGGCTGGGAAATCTCACCGTTTGCCATGTTTTTCCTGTTTGCTGGAGTAGTGAGCTAACATTTCCACCAGATACTAATCTAATTATTGGGGCAGACTGATTTGGCTCCAAGTATTAAAGAGGAATTTCGAAGAATACTGTTAGCAAAAAAACTTTTACTGTCAAACACCCAAAGGAATGATTGAACACTATTCTCAATCTCTGTCACTTGGCCAAGATGCTAGTGAGGCAAGTGAGATGCTCTCCCTTCCATATTAGGTGTTTATCATCCCCTCCCACCCACTGGCTTATACTTTACATTCAAACAATTAAATATATGCACTGTCAGTATGCAAATGCGGCATCAGTATCCCTTATATAGCTGCCTCCTTAGAGTACAAGATGATGGATGATATATTACAGCTGAGCTGGTCTTAGACTAATGGCACAGCTGCATTACAATACACAACCTAGTACACAGCTAATATTGTATATGCAAAGAGACCTACTCTCACACACTCTCTCTCTCACACACACACACACACACACACACACACACAAACACCACCTTGTTTAATCCCCCAGGAATCAGTGAAATTTGATTATCGTGACTTTTACAAACACTTTCCATATGAGAGTAGACATTCCATAGATCAGCAGGAGGGAGGAGGGAGAGAGAGGAAGAGGCGGACAGCGACGGGGAGAGACGGAGAAATAAAACTGCAGTTTGAGAGGAGAAAACACCGGACGCATACTGTGGTCTCCTGAGTGGAACTGTTCAGATATCATTACCCAGACTGAATGTGCAGCACACACACATGCTGCATGGCGTACCTCACCTTATGTCTATTAGGTTAAATGTGGGAAACGGCATATTTACCAATAAATGTATACATCTCCCAGGGTAAATCTTGTGAATGTGTACATTTCCAGGATAATGTTAGTGGACACCGCACCATGAGATTCACTGCTCTCTCACTATGTTTTGTTGCGGATATGATGTAGTTGGCAGCCAGTTTACCCCTTTGGCTCGGCTCCTGTGATAAACTGAGATCTGCGAGACACTGGAGACCCAATTGAGAAACATTATAAAATCAGAAAAAGAGCCAAAGGTAAAACTTTCACCTGGTAAGTTTTCATACATGCCAACACATTTGACCTGCATCATAGTGATTATTATGTGAGGATCTTTTTTTTGCCACATGTACCTCTTAATATTTGAAAAGCATATGAGATGTACTTGGTACTTAGTTGTCAGTGTATGTATGTTTCGAGAAATATTGAATGGACTTAAATGCGTGTATAAAAATGTGGTTTGCTTCAAAATTAAAGTCTTTAATTGTGTTTTTAAAGAGTTTACTGAAACAAAGCTCCATGAGGCCAAAAACGTGATGATGAACACTGTTCACAGTGTGCAGTAAAAACGGCAGGAGAGCTCCACAATAAAATGACTTTTCAACTGATTAAGAGGGAAACACAGACATTAAGAGATTTACCTTGAGAAATGCTACCAGTGAACGTTAAACATTAACCAACCCTGTGGCTGATAACTCACATTTACTACTAAATATTCATATTTACTATTCCCCACGTACACACCTATGTTTTCAAAACAAATGAGCAGTGAGCAAACTGATAATGAGTGAAAAGAAAGTGCTCTGAAACCACCACAGCAAATTCATATTTTTTATTATGCTGTATTTCCGTGCATTGATTTTGTACTGACAGTGCAATTTAATAACAACACAATCTTACCAGATTTAATTAAAAATAGAGATTACAGGCTGCAAGTGGGTCATTAGTGGGTCGAAACTTATGAGGCCAACACAGTCAGATTCTTGCAATATCACATCAACAAAACTGACAATTTGACCTCACAGCAACTTTACAGAGCACCGATAAAAAATATGGTCTGATATACTTTGCAGCCCTTTTGCAGATAGGTGTGTCAAGTATGACTGTTTCAGTATTGAATATTTGGGTCTGTACACTTTTAATGACATATTTGTATTCGTCTCTAAAAATGTTTAAATCTTAATTGTCTGGATTATCTATAAGACAGGCAGTTAATAATGCTGTGTGGAAAATTTACAGAGGCAACAAGGGTGTACTCACTGGAAAGTTTTTAATATTTGTGTGAATTGTGGTTTATCCATCTAACTTCAAGCAGATAAATATTATGTTGCACTAGAAAAAAGAGAGCCATAACCATATGCAGGGTGTTAAAATTCTGTAGGAACTTAATCAACATTGATCAACAGCTAAATAAGTGAATAAAATGTAAAATAGATTAATATTATCATTCCGGTTTTGTAGCAGTTCAGAAGTTACTGATCAGTATGTTAGGATTTTTGGTATAGTGTAATTGTCTGATTGTTGATATATTTTCAGCAAGGCTTGGCAGAGTGGTTGGAGAGATGTTAAATATATCCACAAAGCATGTGACATAAAGGAAAAGCTGTTGAACAGTTTGAACAGAAGGTAGGTTACACTTTCACATCTATCTGTCCTTTATTTCCACACTAGAACCGTAGCTCCATCCCACTATTGCTGGCGGACAACTCCGTAATCATTACGCAACAGTGAAGCAGCATCAATCGTCTGTAAAAACCTCTCTGATGACTCACTTAGAACGCATGCGGTCCCAGGTGTCCACAGATATACTCGGTGCATACCTCATCATATGAATTTACAGTAAAATACTGCAAACTACTCGCACATGTGGAGCCACAGAGTGAGCATCAGCAGTACAGTAACAGTAAAAACGTTTTAGGCATCAGGATAGCACTACATGTGACTCAGATTTGTAGATCATACAAATACATAACCAGACTTGGAATTAACAATGCGCAAATATTGTGAGAGGGATTCACAGATATTTTCATACAATTTTTTATTTTTAAGTATTGTTAGACTTGTGTGCCATTATCTGCATAAAGTCCAACATGGCAGGCTGAAACTCTATTGACTTCAGAAATTCAGAACCATTTTACAAGTCTCTAAGCTCCAGATATTATAAAGACATAAAATGAAGACGCTAAAGAAAAACCTCATCAAAATCAATTGGGTTCCAGCACCTGTGGTGCTTGATTTACAGTGTGATGTTTTGTTGACATCTCACTGCTACTGGGGGATGTAAACATGCAAAATTACCCCATACTGCTGTAAAATACATTTGACTCCTAAAGGTCTCGCAAAGTCTGAGAAGCAGAAAGTTATCAAAGTTAAATAAAATTATAAAGCTATCTAGACAAAGCTCTACACATACAGTACAAGTTCTCAAAATAGGAGTACAAAGACCATCTGTGTGTGTGTGTGCACATGCTCACACATACACATTTTAATGCTTTATCTGTCTCCAATGAATTAAATCTAATTTACACAGGACTCAGATATTACAGAGGTTCTATGTGGGGACAATTAAGGATACAAAAAGTATTGTCTCCACCGCACAGCCTGGCTCCTTATTACAGCAGACACTGCTGGTCATTCAGTTCTTTTTGGTCAGGCTTGAAATGTAACAGGAAGTTAAAAAGCAAAAGACACACTCAAAGACACACACGTGAAGACACACACACACAAACGAGCTACGGCACATACACAACACCCCCACACTCACAGCCACACATTCCCACTGTTTAATATATTTCTGTGTCTCCAGTTAACAATATTTTGTGTCAAATTATAGTGGGCAAGATAAATAGTGGGTCTGTGCGACATGGAGAAAATAGAACAGGAGGAAAATGTGGGGCTTCCAGTTCTAGAGGAGAGGAGAGGAGAGGAAAGGAAAGGAAAGGAGAGGAGAAGAGAGGAGAGGAGAGGAGAGGCAACACTAACTCCTACCTCAGACACCTGGCTTTCCCTGACTAGACTTGTAAAACCTGGTTAATCCCAGCCCCTTGTGAACTTGTATGTGCTGAAATATCTGCATGACTGAAACACACAGAAATACTGATTCCCAACCATCTATGCGGCATCTACAGTCCCATTTGCCGGATAATTTCATGTATCAATAAGGAAATTACATTTATGAATAGAATGAATCTAATTAATTCTTTGCATTGCTGCACATTTGGTTTAAATTGCTGGTTCGGTCAGCAGGACATTATGGCTGTCTGGAGTTCACGCGGAAATGGAAGTCACAACAGACACAAAATGACGTTGGGTGTTAATTGGGCTATGCTTGGCTCAGAGAGAGATGGAGAGATAGACAAAGGAGGAGGAGAAAAAGAGAGGGAGGGAGAAAGAGAGCCTGGAGGACTAATTAGTGATTATAACTTGGCGCTCTCCAAACATAAAATATTTCTCAACCCAAAAGACAGAGGAATGATTAAAAATAAAAGAATAGGAATCAAACACAAGGAGCTGCGCAACACCCCTCTGGTATCCTGTGTGTGTGTATCTGTGTGTGTATATACATATGTGCATGCATGTGTGCGCACGTGTGAGTGTGTGCGATGGCTTCTTTGCCCCCTCATTAAACCATGCTTTACTCTGGTAAACGGCAACAGCACAGAGCTCAATGTCAAATGGAGAGGTTACAGCCATAGGCAGGCTCTGGGACACAGCATGTTATGTTAACAAATGCATGAACGACACACCCATTTCATTTTAAAAATGAAACTTTCGGTAAGTTTCCAAAGGCACGTTACTTTTGTCTTTGTTCTGACATGGCCAAAAAATGGGGAGTGTCAGCCTGAGCCAGTGTGAGCTGGACATTAGCAATTCACACATCAAAGTCATAAATCAAGGACACCCTTCACCACAGAATAAATGGAACATAGAGGCCTGCAACTGGCTGTGTGCTAACTGAATCTCTCTGGGTTTCCATAATGGATCTATAGCATTTTGTCAAGTCGTCTGGTAAGTGACGTTTGATGTCATCGCTCCTGTGTGACTCCCTTTCCACACACTTCTACAGTTCATTTTTTACCTACAGGGAAAAATGGGAAATATCTCTGCACAGAAATGTAGGAATACAACGCATGCATATTTAATTCAATGTATCTATTTAATGGCTCACAAACAACAATGACATAAATAATACATTAAACATTCACACACACAGAGCTTTGTTTGGGTTAGAAGATTGGAGCTCACAAAAGCTGACGCCACAGCATGTAGGTGAGCATGAGTGAGTTCCTGACATTTTACCTGAGATTTAGAGCTTTTGCACTTCAACAACTGATTTTTTTTTTTTCATCTGTTGTATGTTTGGTACCGCAAGCAGACATACTGATCACGTCTCTGTTATTACCTTTAATGTACTGCACAATCATAAACGTCCTTTGTGTCACACATGCAACATTGATCATACCATTAGCTCGAATATTCACACAATCCCAATCTGTTACCATGGCAACACCTACTCTTGACACACACACACACACACACACACACACACACACACACACACACACACACACACACACACACACACACAGGAGGCAGATGGGGCAGTGGTCTAACATGTATATGCTTTTTGATCTGTTTCTCATTCGAGCAATCATGTTAGTGTCATGCAGCAGCACAGCCAGACATGAGCGTGTGTGAACTGTCAATGAGCTGCCTTCACAACATACAGCTACCAATACATCACTTTGTCACAAGAACGGAGCTCTACAATAAAATGTTGTATGTTTCATATCATTTTATTTCATATCATTGATTCCAAAACAATGCCTTTTCTTCAGACTTGCTTTTTACACCCGTACAATTGAGCGACATGTAGAGCAGACTCACATGCAGAAGCACTGTGGCACAGACGGCTGTTGTCTGTGTGATGTACTGAGGTCTGTACCATCCGTTTGACAGTTGCATCATTTGAATCATAGTAGGGGGCTGCTCTGAAGTAGAACCCTTTAAAATGCACATCAGATCACACAATGACGTGCATATTCACATAGAATGTGCGTACACATTTCATAGCTTGAATAAGATTTTTCAAAAGGGAATTTTATTCGTTATTCAACTCAGGCTGGCCTCCTAAAATATGAGTCAGGATGCCAAGGGTCCCCACAAGAGTAATCATATCTTTTCATGAGTTGAATCCCAAGAACAGATTCTGAAGTTTGTCTTTGTCTAGAAAAGTTTGATAGACTCCTTATTTAAGTGCTCCAAAGAATTTGCTGAAACCAAACAAGTCATTCCCGATGGATGAATAAAACCGACTCTCCCGTCAGTCTGTCCACCTGAGTGTGGTTTGTTATCTAAAACTAGTCTATAGTCTATTACCATGGACAGATACACATACACCCCCAATCTATTATTGAACAAAAGGCTCACGCCTCTGCTCAGCCCTTCAGGGAGGAATCCATCCCTCCATCACAGAATAATTTCACACATCAGTAGGTACACAAAAGAGAGAGAGGGGAAGGAAGAGGGAAGGGAAGGAAGAGAGGAAAGGACAGAGAAGAGGAGGAGGAGGAGTGGATGGGGTAAAAATGTATGGGGTCACAGCTCAGTGGTTGTTGGAGGCCATGGTGTCGGGGACAGCCATGCGTGACAAAACAGAGATCAGAGGATCATATGCAGTTGCGCACATGTGCAAGAAAACGCGCACACACAAATACCCACACACACTTGCAAAGTCATACACATGCCAAGAAAAGGTGAGAATAAGGACACATCAGATGAAGACTTGTAAAGATTGGGTCCGACTTAATCAGAGCCATCCAAACACAGAACGGTAATCTCTTTATCTCTCGCACTCTGCTCTTTTTATTCACACACACACACACACACACACACACACACACACACACACACACACACACACACACAAAGGATAATCCTAATTCTAAATGCAGACATGTATAAACAGCATGCAGAAACCCAACACCCAAACAGTGTTTCCTTCCGCGTAAGCATATGGAAATGAAGAATTCTATGGAAACCCACAAAATCATACATGCACACCCAAACACACACACACGTCTGTCTACACACCAAATAATTACTGGGCGTTTTAGCACACACATTGGTCGATAACACATCACCACACTTCATGAGCAATATCTAGACCAGAACAGCATTATATTTTAAGTGAACACACACAAACACACACACACACACACACACACACACACACACACACACACACATTGAGGGGATACGATTGAATAAATAAATTGATTCAAGTTTGACAGCTGACTTGACAGCTGACAGCCGATTGGTCCAGAAATCCCACATAAAAATGTATGTTACACTACAATCTATGGTGGACTTACATGTGCATAAAAATTGATGACATTTCATGAAAACTGCTATACCTCTTGCAATGTCTGCAACACAGACAGATACAAATCAACAAACAGAAAAAATCAATACTTTTATTGCAGCAGCAACAAAATAATTGACCACAATAATCCGGAGTTGTGCATATCCCTCTACAGACACACTCGCACGCGTAGTTAGAAACACATACATAGACTGAAATACATACATGCACTAGATAGATGCACAGTGAGCACCCCCCTATGAAAGCACCAAGCAAGAGGAGCAGCAGACACAATGGAGTGTTTAAGTATGCAGGAAACTTTATGCCTGGGTGGAAGAGGAGCTTTGAAGGAATCCGCTGAGGGACACCCAACCTCCCCCTGAACTGAGCCTGTACCTCCTCATCAGAGCGAGAGAGCCACGGAGAGAGAAAGAGAGAGGGGGGTGGGGGGTGGGTGGGTGGGGTGGTAGGAAATGAAAGATAAAGATGGAGAGGACTAGATGGTAAGCTGAAAGGGAGACTTATGGAGAAAAGGTGGGAGAAAGGGCAGGAGAGGGGGCAGCAACAAGGTGCTCTGGTCTAGTCCCTGTGCCTTGTGCACAATTGCTCTTGGTTAGGCTGATGAAAGGAAGTCCCAAACCAACTGCGGTCACGTTGTTCTGAACCACACACACACACACACACACACACACACACACACACACACACACACACACACACACACACACACACACACACACACACACACACACACACACAACCTATTCATGTGAGCGCACTGTTCAGTAGGCGCCGTGCTTAACTCCCAGTATGACCTTCATTGAGATGGATTGCATGAAAAATGTAATGACTTTCCTGAGAGAAAAACCACAGGCCAAATCAGCTTTGCATTGCATAATAATGCCGGACTTGGTAATCAATAACACAAACACACAAACACACATCCATAATGGAGTGCACAGCCTGCACATGGAGAAAATGTCCTCGCAGAGGCCAACCGCATCACAATGAATGGAGCAAACCACCAGTGGAGAGCTGTGCAATGCATAAACAAGGGGCTATTGACGATAAATGCCTGCATCCATTTCCACCCATCAAACACTTCCCTAAGCTAACAGTTTAAGTCTGGAAGAACATGCAACTCTGTAAAGCTTTTCACACCCCAAATGTTTAGCTCAGGGTTATCTTTGGCCATGAGTAAAGAGTTGTCCCAACCTAATTTGGCCCCATTTTACATTGTACCACTTAGCCAGCAGCAGAATTTAAGTTATCCATTGTTCATGCTGCAAATATGATACTAATTTTGGCCTAGAGCAGGGCAAACTCAGCCCTATATTGTCCTATATACTGGTAGCAGTGTGTTTGTGTGAAAACTTCAACAGTCAGAGCAGACTAAAATTTCTAAAATATGGTTAACATTGAGGAAAGTGAAGAGCAAAACCCCTTAAGTTACTTAAACTTAACTCACTTTTATGATCAAATCCTCTGGGTGCATGGTCACTGCTTTTGTTGTTTATACCTCAGACAGCTCTCCATTTTTTTGGAAGACAACATTACACAATGTAAGTAGAGCATCCTTTTCACACATAACACAAGACAGAAAAAACAACTATGTGCAAAAATGTGCCACACATTTTAAAGGCTTTTTGTGGTTGCATGGCAACAATGTTAAGTTCAGATAACAATCTTTATCCTATTGACCATAGGTTTTTTGAACCCAGAAACACCCAGAAGCGGAAACATTCATTCTGTAGCCTCATTTGTTGTTTCTTAGCCTCTAAGTCGTATACTTTTAGACCCAGGAGCCCCTGATCCTACGCCTTAACCCAGAGTTGTTTGGATTATAAAGCGAAATAGACAGCAACATGCCAAATGGAATGTACAGTCTCGGAGCTTGGGTTGTTTTGTTTTTTTTTATTTTCTAGTGTCACAGTTTTAGGGTCCCATAATGAAAAGCTGCCATTGTGTTTGTTTACCTCCTCTTCATCTCTCAATGTGACATTAGCTAGAGATGCATCACCAGTAAAAATAATATTTCATCTCACTGTCACAGATATTTCCCTTTTGAGTGTGTTTCATTCTCACCTCGTTGGTGTTCCAGCGATGGCGCTCCTTGGGCAGAGAGGAACATTTGGGTAGACACTCTAGCAGCTTTTTGGGAAGGTATATCTTCAATTGGCCTGGCTCATCTGGAGCAGAAGGGGAAGTGGGGGAGGACAGGGGGTGAAGATAAAGGAAGATGAATGAGGGATGAGTAGGAAGAGAAGAGAAATTTCTCATCAGACACAGAGATATTGCGAGAGGAGAATACCAAAAGGCAGCATCTCTGGCAAGTGGCTGAATAAAATCATAACAAACCTTTATTGTGTAGCATTTAATGGCACAATGTGACCTTAAGTAAATTAATTTGCGAATAGATTTTTTTCAGGCCTATGAAGGAAAGAAGCTTTGATTAATTTTGTTAAAAGAAAATGTGGTCCATCCAGTTACAGATCATCCTTGATCTGTAAAAGCTTCCTGTAAATTCTGAATCAGAAATACAGCTGAGGATTTTTGGCATAGCAGTGAAAAGAGATGTCAGGCTAATACTTTGTATGGCCCAGTAAATGCGTTATTCCTAATCAATGAGTGTGTCTTATTATATCTTATTCACTTATGGGTGATTCCCAGTGATGTAGACAAGTAAGGTTGATAACTCTGTCAATCAAGGTGCAGAGTGCAAACAATAGGCTAAGTGTGCAGTGCGCAAAGGAAGTGGCAGTGCACTTATTTTTGGACAGCAGGTGGAGGTGCACAGCACACCTGGGGCCCACCCAGAATCAGATTTGGATTAAGAAGAACCCATTATCATACATTATCGGTACATTAGGGGTTGGTTACAATCATGGCCAATCACATGGGCATCTCTTATCCCCTTTAAAAGCAAAGCGCTCCCAAAAGTGTTAAACAAACAGTTTGGTAATGGAGTAGAGATTCTCGACTGGTTCCTCCTGAGAGGAAACTAATATTCTTCTACGGGAGCTGGAGAGTTGCAAGTTCAAATGCACAACAGCGTAAATCCTGCTATAGGCAGGTGATGTTTAATGTTTCTGGACATACTGAATGTCCTCAGAGGACCACATTTTCTATGTAATGATGCACTACTTTAGTTAGACTCACAATCATCCTCATGCTAACCACAGGTGAGGCAACACTGGTCAGTAAAAACAAGTAAGCTTTTACCTACTTGGCAGCATTGCCTTCAAGAATGACGTCAGATGATATTCTATATTTTTTTATAATCAAGTATTGGCTGTGTAACCAAAGTCCAATATAGCATGTTTCTCTCTGTCATAAACCTCTACTGTTGTCCAGAAATTATTAAAAACACACCAGTGAGCAACACTGTTGCACTAAGTGACAGGTTCCTTCATTACGATGAACATGGGCACTGTAGTTTATTTTGAGTAAATCCCACATACAACATTCTGCTGCCGGTAATACTCACTCATACACCAAATCCACAGATGAAAATAGTCCCCAACATATGCACTATTTTCTCCTGTTTGAGTAATATCTGCTAAAAGCTACAGTGCCGAGCTGGTTCAGGACACTGCATTTTTTTAAGACGTAACTATATATTTGTGACCTGCTTTTAAAGATTTAAGTCTTCAGTAGGAACCATGGGGCTTAGGGCTGAGAGCCATAAACAAGACGGAAAAATTTAAGTATTGAGAAATGGACTAACACTCTGTTGATTTTAGTCTTTTCATGGGATTTGTTGACAATAACAAAACTATAGCCAGCCTTATCCTTTAATTATTTTTTTCAGTGTAATATGATGTGACTACTGGTAGAGGAACAGACAAGCAACACATGAATAATAGAGGTTTGCTTAGTTTTGGAGAGAGCTATAAGAGTGCACCGCCACCAAAACTACATCAAGCTGCTGGATTACCTGCGAAACGGCCCCTACTGAGCCTCTCCTCCCCCACTGCGGCACGCAGAGAATCACCAAAATACTGAATAGGTGCAGGTGAGGAAAAAATCCCACTGCGCCACAGGAAAATACCACTTCACCAGCGCAAAGCGTCCGCACAAAGGTAGAGCCCCTTGTGTGTGTGCGTGTGTGTGTGTTGTGTGTGTGTGCGTGTGTGTGTGTGTGTGTGTGTGTGTGTGTGTGTGCTTGTTTGTGTGTGTGTGCCCAACGGGTGTGCCGCTAAGAAGTCAAAGAGAGCAAGCACTCAAAGGTTATTGATAAGCATTTGAGTAGAGGGCGTCCATTCATGACTCCCCTGGGAAGATAGGAATTATACTCTACCTGAGGGCAGACGACAGAGTGAGAGTAAAAGAGAGATAGGTGGGGTGGGGGGGTCAGAGTGGGGAGACAGAGAGAGGCAGGGAGACAATGAGCCAGAGAGGGACAGTTAATGAAGAAAAAAAGAAACTTAGAGAGAGAAGAATCAGAAAGTAAGAATTTTACAAGGACAAGAGATGGAACAAGGTAACACAGAGACAAAGAGAGAAGTGTACTATAGGGTTACAGGATAGGGTCTGTAGGGGGTCTATGTGTGTGTGCTTATGTGAGTATGTAGGTGTCTGAGCAAGTGTGTGTGTTTGTGTCAGTAGGAAGTGTGTTCAGGCACGTATGCTCCCCCTAATCAATTATGCATTTATTAATAGAAGGCCTGAGAAGACAGAATTTCAAACAGCTGAACGGTGCAGCAGCTTAGTTAAACAGCTGAATGGTGCAGCTTAGTTAAAGCCTAATTTCTTTTTTAGCAGCACTCCAGCCTCTCTGCTATGAATGCCAATCAGCGTTTAAACCCCACCCCTCCTGGCTATAACCCCCTTCCCTCCCCCTGCTGTTCTGAAGAATTCTCATCAGAGCCTCGCCTTTGAAATGTACCAGAACCACCACATCAAACAAGACCGTAGCACATGCGTAGGCACACACACAAACACCCACGCACACACACACATACACACACGCATGCACGCTCATACATGCAAACAGACGCACACATACACATGCGGTGCCTGCCGATCAAGAAACACACATCACAGAGAGTGGCGTTTTTTTAACCAGTGACCTTGGTTCCAAAATCCCTTTCAAAGCACACCTTCATGGACACAACCATCATCTTAACGTATTCTTACATTTACACTCCCCGCTGACAAGGACTGGGAAACCAACTTTGTTGATTTGTTGAATGCTGATGAGCTTTTACACCCCAAAGAGGCTGTACATAGATCACGCACTCACCTGCTAATCTAGTAAAAGAGAGTCCAAAAGAGTGACAAAGCCTGAATGCTAATGTGAAACTGATGGCTCATTAAGTCATATAGAGGTATGCGTGCTAAAAGTGAAAGTGTTCAACCAAAGTGAAACATTGCTTTGGTAGCCTATCAAATGCCATAATTTAGACTGGAATCACAGCCTCCGACTGATGAATATTTTACCTCATAAAACTGTCATCTCCATATTTAACACAGAAACAAGCCAATGCCCTTGTGAGATGGCTGTCAGTTAATTATAAAACTCTCCTCAGTAAAGAGAGAGAAAAACGTTCCAAATGCAACTCTTAACTCTCCCCCTACTGATATTAGGAGGCATCAGGGGAAATTTTCACATTTTCCCTCTTTTTGGGATGAAATTAATGTGACAGAAAGAAAGGCTCATTGCACAGCAGCTAGATAGAGGGATGGGAGGGAGGAGGGTGGGAGGGCAGGAGGGAGCGCCAGGGCAGGGAGAAGAAAGGGGGGAGCATAGCATGGGATGAGCGAGAGTGCAGGAAGAGGGAGGGAGAGACGAGAGAAAGAGGGAGAGCAGGGGGGGAAGGGATAGAGAGATGGGCGTGCATGCTAATTTTATCATTCTGCTGATAAACTTTTCCTCCAGTAATCCTCCAGCTGGGACGCGAGAACAGATAGGAGACAGGGATAGGCTCGGGAAGTCTCCGCTCATATTAAACAGTCATCCCAAACAGAACTCTCTGTTCTATTCTATTCTATTCCATTCTATTCTTTTTTATTTCAGATTTTTTTCTTAATTCTTTATTTGCTATTTTATGACAGTTACATCTTCTCCCATCCCTCTTAACAAAATAAGAGGGTCTGGTGTAGGTATGACGCCATCAGCTTCTATTGAAATGAAAAAGGGGTTGGGGTGTTTGTGTGTGTGTGTGTGTGTGTGTGTGTGTGTGTGTGTGTGTGTGTGTGTGTGTATGTGTGTGTGTGTGTGTGTGTGTGTGTGTGTGTGTGTGTGTGTGTGTGTGTGTGTGTATGTGTGTGTGTGCGTGTACTGAGGAAGGGGGGGTCCACATACCGTCCCTCCCTATACCCATAACCCCCATCACCTCACTAAGCACCATGTCCGTCTGCTCCTCCTCACATCTGTTTATTTTCCTTCAATTTGTCCCCCTAACACACACACACAAATACACTCAGAGGCAGAGACATGCATCTGTGTCATGTCCTCTGGAATCAATAACCAATCAAAGCAATCATTGCCTTTATAGTCCCTCTAAGACACCACAGCAATCACACACATGCCCAGTACACACTCAGACTCATACACGACCATGCGGCGACCCCAGATTACACACTCCATCTCACTTCTAGTTTAACCAGGCCCATTGAGGATTATAGATACATAATGCCATGTGTACAGATTAGGTATGACAATAAACTACTGATAGCCAAAGTAAGCCCTGCCTTATTGTGTGTGTGTGTATGTCTATGTGTGTGTGTGTATGCCCACTAATACTGTACTGGCATGCATGAATAAACATGATGTGTAACAGAGCTGAATTGGAATGACGTCTCAGCAGAGACACACAGAGATAGAGCGTGTGCTTGTTCTGTGTATATGTGTGTGTGTGCGCGTGTGTGTGTATGCATGTGTAAGTGTGATCTGTTACAGAGCAGATGAGAAGGAGACCTCAGTTCCCGCATCACATCATTCTGCCAGAAGGCTTTTATACTTGCTCCCAGAGTCACCCTGTGCTACAGACAAATGTGCGAGCGGCACTTAAACACCCTCTCACAGACATGCACACGCACAAACATTGTGAGGAGTGTTTGTATGTCTCTTACTGTTGGCGTCAGTGTCGTCACTCTTGGGAGGGGTGTGTCCTGTGTAACCAACAGCAATCCTGACCATTCGCTCTGGATTTCTTATCTTCTTCAGTCCTACAAAAAGAGAAAAAGAGAGAAAAAGGGACAAAGACATATTTAGGAAACGCTCCAGACTTTGGTTTCCTTGGCAGTCGCGTACCTCACCTCATTCTTCCTCCTCTAAAGCCCAGAAACAAAACTCCAAGTGATATGCATGTGGGCTGATCCATTTTCTGATCCACTAACTTGCATCCATTGTGTCCCCTGATCGATTGGCCACAGTAGATACACTGCCTCCGTGTGTGTGACTAACTTGTACCCAGCTTTAGTTTCTCTTCTCTCTCATCATTTCTCTGTTTCCCTGACCACTGTTGCTATGATACAAAGTAGACCAACCAGCGCAGAGGGAGATGGTCTTCCAAGCTATATGGTGGATATTGTTCTCATGCCCACTGGTGTACTCTGCTGATCGGCGCCATGCACATCTGCCAGGGGATGGAAATAGTGGATAGCTGTCTACTGCATTCGTCGCTGCGATTCATTTGGATTTCATTCAGCATGGCTGAGGCTCGTAAATTATTACATCCTCTCTACACATAACACTACACTAAGGGGGCAATGGACAAAAAAACCCTCTACTACTGTGAATGCCGTGTGTTTGTTTGCATGTGTGTGTGGGTACAGTATAGTATGAGCAGAGGGGGTAGTTTTATAGTCGTGTGGTTGAGTGCCTGCTGATCTGCCCATGGGCCTTCTGTCTCATCTACAGTTCTAGTCTTTTCACGCAATGGGACTCTCAACCCACGGCCTTCACTTTGCCTCTGGCCACACACACACATGCATGCTTGCCTGCACACATGTATGTGTGTGGGTGTGTGTCTGACTTTAAGTGTTTTACGCTTGAAAACGTGCCTCACAAATGCCTGATGCTACTTGTGTAGTTAAAAGTTATCCAAAAATTGCCCCTTAGAGAAATCTTACTCAGCATCGCTCCCTAGTGGAGAGAGGGTCAAAGGCTCCCCCTGTCATTTCCAGTATCACTTTGTTGAGACAGAAATGAAAATAAAAACAATTAAGAACAAGAACAATTAAATAATAAAGCTGAGTAAAGCTCAGTACTGTATGTCATTATAGCTTTTAAGTTGTTATGGAACTGTGTCTCATCCAAAACAACACGTTCAGCTGTTATATTTATTTGCTTGACATCTGTCTTTAGGCAATTTAACCCTCTGTGACATCAGCAATACTTAAAAGAGTCAAGAGTATGAAAGCAATACTCAGAACAGACTAACAACCAGCAGATGTTTATAAACAAACGTCAAACACACTAAGGAATAAAGCCTTTATTAACCCATGAGTTGAGCTAGAGATAATATTGCCATGGTGATTCTGGTCATCCCTTAAATAATTCATGAATGAATGAATATCAATCTGAATGAAATGGTGGCTGTGACGATAATGACCCAAAGAGTTTAGCTGAAGGTGTAAAAATTTAAACTAGATTCATACGTGTTATGACCTAAAACTGACACACATACACTCCTCCCCCTCCCCAACCTAAATGCAGCCAGATTCTCACCTTCACTGCCTTAGCAACCATAAGCTCAACACCAAATGAACACAAACATAAACACACACACACACAGGCATATATACACACACAGGCCAACACTGGATTGTGACTAAATAAATACACAGCTGGACTGGGAGGTTTGCATGGCTGTCAGGAATGGAAATCTGCGATTCAGTGGTCTATTTTATGCTTACAGAGAAATACAGAGACAGATGAACACACACGCACACACACACACGCACACGCACAGAAAGCATCTGAATTCCTTCAGCGTGAACCACTCTCATCCTCTCTCATCCCATCCCTTTTATGCTAAACGCTTAAAAAGCACTCATAAACCAGCTACTCAGGGGAAACGCTGGCAAACACCGGACGGTGAAAAACTACCCTATCCCGACTCACTCTGAGCCCACCGACAGGACAACTCTCCTTCCGTTATTTATTTGCTGTCGGTTAACCGTGCTCCACACAGTCGCTGGTTCAGCACCAGCGTCCGTGTTTTCGGGACGGGCTAGAAGAAAGGGAAAGCCCTGCCGTTATCTCTCTCCTCCTCTATGCCTCCATCCCTTTATCGCCTCGTCTGAACCCCGGATAGCAGGACTCTGCCACCTCAAATAAAAACCGTTATTTCTATCTTACCTTCCGGCTTGTTTTCGGCAGCCATTTCCCCTCCACCGCGCGCCTCATCCCTCCTCCTCCTCCTCTTCCTCCTCCTCCTCCTCCTCGACTCGACCTAGTGGTGGTGGAGGTGGTGGTGGTGGTGGGGAGGGGGTGCCACGCGCGTGCACAGAGAGGACAGCTCAAGGAGGGGGGCGGGGCTGAGAAGAAGGGGTGGGGGGGACGAGCCTGCCAGCTTCTGCAAGACTATTGGTCCAAACGGTGAGGATTGACAGCGGGGATCCGTGATGGTGACTCGCGGAGTTCTCCATCCCTCCGTTTATTCGCGTTGTCCCCGCCCCCTGCCGACGTTCACGCGCATTCTTCCTCGCTCTTTCTCCCTCTCTCTCCTCTCACGTCACTGAACGACGTCTGTATTCGAGGACACCTTGACAGCCTCCCACAGCATCATCATCATCATGCTCATCATCTTCTCTCTCTCTCTCTCACACACACAACGTAGGCCTACTCACACATATACATTACGTACACACACACACGCACGCACGCACAAACACACACACACGCACACAGGAATGCAAAAGTCGCATGAGCGCTCATTTCCTCACATGCAAACCCAGTGTACTGTTGAAAACCTGCGATGTAAGGTCGCGTCTCGGCATAAATTATGAACCCTCCCTTGAATTCAAATGAAAAGAACTGCCTGAAAGAGACTTTTTAGATGCGCGTGGGTTGGCGGGTGCTGTCATTCGCTGTGGTGCTGAAGCTCGCGGTGCTGAAAGGACAGCTCCACACGCGCCTACACAGGCTGTGAGCACTCACTACCTGATTTCTTTGAGCCGTGTTATTGTACTGAAGTGATGATAGGTCAGGTGAAAACTCATGGGATAAAATGAAAAACACCCCCCCCCCACCCCCACCAAAACACTCTCTCTCACTCTCTCACACACACACACACACACACACACACACACACACACACACACACACACACACACACACACACACACACACACACACACACACACCGCCGGTCTCCCCTTGTTGTTGCCCATTTTTGCTCTGGCAGGAAATCGTTGTATCATTGCTCATTGTTAGGTTAAGTTAATAACGAGCCTGTATTCTCACTGATAGGCTATTTATAATTCTGCTGTTTTACACTACGCTATCCTTTCTAAACAGCGGGGCTTAACCGGGACCATTATGTTCTTGTTTCAAGCCCACTCTGTCACTCTGTGCCTCGGGGCAGAATATCTTCTTTGCACCAAAGCCTTATGTTTGACAGAATCCACACGCTTCACGGAAAACATAGGTTTTGAATGGTTCGTCCTCAGCTACGTATGCTTTGCGTAGCCTCTGCTTGCACAGGCACACAAGGTTCTTGGCATCGACTGAGTTCAAGCGGGATGAATGACAATGAGGAACATATATAAGACGTGAAGCCAAAAACAAGATCGGTTTCATTTAAACCTTCAAAACTGTCTGTTGTCATGTTGTAGGAACAAAACAACTAATAAATAACAAATCTGTAGCCTCCAACTGATGCACAGCATAATGGCTGGCGGATACACATTCTAAATTAAAACAATGACATATACGAAAAAAATAGCACTAAACTCTTATTTTGAGTAGTGGTGTTTTCACATCTAAAATTACTTATACTAAAAAATATTAATATATAATACAACAGTATTGGAGTATTTTACATTGTGGTATTGCTACTTTGAAATACATAACAGAGATGATTACTTCTTCCAGCACTGCAACAATTGTAACAAGCGAAATTAAAAATAAAATTTACTGACAGAAGGGCATCAGGGATTGAAGACAGGAAACAACTACCAACTGGGCAAATTGCAACAACCCCAGACCACAAACACCAACAGCCCGAAAAAGCAATAGGGTCGCAGTTTGGCCGTTAATTGTAGTGATTTTACTCTCTGGCCTGTCCTAGAGATGACCCCTGGGTCAAAATCTAGTTGCTACAGGAAGTTAAAGAACATCATTACTTAATTTGATAGGGCTGACATGTTCCATATTCTTGAATGAATCAATTCACTGGTTATCAATTCAAATAACCAGACAGCGAACCTGGGGCCAGACAGTAGGAAGAATGTCCACAATGCACGGCGCGGGGGGACGGGGTGGGGGGTAACAGTCATTAATAGTGTAGATCGGTGAATAGTTTACAGGTTTTTTAAATACACCAGGTGAGATAGACAGGTATAAAGCAAAGCGACGATGTCATCATAACTTGGATGTTAATATAGCTAATTTTTTAATACTTGAGCTATTGTAATTAAAAGTCGTATATTTTTCCGCTGAGTCCAGTAGTTAGTGGCGTTAGCGTGGCGTTAATGAGCGGTGTTAGCCGTTAGACGACGCGTTAGCCTATTTACAGACTGTTTTAACGGAGAAAGAAAGGAAAGGAAAAAGACGGTGACGGACTGCTTTTACACACTGACAAATACCGTACCTTCTAAAAGAAGAAACTTTCCTCACGGTGGTCGCTGTCTTGTCTGGAGGTGACAAATCTTTTTTAGCACTGAGCTCAAACTCAAACACAGCCAGCAGAGGGCGGTAGGACAACTTCCGCTTCTCGCACGGCTGACCAATGAGCTTCCAGAACACTGGAAGGGTGGGCGGGACCGGACCAAAACCGAACATGGCGGCGTCCGTAGATGATGATTTTGAGTTAAATAACCAGGACTATTACTCTCTACTCAACGTTAGGAAAGAGGTACGATTCTTTCTGTGTTTTACAGCGAAGCCCGACGATGACCGTCTTTTGGCCGTGATTGTCGGATGGACCTCTCTTGAGAATAATGTGCAGTCAGTGCTACATCGTTGAGTTGAATAGCGGTCTTCTCCATCAGCACCATCATCCGTGGGGGCTGTGACCGGCTGGTGCTGCAGAGACATGGACATGAAAGCTATTTAAAACATGTACTTTATATAATGCAGGCAATGTAGTTTAGAATGCACGTATCATACGTACCATATCTGCACCGATGAGCACTATGAGAGCCTAATCTGGAGGCCTGACTAGGATTTGCACTTGGATGTTCGCCTGGATAACGTTTGGTAACATTTGGTAGTTACTGAGGCAGACACTGTAGCGTAACAGAAAGGTTTAATGTAAGCGAACTGGTGGCTGTTTTTCAATTTCCCTAAATTGGAAGCTTTATTGTAGCAGTGTTGTGTCAGCACTCAGGAGTGGGGCTGAAATGATTAATCAACTAAGTGAAAATGAATCTGCAACAATTTTGATAATCAAAAAAATACTAGCTCCAACCTCCCAAGCCTCTTATGTGAAGATTTTCTGCATTAATTATATGATAGACAATTGGACTGGTCTGTTGTTTGGACACAACCAATAAATATGAAGACCTCATCTTTCCTGATATTTTACAAACCAACCAATTAGCCAATTAATCACCAAACTTACTCAGAAGAGAAACCTGTCCTCTCTTTAATTACAGGCTACATTGGAGGAGCTAAAGGCGTCGTATCGAAGGCTATGTATGCTCTACCATCCTGACAAACATCGAGACCCAGAGCTGAAAAGACAAGCTGAGCAGCTTTTCAACCAGGTGCACCAGGCGTATGAGGGTAAATGGAATTTAAACAATTTTTTAAATTGCCATTCAACATGAAAAAATACAGCTGAAATTAAACAGCCCAAAAAAATACAATAACCACTGAACAGTGACTCCTCTCTCTCCTCTCAGTGCTGAGTGATGCTCACTCCAGAGCCATATATGACATCTTTGGGAAGAAAGGGCTGGAGGTGGAAGGCTGGGAGGTGTGTATTCTGTCTAATATAACCTTTATATCTCACAGTTGAGTGGTTTTGCTGCCCCATTATACATACAATATTAACGAATCTTCACTACAAATATCTTATGGCGATGATGCTGTGTAGGTGGTGGAGAGGAAGAGAACTCCAGCAGAAATTCGAGAGGAGTATGAAAGGCTGCAGAGAGAAAGAGAGGAGAGGAGACTGCAGCAAAGAACTAACCCCAAGGTTTTGTCAGTCAAAACTACATCACATTTCTTTGTCAGCCTCACCACTTTCACTATATTTCTTGTATGGGCCATTACTTTTATGCAGATGTTATTAAATCACAACTTAATTTTGACTGTGGGTGGTTTCCACATTCATTTCATTATGTCCCTCACCTTCTTCCTTCTTTGTTAATTAATTATGTCAATCTCTCTTCTTCATGCCCTCATTATTCAGGGCACCATCAGTGTTGGTGTGGATGCAACAGACCTGTTTGATCACTATGATGAGGACTTTGAAGAGATGCCAGGAGGAGGCTTTCCTCATATTGAAATCAACAAGATGCACATTTCCCAGTCCATAGAGGTATAACAGAACAAACTCACTCAGCATTTACCTTCCACGCAGCTACTTACCTGGGCCAAGATCACTCTAGGATTCAGAGTTTTATCAGGTGCCAATTTTTTGTGTTTCTTCAGGCTCCTTTGACGAACTCTGACACAGCAGTGCTGTCTGGTTCACTCTCGACACACAATGGGAACGGAGGGGGCAACATTAACATGACTGTACGAAGGGTTACTTCAGCCAAAGGCTGGGGAGAGGTACATGCAAAATATAAAGCACAAATACAACCTGTAGAGGCATGTTTTGAAGAGGCCATTTAAAGGCTTCATTTACTAAATGTTAGGCTGGGATAATACAGGTTTGTTCCCCTCTGTAATCACATGTTTCTGTGCATTCGTCTCTGCAGGTGGAGTTCGGTGCAGGAGACATACTGGGACCGCTCATTGGGTTAAAGGTGTTTCGCAATGTCACTCCTCGGTGGTAAGGCCCAACTGTTTGCCATGAGGAACAATATCACACACTGTATCAACATAAGAACAACATTTTCCCTCTCTTTAATTTACTCTCTTTTTAATTTCCTCTCTGTCATTTCTCTGGCCAGTTTCTTGACAGCCCAGTGCGGTTTGCAGTTCTCTCCTCGAGGTTTGCGACCCAGCTGCTCTCTGATGACAGCACGCCACCTGGACCAGAACACCATGGGTTACCTTCAGTGGCGCTGGGGGCCCAATAGCGCCATGACGACCAGCCTGGTCCGAGACACAAAGAGCAGTCACTTCACTCTAGCTCTGCAGGTACACACAAACACGTTCACCAGCAAACTTTGGTAGGAATGTACATGCACTGGCACTTGCTGTCATTATGAGGAATAAGGGTTGTACTATAACTGAAATTTGCTGCACTGAAACCCGTAGTTTTCATTTTTTCACTCTATATATTCTTCTTCTGGCCTCCCAACGCCACCTTCTTCCAGCTGGGTGTGCCTCACTCCTACCTGATGATGAGCTACCAGTACAAGTTCCAGGATGAAGACCAGACTAAAGTTAAAGGCTCTGTCAAGTATGTCTGTTGATGTTGAGTCTAAGTACTTAAGTAACCTTTAAACCAACTGGTTTAAAGAGAAAAGGGAGGGATAATGAGTAAAACTATAACAGTGCACACATCCTGCCGATTAGCTTATGCAGCTTCCATATCAGTGCTTTTTGAATTGCAACTGAACACCAACTGTTTTCAGTTCATCTTGTTTTTGAAGACCTCCGGTAGAAGTGAACTACAAGGTGTGTCAGGACACTGTTGTCAGGACACATTACTATTGGGTGTGGTCAAAGGTGCAACAGGCACGTCTTTGCTTTTCTGCCACAGTTGTCCTTCTTGTTTTTGCAAGAATTATGAAAGTTTTTCTAGAAAAAATATTTACTAATTTGCAGGAAGCAGTTTGTATTTTCAGTTGCTAGTTATGTCGAGATAAAAAAAAAAATTGTCGGTGAATAAAACATGAGAATGTAGCTTTTATGGCCTTACATATCAAACATCCTATATAAACCATTTATGACCTGAAAATCATTATTTCTTTGACTTGGAGCTTTTCATGCAAAAAATACAGAGAGCTTTCCAGAGGCAGGAAAATAAAAGACAATGACAGGACATAAGCAGCATTAAAACTGCTGCAGGAAGTGAAAAGCGGTTAACAATTAAACAACATAGTAGAAAAATGTAAAGCGAGTAAACACACTATAAAAGAAATAAAACATTCATAAATACAGACATTAATTTAAAAGGCAATTTAACAGTATGGGAAAGAAAATATATAAGTTGTTAAAAACACAATTAGACACACATATTTGATCCCTAAACAATTTTAATCCAGCTGTACTGGCTGTTTGATTTATTTCCTCTCATTCTGCCCATGGTATTGTCTTCAATAGTTGCCTAGCTCCATCTCTCTAATAGTCTCTGTTCATTTCTGTATCCCTCCCCTTCCAGGACAGGCTGGTTTGGCACTGTGGTGGAATATGGAGCAGAGAGGAAGATCAGCCGACACAGTGTCCTGTCAGCCACTGTCAGCATCGGCGTCCCACAGGGAGTCACACTCAAGATCAAGTACTGGCCAACCCAGAATATGACCTCATTCTTCTGTGGGTCTTTACACCACTGCATGATAATCTAATGTACGTGCCTGTTTGTGCTGGTGTTTCCATGCAGGTTGGCGCGTGCCAGTCAAACTTACCTGTTTCCAGTCCACCTGACAGATCAGCTGCTGCCAAGTGCTGTCTTCTATGCCACTGTGGGACCCCTGTTGGTCTACATGGCCGTCCACAGACTGGTCATCATCCCATACACGCATGCACAGAAACAGCAGTCAGTACATCTCCTCATTCAGCATCACATTTCTTAGTACTGGGCTGGTTTTCATTTATAATAATAATTCATCACTGTTCAGGCTGAATTCTCTTTCGACATCATTTGTGTGTACGCATAATAAATCGTAAATGCTGAAACTGTCCTTCAGCTGAAGGCAACTCCACATCCCACATAGGCAGAAATACAGCTTTTCAGTTTTGGGTGTTGTTAATACTAGAACGGTGTCTTTCATGCCTCCACAGTGAATCCCAGCGGGTGATTGTTGATGTCTGCTTTGTCTGTCTCTGTGCTTCTCAGAGAGTTGGAGCTGCAGAGGAAGAGCTCCGCCACAGACATCGCCAAGAAGAAGCAGGAGGCAGAGTCTGCTGTGAGCACTCGCACACTCGCATGCAAACACACCGTAATTCATTGTGTGTGGGGGATCATTGATCATTGTTTCTAGGTTCAGCTCTCCGCATCTCGTCTGAAAACCTCTCTCCTCCTGTATCCTATTCTGTTTCACTCTCCTCCTCCTCCTCCTCTTTCTCCCCTGGCTCCTCTGCAGGTTCTGCTGATGCAGGAGTCTGTGAGGAGAATCATAGAAGCAGAAGAATCCAAGATGGGTGAGGGAAGACACACACACACACACACACACACACACAGACACACACTCAGTCTCTCTCTCTCTCTCTCTCTCTCTCTCTCTTTCTCGCATACACATATACTCACAGACATTACACCAGGATGAGAAACTGAGAACCTTTTTAATTTGCAGCCAGTCAGAACTTGGTAAAAATCCAAATGTGTAATTCAAACGCATTTCTCATGGTTGCTGTCAGTGGCATAATATACTGTAGCTCCAGGAGTCTGTTTAGCTAAGTCTGACTTCCATCATCTCTTGCTATGAAGCAAGAGATGATGATGTAGCCCATCTCCATGCTGCAGTGTTTACATAGGTGGCGCTTGTAAATCTGTGCACAGAGCACCAGAGTGCACACTCAAATAAATCCAAACTGTGATGTCAGTGTGCTAATGGATTTTCTGTTATATTTATGTAGAGAGAGCATGTGATTATTTGAAGAGCCACTCTGTGGGATGTTGTTATGGCACCTTGTAGATGCTCTGTGTAACGAGTATGGCTACACATTGCTGCATATTATTAATATCAAGCTAACATAGGAGCAGGTCTGTTTGCATGCTGTGGGAGGAATTTACACATGTAAATATTGTGTATTCTGTACATTATCCCTGCATATCTTTGTTTTAAACATAGATGGAAATACTTTTACCATTTATCGCTGTCTAGGTCTGATCATCTTGAACGCCTGGTATGGAAAGTTTGTGTCTGACACCAGCCAGAAGCAGGAGAAAGCAAAGGTCATCGACGTCACTGTGCCTCTGCAGTGCCTTGTCAAAGACTCCAAACTCATCCTCACAGAGGCCTCAAAGGTGTGTGTGTTCACATGTCAGTGTTTGTGACTGCGCATTTTTAGATGTGAATGCATTGCACATGAATGGTTTCTCTGTGTAGGCAGGGTTACCCGGCTTCTATGACCCTTGTGTAGGAGAGGAGAAGAGTCTTAAATTACTGTACCAGTTCAGAGGTGTGATGCACCAAGTCATCTCTGCAGACACTGAGGCTCTACGGATACCCAAGCAATGTTCGTATGCAGCAGTCCAGTATTATTATCCTGTCACTGCACACTTATTACACCTTTGCTAAAGCCTATATGCAAGCATCCATGTTGAAATTATTTTTTGTCTTTTCAGCTCACAGAATTGAGACTGAGTCCTAGGAGCTCACCGCTGTTGGAGCACCAGAGGGCAGATGTAGATGAAACAGACTTTGTGTACACAGAAGAACCCATGAATGGAGAGGACACATCAAAAATAAGTCAGTTTCTTTCCTCCAGTCCTCTTCTGTCATGGTATTAGTGAACCCGTTTATTGACTTCCTCCACTCCTCCCTTTCCTGTGGGCCATCTCCCAGGTTCAGCAAAATACAGGAGTCAGCTCAGAGTTTCTTTGAGTCTCTAGTCGGCTACACCTGACAGGGCTGCTCAAATATCTGCAGGACATCAGACAATGGCCCTGAACATAGTTTTATATATGCACTACACAGAGGGACTTGTAGTCACTGCGGACGTGGTGACCATTCCCTTCAGCGATGAGCTAAACGTGCACAGATTTAAAAAAAAAAAGTTTCTTGACATTTGTTATGTCAAGTGTATACAAATGAGCTGTGCTGTAATTTTACCCCTTATCATTGTAGTCTTTAGTCTTTGTATGTGTATCACCCTGGTAGTTTTGAATCTAATAATGTTATAACATACCAGAGATTTCACTAACTCATGCAAATGTTTAGAACAACACTATGCAGGATCATGTCTGTGTCCCTGAGGCTGCCCAGGACTGAGGAATGGTTGTGTAACTCATGTTTTGTTTACTTGTTGAAAACGTCTCATCCTGATTCATCATGCCTTTCAGTGGCATGTCTGCTGCTCATTGAGCTGTCTGTCAGCAGGTGCAAACTGGTGCTCAAAACTTATATCCGTGAGGGATCGGATTTGGAGGCAGGAGGAGGGATAGCAATGGGAGGGAAAGTGATAGTGATGCCCTCTGACGGTCGTGATCCAACCAAAGAGACAGGGTTGAATTCTCTACACAGATTTTCTTTTTCAACATCTCAGGCTAGACTGCATTTTAAAGGCAGAAATTCCACGTGGATTCGGTTTGCGTCAGAGTTTATTGATTATCTCAGTGCAGTTGCAGCCAGAACTGTATTTTTTTCCATGATTTTTTTAATACAGTGAAGGCTATAGTTTGTACATCACTGGTGTATATCTGGCACAAAGCCAGTGATAACAGTAACTAAAGGAATGAATTTGATTTTTTTCTTAAATGGAGAAATTAATGAAGAATCCTTTTCTGGTTGGGATGTGACCAGTAGAGGGCTTAGATCAACACTGTCCCTCATGGAGGTTGTGTTTGCTGCTGAAGCTGTCATTATGACAGACAATAACTTGCTACTGGAACTCCTGAGCCACACTAAAACCATTTCATTGATTCTGGCACATTTACATGGTTACATGAATTTGATGTGTTCACCGTTCCCGTGCCATATCTTTTAATTTGATATTGTTCTCCGTCCATTTTTTTATTTTTTATTTAAAAATTCTGAATTTAATTCATCTTTAATGCAAAATCACTTCTTATACAAAGTATTGTGTAAGATGCTAAAACTACAATTTTCAGCCAGCATTTTTATGCCTGTCACTTAGGTGATAATCTACAGTCTATAACTCACCATTGGTAGTTATTTTCTGATCAGTGTGGTAAGGCTGACATGGGGACGTCCTATGGTGCACTTTCTGTTGAGATATAGGTGTTGTAGCACATAAGTCCCAAAGTTTAATCTTTGTACTGAGTTAGTGATTTATTCCCTGCTCTTGTCTGGGAACCCTGTGATGAACTACAGAGAATTCCTGAAAACACTACTGTAGGATACATATGGTATTTTACTAAATACAACAGTAATGTTTTGCACAAAATGTACAGTATTTAAAGCTAAATATTCAGGCTAGTTGACATGAAAGTGGTTCTGAAGCATCAATAGTAGATCTACAATTGGCTTTATACTGAACACCATAGGGTGCATCTAAGAAATAGCGAATGATCCTTTTGACTTTATATGGCGTCATCCCCTAATTGATTCTGATTTTGGCATCAGTGGTAAGTTAGAGGGACGTCTGTCGCTGCACGACTCTAGTGAGAAAATGGTCTTGGCTTGGGGTCACGATTACAGCAGCCATTTTGCACTGATTCTGTTTGTAGTATTTGTCTCCTCTCTTTAGTTTGAAGTGTGCTGTAAAGTATTTTTGACAGGTCAGCTGGTCATCTCTGCTCTAGTGCCACCACGAGGCCAGCAGAAAGACTGCTCCCTGCTGTTACATTCAACCCATCATCGAAACCGACCCACATTATGTAAATGTACTGAATGGTTGAGGAGCCTGTGTTCTCTGTCCTGTAAAGACTACAATAAATATGAACAAAACAGATGTGGCGTCTGATTTCAAGAACATTGCAGAAGGAAAAGCACATTTAAGAAATGCACTGTGATATTATAAAAGACAAAAAGCAACAAGTTAAAATGGTAACTCTTTATTTACAATAGTTTACAATAGTTTCACAGAAACAGTTTGCACCACAGTACAGACAACGCTTTCTCAATAAGGGGATAGGACAACCCAGGATCGGAATACACGAGCTGTATCACAATGAGCATTGTTAACATTAATTACACTGATGTCTTTAAGACGCAGACTAGCGTTAGGAATTTGTACCTGAAGGTGTCTTCAGGTTCTCTTCAGGTTCTCTTCAAGACATTAACATCCTGAGAAACAGCAAATGATTTTAGGTCTTAAAACGTCTTAAAAACATCACGACCTGGGGGATTGCTGAGTACGAACCAGTTAGCCAACATTTGTGTAGAACAATAGCAGAACACAGAGTGCAGAGATGAGCTTAACCATTTGACACTCTTGGAAAGTCTTGTGTTCCTTACAAACCTAACATTCATTGTGTGTGTTAGTCGTTCCCTGGTCAAGTCATTGATTCTGCATTGTAAAACCCCATCCTGGACTAATATCCAAGGTTCCGAGTCTAAAATCTGTCACTCTACAGTATGGCTTTTGTATAATCAGAAACAACATGTAGCCTACACAGACAGGCCCAACAGCAGATGGCACATGAATAACAAAGCTTAAAATCTTTTATCCAAATTGCAGCAAGGTTTAAGAAAAAAGTGAAAAAGTGAAAAAACATTTTTTTTCCCATTAAACCTCCTGCACATGGAAGTAACTGAATACTGCTGTGAAAACATTAGTGAGAGGTGATAAGAGACTGAGATCTGTTCTTCTGATCTGACCCTTCAGAGACAAACAAAACAAACCGACCTTGCCCACAGTACTTTGCAGATATCCATTTCTCAATCTTACAAAAACCAAAAATTATGGGGCTTGGTTGAGACAACTCATAGCAGCTCATGCAACACCTTCACACAGTGTTAACCATTCAAACAAACACACACTCACATGCATAATTTTAACTGGACTCTTGAGTGAATCTCTAACAATGCTTCCAGTTAAGATAGCTTTTTTTCTGTTGATACTCAAACAGGACGGCCACAGGAGTTCCCTTCTCTAAATATATTTGTCTCTGAAAACTTTGCCTTGAGCATGAAACAGCTGAAAACTAAGGAAACTTTAAATAACGGTTTGTATAATAAAAGTATTTGTGAACAATACAACTCTCCAACTTTGTCATGAAATAAATCAAAATCATGCTGACCACAGGCAACAGAAAACACCTTTACTGGAAACGGTCATGTTATCTTAATTTTATCAATTATCTGGGGGTTTTTAAACTGTAAAACAATATTCTTTATTGTGAAAGAACTTCTGGTGAAATAATAAGAACTCTCTTTGAAGATTTTTGAGAAACATAGGATATAAAAGCTCCACATGTGGTCAAGTAACATCTTGATTCAGACGAGTGGCTGAGGCTGGAAGACAGCTTGTGAAATGAAAGGGAGAGGGACAAGCACTTGGTTCAGTTGTAAGGGCTTAAAGCCTCAATGATATTCTTTCACAGTGTCTTAGATAACAAAACAGACCAACAAGCAGATGAAGCAGATGCAGACTCTAGTCTCTTATCCTACATCTTTGTTCTATTGGATTATACCTCAGCTTAATACTATAGCACCATCTGAAGCAATTAACACAAGGTTTAACTTATTTCTCTTTTTTTTTTTTTTTTTTTTTTTTTTTAAATGGTTAATTGTATAACATTAATAGAGGCATCTTTGAGAAATAAAATCCAGTTTAATCAGAAAGACATACCTGTCCCTATAACAGAAAGGTCAGATGGTTTTAAAACTAAGAAAAAAGTGAAAAAGTGCAAACAGTCTTTCCCACAAATCCCAGCATGCACCATAGTGGGTGGCAGTTGTGAGGGGTATTCTCTCTATATGGCAGTTCAAATGTTTCCAGTGTTCACGAGACACCAAGTCCCAACAGTAGCGGTTTGCTGCTATGTTAATGTCATCTACAGACAGACATCCATTCAGTGATTGCCTTACGCACAGAGTCTGTAGGGAAGCAGAAACAAACCTATGTAAATCTAAAATAGCACTCAAACTGTTTTCAAATGGAGTAAGGGCTTGGGATAGGTCCACCAAAGTGTTTATAGAAAATGTGGGTCATGGCTGACCATAAGGGACAGAGACTGAATGGTCCAAGACCTGAATTTGAGGAAGGGTCAGTCCAGCAGGTGGAGGAGAGGCAAAAGAGGAGGGGGTCAGAGTTCATGGTTCAGCTTGGGGTCAGTCTAGCAGGTGCTTGCGCGGGCCTACGCGTGAGCGGTGGGAGCGGCGGGCATCTGGGGCTCCGTGTGTCTCTCGGCAGCTCTGGCACACATATGTCTCTGGCACATGGCTCTTGCGGATCTTAGCGCACGACAGGTGGATCCAGGTGTTACACTTGTTACACTCAATCATGGCCCGGCCTGCAAAAGGCTTCATGCAGAAACATGTGACCAGGTCCCACGAATCGTCATCTGAGGAGACAAGAGAGAGAATCGACTGAGTCAAGTTTGGCCATTTTGTCAAACTTGTAACAAAGCAATATTCGGACCAAAACAAGACCTCACCTGAATCTACCATGATGTCCTCATCCTCTCCTGATCCATCCTCGTCTCTGAACACCACCTGTTTCCCCTGGCGGAACACTGTTCTGTTTCCTGAAAAGCCCTCCACCTTCTGTACTTTTACCACTCCTTCTTCAAGGTCTCGACCATCCCAGTATCTACGCTCCTCCTTGGGCTCTTCCTTGCAGGGGGAAGGGCTTGGCAGTCGCTCGGGGTGCAGGGGAATGCTGATATCATCCTCAGGCTCTTCTTTGATCGTTCGGCCACCAAAGGAGACAGGGTACTGCAGCTCTGGGACTGATGAGTGAGCCTGCTGAGCCTCACTTTCCTCACCAGCTTGATGCTCCCTCTCCTTTCTCCTCTTCTTCTTCTTCAGCTTGTCAGCTTTCCTGCGGTCGTCTGGGTGCAGGGTAGCAATTGTGTGCTGTAGAAGAGAAAAAAGGGTATGTATGTCAAAAGGGATGAAGATGAACATATAAAAAGGTGTGAGGGTGTGGTGAGACATCAATTCAACTCACATCTTTCTTAGTGTGACTGGACAGCGTGGCTCCTGGCTGTGGACGTTTCCTGCTCCTGTCCTGTGGGACCTTGGGGGGGCGCTGGGGGCAGGAGGCTGGGGGTCCTGGGGTCCAGCCATCACTGTCAGCCGTGCTGCCTGTACTGTTGGGCGGGCTGGAACTACTGCGAAGTGGAGAGTCCTGTAACAATAAATGGACAAGTAGGGGTCAATGAGAGAAGAAAAAAAACAAAAAAAAAAACAGCTCAGATTCAAAATGTGTATGACAATTCTTTGCAAACATTCATCTACTAAACAAAAAGATGACGATAATCTATGATATTCCTGATTACCAATCAGTACATTGCCACTGGAACAAACATAGCCATGATATACTGTATTAGTTTAAAGGCCTATACGTGGGTAAGGTGCAGCTTCAGGCTATTAAATTTAGCTGTCTATGGTTTTTTAACTGAATGAGTTTAACTGTGTCCTCAAAAAACTTAAGGAAGTGTCAAAAATTCCCTTGTATAACAATGTAACACAGCTGGTGTTATAAATCAATTTCAAAGAGCCAGCAGTAATGAGAGTGCAGGCACTGCTAAAGTACTGTCATGACAGCTTGAATGTCAGGCTGCACTATTACTATTGCATTTTTCAATTTCAATTTTGACCTCTATGAGCTACCATTCTTGCATGACTACAATTATGTTGTATTTGCATTGGCAGGTTGATCTGAGGCACAGAACCCATCAGCAAGTATCAACAGATGACAAGACATTCTTACAACATATGACGAAATATGCACAGGAAGGGGGGTGGGCGGGGGTGGAAATGAAAACAAATGTAGCACGTGTTAGAGAAAAACAGAAGAGCAACATGGTGAAAGAAAAACCTTCGAAGGAACAACCACAACTAGAACAAAATGAGTCAGAATTTAGAAACCACTGTCGCTGATGGTGAGGAAAAGGAAGTTAATTTGTCAAACATAAGTTCTGACAAAAGAAATTGTATTCATACTGGAAAAAAGGGTTATCACATGTTATTGCCTGTTTTTGGTTTCAAAGGAAATTAAAGTTTTTTTTTGTTTTGTTTTTTTTTAAAAAGCATGTACTATTCAAGTAATGTTTAGCCACAGTGCAGTAACACAACAGATTTCGATGAAGCTATCAAGGGTGTGACAACTTTACCAGAACATCCCTCCAACCTGGAGGGTCTTATCTGTGGAAGTTTAGAAGAGAAAAAAAATGGTGTAACAACAGACTGGATCCAACGCTGTAAAAGGAGTGTACAAAATAGTATTCTCACCATGTGAATTAACTGCTGTAGTCTGTTGTGTAAAACGAAAAATTAAGGTTAGTTCTTAGCAGAGGGTGTGTTGACACTGAAACAGACACTTGAAGCCAAAGAGACTACAGAGACAAAAGAATCTGTTTAAGATAATTTCATTGTCTGGATATCTCCCTCCCTGTCTCCAAACAGAAGATGCAATTCAATGAGCACAAGAAAACTCAATGTCTCACATCCAACTTGCTGAGTTGACAGATTTCAAGATTTAAGGATTTTACTCTACTGATTACATCTATGTGGTCTATAAATATCTGATCTGAGTTTTAACCATTAACTTTCTCTTCAATTCATCCATATATTGGGCACAAAAAATTGTTTATTTATTGTCTTCATTAATTTACCACAAGCATCTTGATTTCACTGAACATAAGGTAGGCCTTTATGTTCTTTTTTATTTATTTTTTTTATCCTTGATGGATTTTTAAAATTATGTTATTCACTGTATCGGTATTTTCATTTGATTTCGCTTTTAGTTTAGTTGTTTTTTCTACTTTACCAACTGTTTATTTGACTTAAGCTTGTTCACATTAGAAAACGTGATGCAACACTGAGAAACAGTCCTCAGGATGGTAACACAGCTGATTAAGACGAGTGAATTCACTTAAAAAATACGCCAGTTAAACCCAAATTTACAGGTGCTAATGTGCAGATGAGTGTGCAGGCGCTGCCCGCGTCATTTACTCACCTCTTGGGGGTATGGGATGTAACCGGCATAGGCCAAGACAAAAGTGCAAAACTTGTTAAAGTCCTCTACTGTCCTCCTCCTCCTGTACGGCGGACTGAAACCCTGAAACACAGTCATGTCATTGAAACATGTTTTGCATCAAACCCAAACACATCCCGACATGGCGTTGACGTTAACGAGAGCTGATCGCCATACAACTATACTCTGCACACTGACACTCAGCGTTGGCTCACTGCGACGTAAACAAACGGAAAGAAACAATACAATAACATGTTGACTAACATGGAATAAAGTTTAATTAACTGCATGGACATTTCTCTCTGGACTCGCCTGAGAACCTTCCTACCAACCCCCACCGATTAGCACCAACTAAAAACGACAGCTAATGTTAGCTAGGTCGGCTAGCAATAGACAGCAAATAAGTAACGCTACAGAGGCTAGCTGCTGGCTAGTGTCGGTGGAGTTCAGATGTTAAACAAAACTATGAAGCCACACATGAATTCGTATTACAGACTATCAAAGAGTCACGAAAGCGTCAGTATTATTATAGCCAATTATTAGCTGGCAATAAAAGCGTATGTCGTGAATGTGAAGCTTAGTTAGCCAATGTTAATGTTAGCATGCTTCGCAATAATGAAGGAATGTTTTCTTTTCGATGAAATCGTAAGCTAACGCTAGCTTTAACCATGACATCACTCTTACAAAGTACCGTGTGAAGTAAGGTTAATGACTCATTTACACACAAAATGTCAAGTTTTAGTGGTGAAAGTTTGTCGTTTGATGCAAGCTTGTCCGAGTGTTTAACGTGTGTAACTTATCTAATTTCTGCAACAGTAGCTAACATTAGTGAGCTAACGCTAACTAATCAGCAGCTGCTACACCGTGTGGTGACAGACCTCGGGCAAGTTGACGTCTGCTAACGTTGTTAGCCATGACTGCAAACTATTCACCGTCAAACAGTCACATAAAACACTTACCTCCGACTGAAATGCATGAGATGTCGATGGGTTTATGTCACCCATCTTTACTAGGCATCCGACCACCTGGCGTTTTGTCGATAACGTGACAGGCTACAGCAACGGGCTACTCGGTGCCACCGTAAACACTGAGGTTACCTAGCTAACACCTAACGTTATAGCTAACGTTAACGTTACCTATGCTAAACTCGAAGCAACAGTCTTCACTCAGTTTGCCACCAACGATAACATGACTTGGACCATCGCCCAGAACAACCAACCAGCGTTAGCCAGTTGTATCAAAGTTGTAAAACGTGCCTCCTGTTAACGTTACTACTATGTTTCCATCGACCTGTCCGATAACGTCTCCCTTTAATCCAGTTTACTGACTGCTGCTGGGGGAGCGGTTCACTTCGGCTGTCACCAGCTGCCTGCCCCCCTCTTCTTCTTCTTCTCTTCTTCTGTTTCGTGTCTGTGGCAGCTAGTGAACGAAACGATGCATTAACGCCCTCATTTGGTGTGTGGCGTGTGTCAGGATCGATCCCTATGTTTCAAGACATAAAAATGCGAGTGATTTGAAAAAAAATATTTGTAACTAAGGTCAAACGTAAAAAATATGGTTGTTAAAGGGAGGGTTACTATGAGATAGTAAAAATACATCTTCTCAATCAACAGAGCTCTTCTAGGATGCTGAAACAAAAGTAAATGCAAAGTATCTCATTAATCATAAATTAATTTCTTTACAATTGGTCTTTTATGTGATGCTTTCCTATTTAAAATCTGTCGGGTCTCGAGAAACCATGTGTCAATCCTATCTCCCTGCGTCTTTTGTACATTTAATTTTATGGAACCATTGACCAAAGATTTACAACTGGTCAAAACCCTGAACGCCTCACATTCACTGTATGTCTTTTAGTTTCCTGTACAATTTATTGGAGAATATCAGTCTATTTTCTTAATTTCTTAATTTCAGTCAGTATTTTTTCCCCAATTTAACTAATTTGGTGGTATCTGTAAAACACAACAGTCAGTGCAAACATATGAAATTCTTTTCTATATAGTGTGAAGTTTTAAAATCAAACATGGTCGACGCTTGGAATGATTGTATTTCAGATGATAAGTCACTCAACTTGTTCTCTGTAGCCTATAAGATTAAAAGCTGTGATTAATTATTTTCACAATGTAAAAATAAAACTACTGAAAACTGCAAATCCAACATGCTTTCCAGCACTCTTTAATGCATTGGTAAAAATAAGTAGAATAATTAATTTCTCTACATAGATTTGTTAGAAAAATCAAAAATTTCACAGGCAAAATGTCTTTAAATCTGGTCTGAAGTTGGAGTCTTTGTCAATATAAGAAAGAGAAACATGAGAACATAATCTAAAAAAAATTGGATGATTACCTTTTGTATCTTAACTCTGCACTTGTTTTTATTAATTTACCATTTTGCCAAATAAATGTTTAATTAATATATGATATGGTAATGTGCTATTGAGGATCCTAGAAGTCATGGTCGGCTAATTTCCCGTGACTTAGATGCAAACTCAGCTTCAGTACTGTATATGTGAATTGCCGACTGTCATGCAGGGGATGCTAATGTAATGAATTGGATGCCAACCGTCTGAATACCAACGAAGAAGATTTTCCCCACGGAAGTCTCCTTTCTCGTGTTCCGGTGATTGTGAGTTTTCAAGGCTGACCGCGGGTCTCTCGCTACAGCTTGAGAGTGAAACTCAGAAGTATTTTCACTATAAGTTTCGTGTTCAACATGTCGAACACCAGACTGCAGACTTTCCGGAGCTTTTTAACGGAGCGGTTTACCACTGCGGCTGTGGAGATATTTGGAGAAGTTGAGACTATTGTGGAGGCGTATTATGAGGAAAACAAACGTCTGAGGAACATACTGCACATGGTGCTCCACCCCGAGATAAAGTTACCGAGGATAGGTCAGTCACTTTAGTTTAACTTACACAGTTCAGCGGAGCAACGTAAGCCGCTATAACGTAACTCTAATTATTGAGTCACAGCAATACGAAGTTTGTGTTTCTGCCTCGACCTGTAAAAGAGTTGGCTGAAGTACGCAGAGCAATGTAAACAATATGAGGTTATCGTGAGCAGTCTAAATCTAACAGTTTTGTTCTGCTTTATGTCTGCTTTACTTAGGCCTACGTTATATTTTTGAGAGGAGTAATAGTTATATGTGAGTTGTGTATTTATACACTCCGGTGTCAGTTTATTAGGAACACCCAGCCAGAACTAAAAGTAATAAATCCTCCTTCGCGAAGGTTTCAATGTGCAGCTTTTGTTGAAACTGTATGGAAGTGGTGTTGATCATTTTGAGGCTGTAGTTTGTGGTGCTGTTGAACTACATTGTATTATGTAGACATGAGTTCCCATTATTTTGTCCACTCCAATGAACGAGGGTAGGCTAAACAACACACACCTCATTGTATAACGCAATGCAGCTCAATAGCACCACAATCTACATCCTCCAAAAACAACATACACTTGAATCAAAACTTGTAAAACACAGTTTAGTCAAAAACTGAACATTATAACCATCAAGGTAGAATTTTTGCAGGACTGGTGTATTAGATGGCATTAGTTTTAGCTAGGTGTTCCTAATAACCTATTTTGTGGTATAGATTTGTGCTATGATCTTGAACTCCAGACGTTGTGTAACCCCAGCAGTAAATGTAACTAAACACTGTACCAAACTCCAGTTTAGAGGTAATTGTACTTCACTTGGTTATTTCTGCTTTATGTTTGTATGTACAGTGTCATCCCAAAGTGTAATAATTATATTTATCTCAGAGAGAAATGAATGTATCCTGCTACTTTGCAGACTTACAATTTGCATACAAAAGTCATAGAACTACCCTACAGAATGGAGAAGTTAAAATAGGCCTTGCCCTGATCTGCCACTAAATTAAAATGTTGCTTTACATTATGTCAATGCATCTGTAACAGTGATAATTTGTCATAAACATGGAAAGTCCATTTTTCTTCTGTCCACTAACTTTGTTTTCTGGTGTATAAAAGAATTGCAGCTAAAAGAATTGCTGTATCTACAGGCTCCTTACACCTAAAGTGAAGTAAGAGATGTATAGTTACTAAATATTGGTGTTTTTCTTCTTTCCCTGCGGTAGATGAAAGTCAATGCTCCAGAATAACCACAGATGTAAGAGAGCAGCCCCCTAAGTTGAATACTGCAGTAGACCTGGAAATATCAGAACCGCTGCCAAAAAAACCTAAAGAAGAGCAAATTGAATGTGATATAAGTTTAGGATCACAACAACAAGAAGACCTGGGGGAAGTCCACAACACATTTAACCCAGGCTGCGTGAAAGATGACCCGGATGAAGAAGACACAAACATTCCCTGCACCGCTAACTTGTTCTGCATTCAAGTGGTGGATTACACCCCCAACTCTTCAGCCACTCTCTCAGCCGATGAAGCAAATGATGAACACGACGACAATTCCTCATTGGGCTCAGATGCAGTCACAGATGACCCACAGCCGTTCAAAAGTGAAGAAAGTGCAAGTGAAAACTGGGAAACACAAAAACATGAAACGTCACAGACAAGGGTAAGCTTGACAAAATGCCTCAGAACAGATCTAAAGCATTTGATGAATAAACCTTTCACTGTGACAGGCTGGAGAAGCTTTGTAACGTAATGACAAAACATGTTAATGTACTATATGCCTTTTGTTTAATGTAGCATCACACAACAACAGATTAATTATCAATTAACAGTTGATGATTAATTTATTGTTAATCACTTTATCTAGCAAAGATTCTGTAGTAACCTCAGAAATGTGAAGAGTTGTTTGCTTTTTTCCTACTCCAAGTGCATGTATATAGTTTGTTTCAGCTGTGTCTGGGGAAAGTGTGGACATTTTTAGTGCAAGTCTCCAGCTATGGGAAAGGGTAAATTAAATACTGGATCACATTTTCAGTGTATAATTTGATAATCACTTCCAGAGGTTATTCTGAACCCACACAGTTAAGTCAGTATTTGTACCTTAATACCTTAAATTTACATCAGCTGTTCTCAAACCAAGAAATCCAGATTTGCCCCTTCTGGTTCACTTAAACGTAACTTTTAATTCGGTTTAACTTGAGGTTTTTTCCTTGAACTCTTCCCAGCCTGAGTCAAATGAGCTGAACTTTTACTCAGTCAAATGAGACTCCCACAAAAAGATGCATATATAGTAGTTTCTGGGTCGGAGGATGTCCTGGAAATATGCAGGAAAATTATAAAATAAAAACAGTGGAAAAACATCTTGATGCCTTTAAGGATTTGTGCAGAATGTTTTATTCACAATGTAAGCCTGGTTTGTTTTTAACAGTTGAAGCATGAATAATTAGTTTTTTTCTTTTCTTGGGTGGGAATCAAAATACAAGAAGTCAAGGCAGTCCCTGCAGAAAACCATGCTAGAATTACCAAGGTAAGAATAGGGAATCTCTGAATGACTACATTTTTTTTGAGGCAGTGCTACCCATTTGTTTGCAAAGATAATAATATTCATCTGTTTCATACAGGATGATGGCCTACAAATCTTCAATTGTTGCACCACCTGACACTCAGTCCTTTTTGGCAAGGCTCACTGAAGCCTTTAAGGATGTCCCAGATGACCGGAAGCCTCTGATAACCAAAATGGGACTGACAGCAGAAGTGGAATTGGTGGACTGTGCTTTTGGTAAAGTCCCTAAAGGTTGCCCCCTGTCCTACCAGTACCCTGTACCATCGAGTAAGGATTACAAAACTTATGACAACGCTCCTCCTCGACCGCTGCTTCCCCTGTCTTATCACAAACTGGTGCCAGTGTCGGCTCTTCCTACACTCGGTGCCAAGGAGCAGGAACATGTGAACGTCATGCAGATCACCTGGGAGGAAGCACACGGTATGGAGCACTCCACACGTGGATGCAAGGAGTCCGTGGAGGAGCTGCGGAAACTGCGCTTGACCAGCCGTTTCAGGCAGATCTGCAAACTTAAACCAGGACAGAGCCACGCAGAGCATCTGATATTAAAGATGCGGAACGGATTATCCAGGTGCAAGACGGCACAGATAGAAGAGGAAACGAAGAGTGAAGCACTTCGGGAATACTGTCAGCATATGTGTGTCAACTGGTCCCCCTGTGGCTTGGTTGTCAACCCGGATGCTCCATGGTTGGGGGCGCTGCCTGACGGGCTGGTGTACGACCCCAAGGAGATTCCCAGTTTCGGGATGGTGCATGTCAAATGTGTCAGTTTTCAAAGTTTCATTGACTGCGGGTTCCTCACCTACCAGGACGGAGCCTTGAAACTGAGGACAACCAGCTCTCACTACTGGCACATTCAAGGAGAGATGATGGTGACAGGCATGTCATGGTGTGATCTCTGTGTCATCTCCAGAGAAGACATTCTGGTTCAACGCATCTACCGGAACAATGCTCTCATCAAGGTCATGATGAAGAGGTTGCAGGACTTCTTTTTCCGTTACTACCTGCCAAGTCTGTTTCACACCGGTGTTACAGCTTGAGTGCTTGGGGCATCGTCACACTGCTGTCATACACACATGTTCTTCCCCTCAGGTGGTTGCTTGTGAGTTTTAACAGATTGCAGATGACTTGAATGTAGTATATTTTCTGACCACTAATGTTCTACTGGCATATTGAATGTGTAACTTTTATTATTAGTTCGATGGAGTCTGGTCAAGAGTAAGTTTTAGAAATGCAATGATCAATCGGCTGGCGATCGGAATATCAGATCAGATATCCTATCCCGTGATGGTCTAATTTACACTAATGCACGGCACGACGGCTCCTGCACAAAACGGCACAAACACCGCTACGTCATCAGCGTGGAAGTTATTCACTGTGAGTGAAGACGACACAAAACCTCTCAATTTTTAATACCTGGAATACTGAATTAAGTTGAAAACAAACAAACATAAAAACATTCGCAACAACAAAGTTAAGTAGACACACCATCACGCCACTGACACTAGCAAAGGCAAAATGGCTAAAACTACTGTCACACCGCTTACCTCAGCCTCGCATGGCGGCTACCTAGCTGCTGCGGCTTGCAAGCATGTGTGTCCACACCGCCAGCATTGCTGCCGTGCTTTTGATGATGGTCATCAATAATAATAATCAAACATTTTTATGAGTGGTTTGAAAAGTGGAGATTTGTAACCAGTCATATGATTGTTGTTTTCCCTCATTTAGAGAGAGAGCGCCCGTCACCTTGTTATTTAATGATTAACATACAATTGAAGTGTCCAGCAAAGAAAAGTTAAGAAAAGTTGTTAATTATAGAAAGACTGAGTTAGTCAGGCTTTTTTTTTTTTTTTTTAAATCAGATATCGAAGACTGTGAAACGTGGCCCACCACAACTTCCCAGCGCCCAAGTTCAGATTGATGACGTCTGAAGGTATTCACTTTATCATCAGATAGCAGAAAACACACATTTGTGGAGTTGGGGCAAGGGAAAATTTCTCCTCAAGCAGTGACTTCAATGATTAATCTACAAATAAAGTTGTTTCTGATTCGTTTTTCATGTAGATCATTTGCACTAATTGTTTCAATGGGCATTCCTTTGGTGATGCTGGTTGGATTTTGTTCGATCACTGTTCACTGGGGCTAGAACTACTTTAGGTTCAAGTGTCGACACGAATGGGAAATTTCGAGTGACTATTAAAGCAGAACAAATGCTAAATCCATTGATAATATTTCTGTAGTTCTGAATCAGAGCATGACTATGCAGAATGTTTGAATGCTCAGAAATAAAGATTCTTATATCTAACCACATACGGTCTGTGTCAGTTGTTTGAAATGGTCCACTAGTGTCTTGCTTAAGCCCAGTGCTCCTTTAGACCCTGATCCCTCTTTAAGAAATATACTTGTCATTGTTTTATCAACATGACGCTTCATTCAGTTTCTTAATTTTATAAACATGATTTTGAACTGATGACGTGTTTCAAAAATCTGCTGCAGAAAACAAAGCATCACTCGTTTGGAGCCGTAAAACATGGTTAAATACAACTAAATTTTAAATGCCATGTAATTGTCTCTGAGTTTGACAAAAGAAAGGAATATATTTTGTTTGTAGCCTATAAAACATGAAATATTTCCTTATTTGTTGTGCAATAAAAATGTTTTATGGTCATTGTTGTATGGTCAAGAAAACATTGGTCCTAGCACCTTCATATCTTTCAGATTACCTGTTGGAGTATGTTCCAAACCATTCGCTTTAGTTGCTTAACGATGATTTATTAAATATCCCAAAATGAACCGCACAAAGTTTAGTAAGCAGCTTTCCCGAAGCTGTGTACCAAAGTTACTCCCACCACATATTAGACTAGCAACCTCTGCTGATGTATTCAAGAAGCAGCTCAAAACTTATTTTTTATGGTCTTGCTTTTAATTAATTCAAACTTTACTTTGAACTTTGAGATTTTCTTTTATATTTCTTTATGGTTTTTATATCTTTAAGTTGCTTTTAGAACTTTTATCTCCTTGACCTTAAATGTTTTTATTTTTTCAGGATGTTATTGTCTTTTATTGCTTTAATGTGTCCTGTCTTTAAGTATCAGTCGTTGTGTTTTAATGCCTCTTCTTGTAAAGCCCTTTGAGCTGCATTTTATGTTATGATAGGTGCTATATAAATAAAGTTTATTATTTTTATCTTCTATCTTTTTTACTGTATTTTGTCTTGCATTGCACGTAACATCTGTATGTGGCAAAGGGAAGTTGTTGTTTTTTACACAAAATAAGACAACCACAAAACCAAAAGCCTGACTAGACAAAAACAACAAAGTATCAGCCTATCATTAAAAAAAGCACATGGCAAAGAATAGCTGAATTAGACATCACATAACAGGGACCTCAATTAATAAGTGGGCAAACAAGGCAACTGTTGAGCAGTTACATCTGTCAAAAATATCAGATGCACTAGAATCTTTTCTTGACTCTGAACTGAATCAGCTGCAGCCTAGCACAAAGGGAAATAAAGAAACGTACTGGATGATTTGACAATTATTAGTTACTTTTACACAGTCAGCACTGAGCACTGTGGGATCCCAGACAATGAGGGGGTAAGGCCACAGACAGCAGAGGGTCGGTGTGGAGACAGTTACACTCTGCTCCTGCAGAGGGCGCTGTGTGGACTCACCGTGTCAGACAGTGGCAGCACTGAGCAGCTCTCTTTGGTTAATATCAGATGACGTAGAGTGATTGTGTTTTTTGCAGCTGGACCGAAAAAAAAGAAGAAACGCTTTGTCATGTTTCACACTTTAACCCGTGTGTGAATGTGTGTGTGTTTGACAACTACCATTAGTCAGCAGGACACACACATATAGTCACATTTTGTCCTGTGGGGTTTGCAGATTGACCGGATGCAGTTGTTTTGAAATTATCAGCTCGTTGCTCTCTCTCGCTCTCTCTCTCTCTCTCTCTCTCTCTCCCCTCTCTCTTACAAACACACACTCGGATCTCCTGTGTTCGTGTCTCCGCTTTTCCTCCACGCCACCTGTGTGTGTTTTTGTGATAATGGCTGTAAATAAAACCTACATCAGTATCGGCTACGCGTCGTTTGGTGTGTTCATGGGCTTCTCTGCTTTCCTGGTGTGGAACATCGTGTACAAACAGCCGTGGACTGCAGCCATGGGAGGACTGTCAGGTAAACACCGCCGCTGTCTGCCCCCAGCTGTTGTGTTGTCCTTTAACTCTACGTTATGTGTCCTGCCAATGTGCATGTCTCTATTCCAGTCTGCCGATAGACAGCAGGGACCCCTCTCCTCAGGCTGAAGGCACCTTGTTTACTAAACCCACTGGCTGCAAACTGAGTCTGTACAGATCACAGTTCACACTTGTTGAAGGGCAGAAGTGACAACTGATCAACGCTGTCAAGTCAGATTATTTCTTCTTGAATATTAGACAAATGTATCCTGCTGCAGATTTTACATTATTCTTGACAGCTGGACATGTGTAAAATGTTGTTGTTTTTTTATACCTAAAATTAAGAAATATTTTGTTGGAAAAATGGAAACATAACTATTATAAATAACAAAGTCTTAAAAATAGCTTAAACGTTTTTTTTTTAAATAAGTAATAAAAACAACAATATATGGTGCAGAAATATTGAAATGTAGGGTCCTAACTACGAATTTGGTGGGTTATTTGGGCAATTTTCTTCTTGGTTATAAAATGCTGTAACAGAAATGATTTAAAACACAGTGTTTTGCTCGTTTTATATACAGTCAATCATACTTTATTTTCTTTTAAACCATTCCTCAAAGCATGTGATATGTTACTGTTTAACATAGCTGAACTGTGTTCTCTCCACAGATGTCGATTCCTTTAAATTTTAAGTTTCTGCAAGAAGCATTTCATACTGTACTTAAATAAATAGAAACCACAGTTTAATTGGAGGGCATGAAAACACTTACAACTAAAGGGAAATGATTGGTATTAAACAGTACTGCACTAAAGTGGCCATTGTATGATCCATTGAGTGAAGTGAGTGTGGCTCGTACAGTATGAGTGCAGATTTGCAAATTTATCAATCCAGGTCTGTCGACATAAAAAGATCGAATAGTTGGCTTTATGCACAGTTATGCAATGGGCTGTGTTAAGTGTAATATACACAGATATGACCTTTGAGCCACTATTGGGGTTTGCAAGTTCATATCTTTAAACTCTGTACTCATCCGTTCACAGGATGTACTTTTATCAGTTTTAGTGCTTGTTAAACTCACCAGTTCAGGTCAGACTGAGTCGTCTGGGTTCTCTTGTGATTTTGATAGAAAGTGATGAGGTTTCATTAAATGACAAATGATCATATAGTAGGTTCAGAAATGTTTTTATTCTCTCACAAATACTAAGATCGGTGATTCACATACATGAAGTTAACGCCATTCTCTCACAAATTAGCAAAGAATATGAAATATTACTGAAACCTGAGAAGTGGACTCAGCCTGAAAGTTAGAGGCTGCATTTTCATTTGCACTGGCTGCAACCTGCTCCACGCCTGTGTTGATGATACACTGCCGTAACAAGTGATGTTTTGATTGCATGATGGTGAATGGGGGTGTGAATTACACATGTTCTTTCTGAAAATGGCAGTGTTCGCTTGTCACTGCACAACCATGTTGCACCAAACGTTCACTCAAACACTGAGACTGAAGCAGAAGCTGCTGTCAGGTCGCTACAGTTGAGCTGCTTCTGTCACAGTTTCAGGCAAATCAGTTGGTGAAAAGCCGGCACAGCTTCACAATGCTGCGGCTGCTGGAAATTAGAAAAAGAAAAAAGGGGAACATGAAGAAAGAAGTGGGATTCATTGACTCAGCAATGGGCAACATGCTGTGTCATGATGTGTCTGTCGCTGAAAATGCACACTCACGTCTCGTGCCACCATATGTTCATTATCATCCAAAACGCAGGTCAATTTCAACAATTATCGTCACCATTTGCCAAACATATGATCAGTTTTTAAATTGTTGTCCGAACTTCCAGGTTGCTGCCGGTTTCCATTCACAGCACGAAATTTAACTTGCGTCAGAGTGAACATTTACTGACGCTCGTGGAAAGACAGCTGTGAGCAGACAGATTTTTGGAAAACCTTTTGGTGCTCTCCAGAAACTGTGACCTCAATGAATTGAGAGTCAGCTGCTGGAAATCCCACATTGTCATGCAACAAGGTGATATTTAAGCTAAGAATGCACTGATCCCTGACACTGGATTGGTATCAGGGTCCGTACCGATCCTATGAAGTGGACTGGGTATCGGCCAGACACAACCCATCCCCATGAAATACAGATTCTCGGTCAGTGTCACAGTAAAATTCTGTATTTCTGCTATCAATGACGCCACAAATAAAGATAATAAAAGTTCCACGCAATGAGGTATACAGATTTTGAATGTGGAGAAAAAGAAAGCACTTATGTTGGCTCAGCAATCAGAACCTCCAGATATCCCTCAGTTATTGATCGGAATCTGTATTGGGAGAGACAAAGTCAGAACAGTGTGTCCTCAATCGAGGCTGCATTGTTGCTTTCATGCCATCCACGTCTGCTCATTGTTTGACTTTAGGGTTTGTTGCCATGAAAGGATACAATAGCTTTTGAACGCAATGCTTTGAGTCTTCAGTACTTTCAGTCCCTCATTGCAACTGTATTACAATGCAACAATAACATGGACAAAAGTTTCTGGATGGGGATTTTGACAGTGTATTGAAACAGTGGCTGCCTGATGTGTTGAAAAACACAAACACATAAAACCAGCAGCAGCGTCTTCTGAATACAGTTTGTCCACTAAGACTCAATGTTTTGTGTCCATGTGTTTGTTCCTCAGGTGTGCTGGCACTCTGGGCCCTGATCACTCACATCATGTATCTGCAGGACTACTGGAGGACCTGGCTGAAGGGCCTCAAGTTCTTCTTCTTCATTGGTGTGTTCTTCTCTCTGCTGGCAGTCATAGCCTTCATCGCCTTCCTGTCTATTGGCATCAGGAACAAAGAGTGTAAGTTCCTCTCCATCGCTTTCCTGTTTCACAAAACATGGTGTGTGTGTGTGTGTGTGTGTGTGTGTGTGTGTGTGTGTGTGTGTGTGTGTGTGTGTGTGTGTGTACACTGTTCTTTACCAAACGTGTGGGAGAACTGGGTTCTGGTATAATCTCATCAGCTCCTGTTTGTCTCACGTATTAGAGGCTCTCCTAAGAAAGATCAAACACAGGAGATGATAGTTGTACAGATGTTTCCTAATGTACTGTACCCAGTGTTAAACTTGTTTTGCATCAAAGTATTCAATACCGTGAATAGTCACAATAAACAGAAATGCAAAAGGGTAAAGGTCCAGTGTAAAGCAGACGACTAAGTAGAGTGCCCATTATTATTTCTATTTGACCTGCAGATTTCCTTCAATTCCCAGAATGCCCATTACCAACAACAATGAAAGGAGCAAGTTTCCCTAATTGAGAAAATGTTTGGAAGTGTCACATTTTCAAGGCTACAATCAAAGGAGAAATTATTATTTGTGTCTTAGTGACAAAGATATTTTCCCCTTTTTTAAGTGTTGAACATCAGATCAAGACCACCCCTGTCCACATACTCTTGTGTAGTTTTTTGTTTTTCATGGCTTGTACTGGCCCCCTTGGTTACAGTGAAGGGAACTCTTAAAGCTGCAGCAAACAAACATAGACAATAGACATAGTGTGCTTCAAACTTTGTGGCCATAATTTGAGGAAAGCCACTTCCTGTCTCCTTTCTCACAAAGGACAGAAATAGTTTTACTGACTGTGGCGTGGAAGAACTTCACCGGCCTGCTCAGGTCCCTGATCTCAATCCCATCCAGCACTTTTGGGATGGAACAGCGATTGTGAGCCAGGGCTCATATTATCAAACTGCTAAAAGTGATTTTTTTGGACTTAAGCGAAAGATAAAAGTAAAAATACTGTTACGTGTACTCCCAAATTTGAAAATAATGACAATTTTTCAAATTTCTTAGTGTTTTTAAATTTAAGAGAACTTCACTGGGGTCTCAAGTTGGTTAAGAGTGGATCCTAGACACCTGCAGTACAAAGACTCAGCTTCTTAGATAGGTCCTGTTGTGAGTGGTTATGATGAATAATAATATGTTTGCTGAAGCAAAGACTGAATAAAGAATAAACCTGCCATATTGTTCCTCAGCAGAAGAATTTCTTTTCTGCTCCTCTTTGGTTTTCTGTTTGATTCCATTTCAGCCAGTTAATTAAAGTTTTCTCACCATTAATGATCACAAATCATAAATTCTAAATATATTTGATTGTTGTATATTGCTACTGGAGATATTAAGGATAAATGAACTTAAAAATTCTAATCACATACAGTATGTATTTGAGGAGTATCAGTGAGTAAAATTTAAGGACTTGTATTTTAGAAAGACTGCTTAACATGACAGCTGGTAAATCCTTATCTCTGACTGATATCTCCTGCTCTGAGCATACGTGTTATCAGACACTGGAGAGTTGCTCTCAAAGGTTACTCAGTTTGCTGTAAGTAGGAGGGGGAGTCTTATTCGTCCCTCTCAGCAAATAACTTTTTTACTCCTAAGTTGAAGTCTCTTAAGTATGATTGTTAGAGGTTTGACAAAAACATCAATGTCCAACCTCAATAATGTTCTTGCGACTGGAGGGGAGTGAATCTCTGGAGGCAGGATCCAACATCTTGTGGAAAGCCTGAACAGAGCAGTGGAAGCCGATTAACACTTTAGAATGAGAAGTTAACGCAGGTTTAATGTCAACATAGGTCACAAGATCTTTGCGATGCTGTTTGCTGTGTTTTTGACCAGGTATGTGCATGAATATGAAAAATACACCACTCTGGTATGCTAATCTGTGTGTGTGTCTCCGTCTCCCACAGCCCTGACTGACCCTCGGAGTCTCTACCTGTCCTGTGTGTGGAGCTTCATGAGCCTGAAGTGGTCCTTCGTGCTGGCCTTGTGCGCTCACCGCTACCGCAAAGAGTTCGCAGACATCAGTATTCTCAGTGATTTCTAAGGGCACTGAACAATCCCACAGTGACCATTCAGACTCTACAGTACACTCACTGTGCTGGCCTCCCAACCTGAGAGTGTCACAGTGTGGGAGAGAAGGAGGACACTTTAAGAGGAATCAGGGGAGAGTTTGAAATACTTTGTGTTGTGGATGAGCACCAGTGTCTCCCCCACGAAACCTCTTCTGTTTTATGTGTGCAGGATTTGTTGTTGACTCGGCCGCTTTACAGACAAATCCTGCCCTGTTTTATATGATAGATTTTATTCTCTTACATTTTCACTTCCTCAGCATCTTGCTTAGTCATGCGTCTGCACAATTTCTTCATGACAAAATAAATCCAGAATATGGTCTATTTCTAACCATGACACAGTGAAGTGAACTGTTGTTTCAACACACTCCCCAGTGGTAGTTATCAGTTGCAGTTACATACTGTAGCCACTAGAGGGAATCACTCTTCCAACAATTAAAACACATGCACAGTACATGTGTAGTGCTTCACATCCCAACTCTGTCATATTACATCTATGTATTTTCTTTATTGTTTTTTTCTGTATCAGTGAATGATAAAATAACCTTACAGCAAACATGTTTCCATCACAAGTTGCACATACAAATGATGAAATGTGAATATCACAGTGGTGAATACAATGCTTTAATGTTGATGCGCTGCTTTAACACAGTGTGTCAGGGTCTTGCAAACAGGGCAGGTCCCCCAAAATCCTGCAACATCAAAGTGAATGCGTTCATGTGCAATTCTAAATAAGCACCACATGTCCTGTTCAATACACTTCTGAACTTTAAAGAGGCATTTTTAATGTAAAGAATGATTTTTGTATTATTTTTATCAGTATGAGTAAAAACACTCAAAGAAAGTGACAACATTAGATCTCATAAGTGTGAAGACGGCCCTCGGTTGGGGCTTCACAACAGCAGTGATGTCACTAATGTGCATGCTCAAGTATTCATGTTGTTTAATGATACATCGTCTTCGTCAAAATCATTACGTTTGTTGCTTAATGAGATTATTTTACTGTATTTCTTTAGCCCGTGTATCACTTGATGAATGTAGGAGTGTGTGTTTGTATAGGAGTGTGTGTGAGAATCATGTTAATAAAATGTGTTTTTTTTTCGAAATCCCCTGTGCACTGGTGTCTTTTTGCAGTGAAATCTTAAAATAGACATGGTAGTGGCTAAAAACCGTTCCTCTTTTATAAGAAGGAATGTGTCGACATCTTTTACAGTTTCTGTTCCTTTAAAACATTTAATTCCCCTCTATAAAAGGAAATGCAACAACAAAAAAATATTAGTTATTATTTTCACCATAAGGCTTGTGACTTCCATATCACACGAGAAAGTGTCACAGAAGCAGATTGAAGGTGCTACACATTGTTCTTCCTTCTAAGCCCGGGTCAGGAGGGTCAGTGTTGGGCATTAGAGTAGGATTTGCGCCATGAGAGGAATGAACTTTTTTTCCCACCCACCCGAACCACATTTATGACGAAAAAACACCCCACAGCATTGCAATCGCAACAGCAAATGCAGACCAATAACCTGCACTTTGAAGTCTGGCAATTATTCCATCCATCCACATTTTTATTTTATCCCTCAAAGGGAAGGTGGGGGGTGGGTGCGGAGAGTTTTTAGTGTATGATTTTGTTGAAGTAGCCGCCTGATAGAGGGACTTTGAAGTTGATGTGAAAAATGTGTGACTGAATTATTACTGTGCTATCAGTGTTTGGTGTGTTATAACTTATTGAGAGATTAATGTATCAGGTGAAAAGTGTGTCTCTTAAGTCCATCCTCGATTTGTTGAGGAAAAACTCTTGCTATGCTAAGTAGTGAGGAAAGTGATTCTGGCACAGTGCTTCATTATTTACTAGAAAGATCAGTAACTTTGATCCTTAAGAAGCCACTATCATTATTTCACTTTCTTTGTTGCTTTCCTGCATCCTTCCTCTGCGTTTTAAGGACATTTTTGGTGGTACTTATATGTTAATTGCGTTACACTGGTTTGTTTGTAAGCCCCCAGAGTCTCATTGCATCAAGGTAATTGCAATGTTGTGGTTAAATCACCATGGCAACATTTTTTATCTGGCCGTTATAAACTTCGACATTAAGAAACTGAAAAACAATCCGGCTCACTTTCCACTGAGCAAGCTGGGGGCTTTGGAACCAAATGCGTCCTATTAAGTTTATACACCATCCTGTAAAACGTGTGTGTGTGTGCGTGTGTGTGTGTGTGAGTGTGTATGTGTGTGTGTGCGTGTGTGGTATGTAAAGAGAGGGAGGGCTCTTGTTTTATTCAATTATGGGACTCCTTTCTACTCAAATCAAGGAAGGAAGTTGTCTCAAGTGTTGACTGGCAGTCTGGCAGAGTGCGGTGAGACTGGAAACAATAGTTTAAACATTCAAACAACACAAATATCCTAAACATCCTGTACAATTGGATACTAAAGAGCAGCTGAATCAAAATTTGTAACAAACAACCTACAGGGGAAAGTATTCCTTTGTGCTGAACACACACAAACTTTTTCAACGAATGATGTCAGAATCCAAGTATCTTAAATTATTCATGGAGGGCACAAACACACTGCAAACATCCACCTGTGCACTCTCAGACCTGTTCATGTGAACTCGCTGACACATTAAAACGAGCAGTTTCGGCAGGGTATTCACCATTTATCATCAGTTCATATGACACACTGGTGGAAGAAGCACTGATGTCTTCCACTCACATAAAAGTGAAAACGCCACACCATCTTTTACAGTTAAAAGTCCTGCATTCATAATTTTCCTTAAGCAGAACTACAAGAGTATTAGCAGCTAAATGTCCCATGGTGGATTGTAGCTAAGTGCATTAACTGAAGTAAACAATTTTGAATACTTAAACTATTTCTATTTTATGCTACTTTACCCTTCAACTCCGCTACATTTCAGTGGGAAATATTGTACTTTTTACTCCTTTAAATTCATTTGACAGCTTTAGTTACCAGATACCTTTCAGATCAATATTTTACATACCAAAAATATCGTCCATATTTAAGATATGCTGCAAATAAAAATGGTGCAGACTACCTGACACAATATGAAGATATGAAGCAGTTCAAATTTTACTTCACCTCGACCACCTGCAGCACTGACTTACTTCTTACATGCATAAATTATAATGATCCAATAATATGATATCACAACACTAACAGGGGCCTGTCTGCATAATTAGTACTTTCACTTTTGGAACTATAAGTCCACTTCATTGCTAATTCTTCTTTTACTTCAGTTTTGAATGCAGGACTCATGATGTGATATTTGATATTTTCATAGTATGGTATTATACTTTTACTCCTTTAACAGATTTGAATAGTTCCTCCACCACAGCTGTAAACACTCTGTGGTGCAGTTTATCATCGGGTTATAAATAAGCAGTGGTGAAGAAAGCATCAAGATCTTTTATTCATGTCAAAGTAACTATACCATACTATCAATATATTTATTACATGTAAAAGTATCAAGAAGTAAAAGTACTCCTTATGCAACAAAATGCCAGAGTATTATCTTGCACTACTTTACTATTATTATTACTATTATTGATAATGATGCATTATTGCAAAAGCAGTATTTTATTTTTGTGGTTTATTTTAACTACGTTATATAATTTTGAGTAGTTTAATGTATTGTAAACTAGTGTCGCTGTATGAAGCAGCTTAAACTGGAAATACTCATTTTGTTACTTTTGAGAACTGATAAAAATTGAAGAGGGATTCACAGCTTCGTGTCTGTGGTGCGTGCTGGCTAACATTTTCAATTGCGAAATATGAACATTGGTATTAATAATACAAAAATGAAACATTTGATCTAAAAAAAGAAGCGTCAGGAGGGAAAAAAGCTAAATGAAAAGCAAACATCTTGAATTGGTCGAGAACCAGATGGCCTCTTTGACATTAAGAAGCCGCTTTGGCATTTTAAGAAGGCAGTCCCAGAATGATTTCCGAGGAACTTCCGCAAAGCGTGGTACAAAGCCCACAGATATTTAAGCAATATCCATAGCAATTTACTGTTTTATTTACAAACTGAAACATATGTTTCTAGACCTTTGCAGCCCCCCTCCCCTCCCGTCTCTCCTATTACCACATTGATTTACTGCTGCAGCATTTCTCCCACACTATTTGCTTTTTCTTTCCCTTTCCTTTCCCCTGTTTCTCTGCATCTCTGTATCATCATCTCCCATCACTCATCAGTCAGTCAGACTCCTGCCTGTTGACAGCACAGTAGATGCTCTACCTTTGCACTCAGCTATTGTTTTCCCCTCTCTGATTCTTGCATTTCTGTGTGCGATGCTGCCTGTGCCTCTGGGACCACTGCGAGCTCGCATCTGAAACATTTTAGAGAGACACATATTTGCTGTTTTAGAGCACAAAGGGATATGCCATGGCAGAGGCTGTTTGAAGTGGCTTCACAGGGGGAACCAGAACCAGAGCGAGGGATTTGAGAAACCATAAAGAAACGTTAGCGCAATGTAACTTTGGTAAGGTCATGTAATCTAATGGAAGTGGGGATTGATTCAATGTGAAGGCGTTCCCCTTTGAAGCCGGCTCTGTTGATGTTTCTAATGCAACAGCTCTGTTGTAGAAACGCAGCACTCCTCTCTACCTTGCAGACTGTGCTGCACTGTCCGTTTGACAGGACTGGATGCGTGATAGTGTCTAATCCTGCAGATCCCAGATTGACACTGCCTCCAGTAGCCAGCGTTTTAAAGTGTGAGGTTGAAGACAGCAGCGTTTGACTGCCTGCCATGATCCTTATGTAAAGAAAATGATTTGTGGTGTGAGGTTTTCTTACAAGGAGCCTTGTTCACGTAGGGCCAAAAAGGTGTCTGATCGCTATTTTAATTTCCAGATATTCTGATAAACTGCAATCCCCCGGTGATGTTTGGTTGACCTTATTATGAATATATATTTCACATATGGTGAATGGCCATCATCATCATCATCGCCATCATCATCATCATCATCATCATCATCATCATCATCATCATCATCATCATCATCATCATCATCATCTCCCTCTCTCTTTTTCCTGTTGTCATTGTTCAGGTGCACAAGGCTTTATGAAGGCTCAGCAATAGTCTTGTGGCTTGATAAGCTCATCTCTGAAGTTCACGCTGAAACAGGATTTTCCAAGCCGAGTGGACACGTGGTCTGCTCTGATCTGCTGACTCACTGAAAGTCTTATTAGTGTTTACAAAGAAAGTAAACCTAACATGTTGAATCTGAGCAGCTGAGTCAGCAGTCGACTTTATGACTTTCATGTGATGATTTTCTATATATAGTGCTGGATAACATCTTTGTCTTCCTGCCTGGCTGATTAGACTCAGCAGGATGAACTTTCACTGAGAGCAGTTTTACGTTTATCGAACGGATTCTGATAAACACACAAAGGTCGATGCTTTTATCTGACATTACTGCTTGTTTATAACATGATGTTTAATGTATGTTGTTTAATTGTTTTATGTTGTTACTGAAAAACTTCATACAGAAACTTGGGCACCACTTCTAATAAGAAACCACTTTATAAAGAGCTGTGGCCAGTCTAATGGCTGTGTTAATGGTTAATAAATAATTTACTGCTACTTTATGATCATATGATTTTTGATAAGAAGAACTTTTGGGTTGCCAGGTTGTGACTGATTGAGCCGTATGACCACTTACCGTCTGGAAAGAGTTGCAGGAGGATGTGGAGCCCGTCTATTAATTACTTATTAAACATTTGTTAATGACATGTTGATATTTATAACGACATTACTACCAAAAAGAAAGAGTAAACACCAACAACATTTTATTTAAAAACATAAAAAGACTTATGAGCAGTATGTAAACATTTAATGGTTTACACATTAAAATGTAGTTTTAAGCAGCTTTAATGTATTTGTTAGAAACTATGACCTCTCCTGTGGCTGCCCATAGGTGGAGGCTGGTGTATAAACATAAAATGATTAACATCACATATTCTAATGATGTAAAATTTGACATCGTAGGAGAAGTTAGAATTGTTGATCATATCATCAGGATCCATGATGATGATGAATCATGATCAATAAAACACTTAAAATATCCCTATATATGTTTTTTTTATACTGCTTACAAATGCTGAACAGGGGGACTTAAAGTAAGGTGTAAACCTTTTGGGGCACTTGGCAACTCAAAAGTTGTTTTCATTAATGACTTAAAATCGGTCAGGTAACACTGAAACATCATGCACTGATCTTCCCTGGACGTCCCATGATGAGCCATACGAGTCTTCATCAGCCTAACCTGCTGCTCAGTTTACACCAGCCCAGCATGCTGTATCCCCAGCTCAGCTGTGAGCTCCATTGGGACTGTTTGTAATGTGCCATGGATGGACCCCAGGACTTAAATGCTGTAATCAGAGCCAGAGCAGGATATTGGCTAAATTACACATGAAAGCAGGGACATTCGAAGGAAGCATGAGCACTAAATATTATGATAAATTACGGCCTAATGCGAGAAGATAAATCACAGCTAAACAAGAATAATACAGGCTTACACACAGTGGGGGAAGGAAGTGTTTTTAATGCAAAATTGTGCTTTTCAATGTGAAAAACACATATGTTACAGGCATCTGACAAAACTGTCACCCTTCAAGATCTCTTTAGTGACTGTTCTACAGCTTTCGATAATATCACATGATCTTCATCAGCATCACCTCATCAGACAGAGCTTGTCAGTTGATGGAACTGTAGATTGTCAAATTTCCTTTTTATCCAATTTAAAAGCCTATGGAAATGTTAAAAAAAAAACAAACAAAAAAAAAAACCTTGCAACCTGCAAAATTACATTTTCACTCAAATACTGTGATTGATTCACAGAGCTACAGTTTATCACTGGTTTCCAGCTCAAACCAGTAAAGCAGAGAAAAAAAGACAGAAATCCCTCTTGTGAAATAACTAAAACTTTGTCAGACAACTTTGGCAGAAAGCTAGAAACCTAGGAAAAAGCTAATTAAGAAAATTAGTTCTCAGGGCCTTTAAGGACATCTCGTCCATGCTGAAATATTAGTGATGTAATACAACTTGGAGTAGGAGTTGAAATCTGAATATTCACTTTCTTTTAGATGAGAAGATCTTTGCTGCTTTCATGTTTGTACGGTAAATATGATTATAGCTAGCAGCTGGCTAACTTAGCTCAGCGTACACACTGTAAACAGGGAGAAACAGATGGTCCAGTGTGTAGTATAAAAGTGTAAATGGTCGTTTTTACACTTTTCTGTAGGTGAATTTTAGAGGTGCTGGTTGGTGGATTTTGTTACATTCTGATAGAGCCAGGCTAACTGTTTCCCTGTGTTTCCAGTCTTTATGCTAATCTAAGCTAACCAGCTGTTGGCTGTAGCTTTATATTTAGCGAACAAAGTTTGGAGTGGTATAAATCTTCTCATCCAGCTCTTGGCAAAAAAGAGTGAATATGAGTATTTTGCAAAATGTTGAAATATTCCTTTAATTTAACTGACCATCAACCAGAAAAGGCAGGTGAAGACTTGATTCTGTTCAAAACAAAAAACATTGTGCTCATTAGTTTGCAAGACGTCTGCCCCCCTTTCACCCCACCCAGTTCCATCCACACTAACCCCCACCTAGCATGCACCTTCACCCCTCGGCTCCCCACCCCCCACCCCCCACCCCCAACTCCCCCATCACGCTCCTCCCGAACCCCTCTAAGTGGATACCCCACAGGAAGGGCTTCTCCAGGGGGGAAATGGGTCCCAGATGTCTGCCTTTGTGCCACTATAGGCTCCTAGGGAGGGATGGAGCAGTGGAAGGATGGGTACGATGGGGGGAGAGGGCGTAGTGCGCTGTGTGCAAACATTAATAACGGCAGCCGGGAGGGTGAAGAAACTCCCAGGGTGAAGGTGAGGGGGAATTTAATGATTGGCTCCTTTTGTTGAGCCAGCGTGGATTTCCAAACACATCAGTTATGATTGGTCATCCCGCTGCTCTCCTACCAGCTGAGTACGTCACCGCAGAGCTTCGACCTTTTGGTGTATGACGGTAATTGAACTGACTGCATTACGAACTTAAAGAAACTTTTTTTTTTCTGAACTTCAAAGATTCAACATGGCCGCTTTTCAGTGCTGTATTTCAGTCAGGACCAAACCATATGGTGTAGAGACAGAAATAGACAATACATACTTCTTTGATATCCAACCTCCAACCCCCTGTGTGTATGTGTAAGCGTATATATATTGATATATATTGATATGTGTATGATCTGTTTTCAGCTCCAGAAAGGGTAAATTACGACCCCCATGGAAATAAAATGAAGAGGAGAGCAGGACCTGAGTGTTTAGTGAAACATTATGTCAAGACTCTGACAAGGAAATGAAATGTGCAACATCAATCAGCTTATGAGGACAGAGATCAAACGAGCCTCCACACTCCTGCATCTGGTTCTGTTTGGACAGCCTCACTTTCCCCCCCTTTTCTCCCTCTCCTTTCTTCTCCTTTTCTTTTCCCCTTTTCCCATTCTTCTCCCATTCTCTCTCTCTCTCTCTCTCCCTCTCTCTTTTTTCTCCCCTTCTGTTCTCCTATGTGCCACGACATTCCTGTTGGCCAACTCGCTTCGTTAGCTCATTTTTTCCATGATGGTGGCACACAGCCACGCTTTCTCTAAAAGGTAAGCGGCAGCTCCCGAGATTAGCCTCAGCAACAATGACTTTCCTGTCCCTCCGCTGTCTCCACCAGAGCTCCCAATAAGCCCTGGTTCTAATACCAGTTAATCCTGGAGCTGACTTGGCTTGTTATGTAAATACAACCTCGTATAATTCATTGTCTCTGTCCACGGGCTTGCTTTGATGGCCAGATGAATTTTTTTTTTCTTCTGAGTTGATTGAACCCAACTGGGATCAAGCTACTTTCCGTTCAACGTCGCTCTCTGAATGAAATGTAAACCAGTGCAATCACGGGGCTCATCAAAAATCTTCTGAACCGCTCTCTGCACATACGGCCCTTCAAATGCTGCAGCAATCACACCCAAATTGTTGGCTAGAAGCTGTCAAGCAGCGTGTGGAGAATCATATGAGATTTAGTTACAACTCATGAAAGGTTTGTTGGTAAATAATACCAGTTTCTGGTAGAATGCCTCTCCGCGTCTTCACATAGTAACATCTCAGGACAGCGACTGAATTCAAATCGGTTTTGGAAACATGAAGGATGTAATGACTCTTCCACAAAGATATGTTTAGAAGTATTCAAATTTAAAGGCTTCTATTAACTATGCTGTCATCAAAAAGTACAAAATTTCTGCAAACTTAGAGCAGCGGAAAACTCCCCACAAGATTTCTCTGCAGTGATCCACACATGAGTCACGCATGTTGTGACGCATGAAGATATAAATGGACACAATGTTGGGAAACTGATTGGGATTTGATGGTAGATTTACGCAAGACTTAGTCATTTGTTCAATCCTTGGATTGTTTTACCTTTGTTGTCCGAGGTCAGATTGAACAAACATGAGCTGCACATTGTCATTTTCTCAAGAAGAACCTGCCCGCTGTGTCATGACTGCAAACGTGTAGAAAATGTGTTTAAGTGGCTGCAGACCCAGATGGGCTCACCGTGTGAAGGTGGAACATGTGTCGGCTCTGCCTCGAGGCCATGGATGGCACAATTAGGTGCTCTCTCACCTCTGCAGACTGAGGTCACTGGGCCACTGAGGTCAGGGGTTATTTAGGGTCCTGTCTGCGCTCCCTTCCTGATCCACCACAGAGGAGAAGGACAGCTGACGTCAGCAGTGATATTGGAGGTGTTTATTCATTAAGAACTTTTTCTAAAACAAACACTGGTCTGCTGTTGAGAGTGGTGTTTTGGTAATTCATTGTACATGAGTGTCTCAGAGACAATGATGTGTCAGGAAAAAACTCATCTTGTGAAATTCTTTCCAGGATGCATGCTTTCACAAGCTCACATTTTCTCTCAGATCTGCTTAAAGTTGCTGCGGCCAAACAGATTTATGAACAATCTTTTTTTTGATTTGCAGGACTTTACCATCTGTCATGGCAAAATGTAGAATTTATGTCATTTATAAATGTAAATTCCACACCAGTAAGTGCAATATATAACCCATAAATCCTCCCTTGGGCTTTTAATCTGCATTATTTTCATTGACTTGGTCAGCGTTGTGGTTCCATGGTTTAACAGATTTGTTTTTATAGTGTTTGGTTTATCAGCATAGTAAGGATCGTGGCAGAGAAACGTTAGTGCGAACTCAGTTGTTCTCATGTTAAGGAGAAATGAAAAACGTTTAGCACTACATCAGCTCCTATGATTTATGATTGTTACGTTGCACACTTGTTGTAAAATTTGGTGTTAAGAATGTGTAATTATGAAAATATCATATAAAGAGTAGTCAGCATTAAAGCTAATACTCATGGCTGATGGAAATAAAAGGCTTAGACTGATTTCTGTACTGATAACGAATTGATGAACGAGAATGCAGACACGAGGCTGCATGTGGACTGACGCTCCAGCCCAAATCTGGAACCCATAAAGCCTCAGACATCTCTGCAACATTAGACACAGCACTTCTTATTGGCTGAGAGCGCCACTTACCCCCTTACTCTATCGCCCGCCCAGATAACATTCACTTCCTGCTTTCCTGCCTGTCTCAGGCCGGATCACGCCCTCTGGAAGTCCGTGGAGCCAATGAAAAGTACTCGCAGGCCCCGGGTTAGTGTTTGGGTATAAAAGAGGTAGAGGTGGACCTGCCTGTCAGATGGTTTGTTGTTGTTCTGTCTGCCAGGTTGAGAGGGGAATGTGAAAGTGAGAAATTTAACAAGGTAACCGGGGAAACAGGACAGCCAGAGCAACGTCCAATCCGATGGAGCTTCAGCAGCCGTAACTTTGTTTGACGGAGGACCAGAGTTTTGTTGCACAAGCTTGTCAAGCTCAGGTTTGTTGAAGCTATCAGCAGGGGTAAGCAGGTGAAAAAAAGAGCCGTACGACGTCCTGTTTCTGCAGTGGAGTGTAGAAAGTCTTTTGTGGACGGTACAATGAGAGAAGAGGTGTCCTGCACCAACTCCCCTGAAGGAGGGCTGGGGGCCAGCGAAGAAGAGCTGGAGAGGGGATCGAAGAAGACCCTTCAAACAGGAAACCGAAAACGTTCCCCTTACCCCAAGAAGGACAGCCTCGGTCAGGCAGAGGAGAGCAGCACCGGCAGCCCCAACAGCCAGCTGCCGTCTGGACCGAAGAGGTTGAAGAAGAGCCCTTCCACAGTCGTGTCATTGGCCCCAACGTCGCTGGGCCCCAGGCCAGAGCAGCCCTTCGAGGACCTCCACTCTCAGCGCGTCATAGCCAACGTGCGAGAGCGTCAACGCACTCAGTCTCTGAACGACGCCTTCGCCTCTCTACGCAAGATCATCCCCACGCTACCTTCAGACAAGCTGAGCAAGATCCAGATCCTGAAGCTAGCCTCGCGCTACATCGACTTCCTCTACCAGGTGCTGCAGAGTGACGAGATGGACGCCAAGCTGGCCAGCTGCAACTACCTGGCCCACGAAAGACTCAGCTACGCCTTCTCTGTCTGGAGGATGGAGGGGGCCTGGGCCATGTCTACTAGCCACTAGGACCCCCTCAAACTTTTCTCCTAAATCCTCTCGTGTCCACATCTCCACCCCACCGCCTCTGTCTGTGTTTACGCCATTTCCTGACCTCTGAACCTCTGAATTCATGTCTTCTGGTCTGATCTTTATCTTTTCATCTCAAACCTTTGCATACATTTCTCACTCTGCTCAGTCTCAGTGCTCCATAATGTTTCACTCCATTAACATCCACTAAAATCCATAGTTGGGTTATGTGCAACTAAAACCTCTTGCAGTTCACTCTGTTTCCCTCCATTGTTTCCACTTCCCCTGTCGGTCCCACAGTTTAGTCCAGTGCAACAAGACGCTCCACTGCAGCCCCTCAGGTATGGACACAACTTACAAACACACACACACACACACACACACACACACACACACACACACACACACACACACACACACACAATACATAGTGTTGTGCAGATACATTCAAGAACAGATACAGAAATCATAAATACAAACACGCACTTCTGTGTTCTCCATATCACCAGCACATGGACATGAACAATCTGTGTTGGTCTTTATTTTCACGTTCAAAATAGTTAAAACAAGAGTTCTTCAGTACAGTATTTTACATTAGCCTTTCAGCTCAACAAATAAATAACAACAAACAAAATAAGATTAAATAAAAAGTATCCACAAATGTGTACTGCTCATTTGTTCAAAGGAATCTTATTGAAAATAGATTAAAAGCACAAACAATTACAATCCATAAATGCTCTAAATTTTAACTTTATAATTCATTGTGAGAAAATGCTGCACTGAAGTGAATTAATATGTGAGCATCTATAAAGTTCAACAGGGAAACAAAAACTGTGAATAAAGTGAAATGAAATGTATCTATGAACAAATTATAAAAAACCTCCAAAGAAATGGCGTCTTTTTCAATTTGTGGAGTTTTAGTTTTTTAAATTCAAAATTTCTTTGCTAATATGAAAAAAATGTGTTCCATAATATTTTAGAAAAAGACTTGTCTTTCAGTTAATTGAATAAAAATGAGAATAAGTTATAACTTATCTCCAACAATTCTATGAAACAAAATTATTTTCAATTGTTCGCTGATCACTACAACTGCTCAACGTTTTTATTTTGTAAAGTGTAATAATGTGCTGTGAATTGTTGAATTGCTGATGTTTAGTTGTTTGTTGTTACATTAAACATAAATGTTATGTTGCTCAGACAACACAAAGTTTTCACATAAATCAAGCACTGGGTCTGTGTCAGCTGGTGTAAATTATTCTGCCATTTTGGGTGGGAATGTTGCAAGAAAAAAAGTTCTCCATCTCAGGAGACCATTCTTGTCAAATAAAAGTCATCTAGACATATTGGAAACAGTAAAGACCAGATTCAAACAAACTTAACTCGTAATATACAGTTAATCTATCATGTCAGACTGCAAAACAAAATGCGTCATATTACATTTTAAAAATTAAAAAAGTGATCAACAAATGAGATATAATAAGTCATTTTAAAATCAGATTGCAAAGTATTAAACATTAGTAAAAAGACATAAAACAAATGTCTGTAAATTCTGTGAATTCTCTTCACACATTTAATTTACGAGCAAACCTCTGCCTACACGTTTATGAACCTTTCTCTCTTTAAACATCAAGAATAAACCTCCATTGATCCCAAACACTGATTTACAGGAACGACTCCTCTTTAAAAATATGTTTCCCCACAGTGACAACACTGAAGCCAGGGCCTCAACAAATAACATGAACAACAAGACTTGGCACGATAAATGCAACGACTTAGCTCAAACCTAATCAAAGGTAGAGTATAGATTTACACAGAGCTTCTCTGAGCGCCTTGGTTATTTCACTTTATTAACTAAAACGAACTAACAGCACATTATCATGGTAATCTAAACTGTGCTGCTCCAGTGTTTGACAGACCTCTGATGTATTTAAGACAAATGTTTTCCTCCAGAATCTGTGGGATCGACTTCACACAGGGTCTGTTTTTTTTCAGCCGTTTTAACAGACACCAGATTCCTGCACAGGTACAGCATGAAAGGAGGAAAAGAAAGGGAGGGTGAAAAAAAAGTGTGGGCACATCTCTCTCTCTCTCTCTCTCTCTTGCTCTCTCTCTCTCCCTGCAGCCTTGCCCTCTCTCCTCAGGATCTTGTATCGTGCAATCAGGCCCCGCCGGGGCCCAGACAAGCAGGAACCTTTAGATTGGAAACAGTTGTGAGGTATTAGGAAGGTGTGTGTACCAGGGTTAGGGTCAGGCACATGGGCCTGTGTGTGTCAGCGCATGTGCATGTGCATATGCACTGGTGTGTATTTGTGTGTATGTGTTTGTAGTGGGCTTTAATTAGCTTGTGCATGTATGTGTGTGTGTGTGTGTGTGTGTGTGTGTCTGTGTGTGTGTGTGTGTGTGTGTCTGTGTGTATGTGTGTGTGTGTGTGTGTGTGTGTGTGTGTGTGTGTATGTGTGTGTGTGTCTGTGTGTGTGTGTGTGTGTATGTGTGTGTGTGTGTGTGTGTGTGTGTGTGCGTGCGTGCGTGTGTTTCTATCTGAACACATCTGTAGATTAGTAAACAGGAATATGCTTACAGATGTTGTTTCAGCGATTTTATCTCACTCATCTCCTGGTTTTAGTTTGATAAGACTTAGAGTTACATTTCTGCAAGGAGGCATCTAGGAAGTCCTTCAAAATAAAATGCCAACATAAATTATAAGTATTTAATGCAAAAAGAGTGACGAGTTGGTAGGTGACAAGGTGCAGAGACCGTGTAGAGATGACTGTGTGTTGCTATGCTGGAAGGAATACACACCTTTGATCAGCTAGATGACAGGTCAAGGTAAACATATAACAAACAGACACACACAGCTCTGTGAGCAGATTACAAGCACATTATACACTGTGCAGGAATCAGTGACTCACACATAATACTACAAGTACAACATCCTATACATTACACTGTCCAGACACACACGCACACACACACACACACATGCAGCCGCCGGCCATGTGCACACTCCAGGTGTTCCGCTCTGCGCTATTATCAAACCTCCAGCGGCCTCTGCAGCAGACGTCGAGGGCTCCAGTCAGCGCTGTGGATGGAAAGCCAAGGCCCCAGCACGTGGAGCCGAATGTCCTTGAACACAACGCGGTAGTTATTACCCACCACTTTGCCTGCTCTGCCTGTTGTCATCAGCTCTGCAGGGGCTGCCGCAGAAAGTGCCAGAAACCTGAGGCCTGGTACTGACCTGAACATTCAATTCTAAAGGAGCAGATGAGGTTAGAGAGAGTCAGGCAAACTTCAAAGACAGAGTCTGCATGCATGTGTGAGTGTGTGTGTGGTGTTTTTTCTTTTTTAAACAGCAAGCACATTTAAGAAGATATATGAACGTTGCACAGTCTGTCACTCTTACATGTGAATACAGTGTGCAGAATATCAAGGATGTCATCAAAATGCTGAGCAGCAGCCTCTGAAGTTTTCTGTAAGCTGAAAAACCCTATAATCATGAAAACACTTCACAATAAGTGTCTATTTTTTTTTCAGTCAGTGATTTAATTCAGTGGCAATTCCTCAGGCTGTAATTTGTGCTGATGAATTAGATGGCAGTAAATTGCAAAGTGTTCCTGTTATTTTTCCAACACAGTTTTTTTTTTTGTACTGAGGAGATAGGTAGATAATTGGTTTTACCCGACTTCACACCATCAGTGTACTTCAGGGAAAAATACAAGTTTCTTCTATATTTTCTGCTTTATGTGTAGAAAAGCCCAAAAGTATTTTCCTTGAGAGGCTGTAGCATGCACACACACTAACATGAATGCACTGCGGACAGGTCTGAGCATTTTGATGAGCATGATTTCATGACATGTGGGTGTCTGGCTCAGCATGTGACTTTCAGAATGAGAGGATTGTTTTGTTTGAGTTGGAAAAAAACAATACTCTCCCTTCTGTTTATACTATAATCAAAATGCCTGTCACTGCTCTTTCCTCTGCCGGAACCTCTGGCTCTGCTGCGTCCATGTGTGTGCGTGTGTGTGTGTGTGCGTGTGTGTGTGTGTGTGTGTGTTTCTTTTACAGTTTGGACTGACCAGCTGTTGGACGCTCTTCTGTGCATATTAAATCTCTGGCTTTCACTCTGGACTGATTTGGGACCAGATGTAAAGTCCTCTGCGGCTCATCTGCGTTTTTAAAAGCCCCATCCAGAAGTTGTGGCTTCTGATAGTCATCTTTATTTTTAGAGAGCCAAACTATGAGCTGAGCGCAGGTGGGAGGGTTTTGTGTGTGTGAGTGTGTGTGTGTATTGATGTGTGTGTGTTTGACTACTGCATGCATATGTGCTTGTTTGTATGTGTTGGCCTTCCTCAGGCAGCTGCAGGGATAGAGGGCCATGGGGGAATGACTTCTGGTTTGACACGTAGGCAACAAAATGCCACATAACTGAAGTTCAAAATGCATCAGGGTCTGTCAAACATTCACGCACACATGTACAATTCACAGAAACAAACAAAAAAAAGACTTATTTATGATTTAGAATAAAAGGTCAAATCATTTTTAAAGTGTAAAATAAAAAGAAATGCTCCCAAAAAAACCTAGAGAATTGTTTTTTTAACGAATATCCCTCATGTTCAGGTGGGCAATCTGAATCCAGGGCAGAACTGGCAGACGCCGCCAATAAAAACTAGGGTGCAGAGAGGCAATTACTGAATGTAAATACATTGAATGGCTACTGCTGAAAATATGCAGACCACAAGCAGTATCAAAAATGAGGTTTGATTATATGAAAACCTTTAGGATTGTCTAACTAGGCAGAGTGATTGACTTTCTGTAAAAAGAAAAAGCAGATGAATAAAACAGAAGACCGCTTTACCATTATAGGAAAAAAAAAAAAAAAGCTTTTCTGTCAATTAACACATTCATGCTTTTATGGCATAATGAAAGTCATGTGATGGGACGACACCCACAAACATACGTGTTTGCTGGACCGGTTGTTTCTCTCAGCACAGAAAAACACAGTGTCATTAAGGAGGAGTGAGAGCGGGCCAGATGAAATGTTTGCTTGTTAAAACAAGAGAAGTTGACGTTAGAGAGCTGTAGACATTTTTCCACTTTCCACTAAACAGAAGTGTTTGTTTGTTTGTACACAGATTTTATAACCCCAACACACAACTCAAAGACTTTCACTGGATTTTTATTTTTTTATTTTATTTTTGCACATGCAGGCCTACGCCACCGCTTCAGACTGATACATGTCTTCTTATCTGAAATGTGTTATGCTGAATGATGTTAACTCATCTGTGTTTCTCATCTCTGCAGAAAACCCACAAATGGAAAATTCTCAACATTCAAAGTAGAAATTTGTTCCTGCCTCACCAGCCATCCCCGCTTTTTTTTTTTTTTTTTTATCTTAAAAAAAAATCTTTTTTTCTCTTTCTCCGGACACGTGCTCGACTCATGACACTGAGATGTATATTCTTGTCTGTAACTGTTTTCGCTGAGTGTTTCTGAAACACTGCTGAGGAGACGTGACAGTCCAGTCAAGCGCTGAACATTTTGAATGGTGAAAACAAGAAAAAAACAAACCAACTAATAAACAAACAAACAGCTGGCCTGCGGTGACAATGAAACAAAATGGCTGCTGGTTCGAGTGCCTTGGGTAACACCATGATAACCATCATCCACCCGACTCTTCACATCGGATGACTCACTGCCAGACAGACATTAAGATGACTAATGATAATGGCACAGTGATGGTTAGAGGGCGGTCACAGCCAATGAATGTTTACAGCTAAAATGCTAATAAGCTAATCGTTCTGGCTCTCAAAACCCCGTCTCGTGGGAAAAAGAAGAGCATGAGGAATCTGACGCAGATCTTCTTCTTTGTTGTGCTGTAGTAACTGGATAGCTTTCTGTGTATTTTGGACTTTTTTTTTTTAAAGTGTATCTGTTTGTGAATTTGGTGTATGGACACTGTAACTCTGCTAATGCATTATACTTGGCTTTAATGTAAAATGTCCATGGGAAAATGACTTAAACCACTGATCACTACTCAACATTGGGATATTTTTTTACTTCAGTTTTTCTGTTATTAGTGAGCGTAGCAGAAAGTTGTATTTTAAAATGCTAAATCAGTGTTTGTCTGCTATTTCCTGTAGCTTTAAAAAATAGCTTTGCAAACTTGACTATTTTCAATAAAGGATGCAAAAAAAAAAAAAAAAAAAAAGAATCTAAAGTTTCTTGTAAAATTTGCCAAAGTGACGATGATTACAGCCACAGTATAGAGGAATCATTTGTAACCATAACTCGTCTAATTGCTGTTCGCTCATGTTTCTTCTGTATTTGCTTTTGGTCATCTTTATCGTGTCGGCTCCTGTGGACAATAAATATTTTCTTGATGCTGTATATAAGTGCAATATTTTGATAATCAAGCGAATAATACATGACATGTTGGCAAGCTATGAGATATGAGAGAAAGCTGTGGGGAATTTGCTGCAATCAAATAATGCAAGATTAACAAGGTTCAAAAGAGAATGCCATTGGAAATAAATAAATCAATAAATCTTATTCAAATGTATATAATTTACCTTTATTAAGGCTTTTTTGGAAACAAAAGTGGTAGAAAAAGACAAAAAACAAAATAAAGTCATTATGTACACTGTACAGAAAAAAATCAGTCAGTTCTGATAAAACTGGACTTGGCCTGCAGTTTTAATTAAGATCCTGTTTGTTGATGCTACCTTCATACAGGTTGGTCAGCTTGATACTTCAAGGCACATGGGCTGATAATTTGGTCTCTACATACGCATGGGATTAATTTTCTCCGATCAAATACAAAAATAAGTCATTAAGACAAAAGATAAGACATGAGATATGTAAGGTCACTGTCATGAACGTGCTCGTGACGCTACGTAAAGTGACGCTCCTCTGAAGGACTGGAGCTGAGACGGCTCCGTTTTCTCTCACTGCCATGTGTTTTCACATTTGCATTAGATCAGCAAAGGTTTGACAGGCTTTGAGTTACATACATCACGCAACATAAAGAAAGAAAAAAAAAAGAGCAAACATACTGTATTAAAAAATAACCTATAGCACCATCAAAAGTGTGTTACACATGCAAAGAGCACTTCAAAGACAGAATCTGAAAGTATAAATAGAAGTCATGTAGGTTTTTTTTTTGAGAAATGAATTTGTTTATATATCCATCCTGTGCTTTTGGTGCTGTTCAACTGTTTGGATAGAAAAAAGAAACATTCACAAACTCTTCAAAGTCTTTGAAGTTCTTTAAGCCATGCCAGTCCAGGGACGGCACATTGTTCTCATAAACTTTGGTTGCGCTTAACCTGTGTCCAATTGCATTGTGTGGATATTCAACTATCTCAGTATTATTGCTCCATCCTAACTGCTAAAATGTCCTTGTTTGGTCCGGGCAGCAAAACATCCCAGCATCCTGCTGACAATAAACAGAACAGCACTTCTAAAATGACGAACAAAGGACAGCTCACTTTATCCTTGTTACAAAAGAAAGAAATGTATAAAATAAATTTACAAAATACAGCAGGAATGCTCATCCACAGGTAGAAACACTGGTCCACTTAACAAACAAGATCAAAGTTCAAAGTTTAAGACCAAAGTCATTCTGACCCTCCCATCCTGAGGGCATTTTAAGTGCACTTTGTGTGTGTGATTGTCATAAAGTCCATGTGGCTTTGGATGTGAGTCTCATCCAAGATGTCAAAATCAACCTCCTGACAGAGAAGACGTGATCTGCATTTTTATATACAATCATTTCTGAGTGGTCAAGCTGCACTGAGGCATCATGGGTGAATTCTGTCTTTGCTGACATGTATAAAATCTCTTTGAGAGTGACAACTTTCTCCCCTGATATCGATGCTCCAGTGACTAGAGGTATTAGCTCATCATTGTGACTAATGCCACAGATACAAACTACAGTATGTCTATACATTTAAGATACACTTCTGATGTGTCTTCTTTCATCTGTCCGCGAGCAATAACAATAACTGCAGCCATCTAGAGCCTTGCTGCATGTGCTCGCCTGACAGGCCAAGAAGAAGAAAAAAAAAAAGAAGAAAGATTTAAGAAAATATGTGGACATACAAAACAATATGAAACATATGTATCTCAGACTTCACTGTAGCTTCACTCTGGATTACTGGATTCGTAAACAAAAAAAAAATCTCATGCTGACATTCACAGAAATGTGTGTCATAGGTCAAATGAATGAATATTCAAATTAATTCAAAATATGAGCAAACGAGATGTTTGATTGTCAATATCCGTCTTCTCTATTTCACATTACCATTACAGAACGGTACAGTGCAAAAAAAAAAAAGATCAGAGAAGATCTTTTCCTTCATTGGATCTTTGTCAGCTGCAGACAAATGACATCATCATAGCAGGACACGTTTTAAGTGCAGCGCGGATGTGTCTGCTCTCCTTCACAGGCACGTCCTGTGGGGACGACTCCTTCCGCTCTGAGTGATTGGCTCCAGTAAGCCGAGATGACCTCTGGCCCCCCTGCTTCAAGGTTACAACAGTCCGAGTGGTCACGCGCAGGTCTCGTGGGAGACGTTAACAAGGTGAATGTTTAAAGTCACAGAGCTGTGTGTTCATGCTACGTCATGCTGGCAGCTCCAAATGCTACAGGAGTGAACATCCTTCATTAGTCTGCCTCTGGCTGTCTTTCTGTTCAACTTTCTCTCAGTCCAGTGTGTGACATCCCCTTCAGGAAGAGCCTGTGGAGGCGTCATGAGAATATGAATGTTGTCCAGGTGTCCAGGTCTGCTGTTGCTCAGTGTGTGTTCGAATCAGAGTGGTTGATCCAGTAGTACTGCAGCCAGTAGTAATGCAGGTGGAGGAGTTTCTGTGAGGCGATGAATACAGTGGTTGAACTGAGGAGGACATCTGGTTCCACTGATGGTCCAAATGCATAGCTCTGTGTGTGTGTGTACATGTGTGAGTGAGTGAGTGTGAGAGAGTGTGTGTGTGTGTGTCCATTGAGACTTGGTTGAAGGCAGCTGTCAAGAGAATATTTCTTCAGAGAGAATCACCTTTCTCTGTCAGTTTATCTGGCTGTTTCCTTAATAAATGAGAGAAGGAGAAAGATTTAAATGTTAAATGTTAAATCAAGTACAGCGTTTTAATTTGTTAAAGCAGAAGTTATCTAACATCGTCCTTACCTGTCAGACATGAGAGATCCCATTGACAATGCGGCGATGGCGCTGACGGCCTCGCTGTCCGAATCTCGTCTCAGCCGTCGTCTCTGGGCTTGCAGGTAGGACAGATCCACAGTGGCGGCCGAATCCTTCACACTCTGCCAGTATTCACCTGCAGGGAGCAAAAGGATGGAAAAAGGGAGAGGAGGAAGGAAATACGAGAGAGAAAGATTAATGGCCTCAGTCGTTGGTATTTCAGTGTTGTTTTCATCCTGAATGGTTCCTTCAGGGAAAGTGCCTGTGCTGCATTAATAAAAAGCACTACTTGGTGTTTGATCCAGCAGTTGTAGCTGTTTGATCTGAATATAAGCATTGACTATGATATAAACAGCCCATGGTCTAAATATCCCTGTTGATAATTTCAGAAATGTAAACTCAAATTCAATCTCTCCTCTCAAGGTCTCCAGGCTTGAGTCCTGTGACACACAGTGGAAGTAAAAATCAATCAGTGTTTGCAAATGTGTTCGTCTATGAGCATGTGTGTGTTCTGGCTGTGCATGCAACTCACACATATTTCACCCCGGGTCTAAATTATGGGCTTAACATTCTTGTGGCTTTGCAAATATTTTTAATTAATCTAATTTGGTTGGGATAACATTTGTGTGCAATCAGGAGGGGATGTTGCGAAGGTCGTGTGCCAGAGAAGTGTTTGAAGATAATTGGAGCCAGGGCGGGCCGTATGTGTGTGTGTGTGTGTGTGTGTGTGTGTGTGTGTGTGTGTGTGTGTGTGTGTTTGAGTGTGCGTGTGTGTGTGTGTGTGTGTGTGTGGGACGGCTTGAGGGAGGGATGGGAGACAGGGATGTAAAGGAGGAGAGGTGGACAGAGAGCAGGACCGATAAGGAGACAGAGGGGAGAGATTGCTGAGTGGAGAAATAAAGAGACTAAAGTTGTAGAGAACAGAAATGTGAAGATGAAATTCTGAACAGCTCTTAGAAACACAGAGAAATCTTTTCTCATCAACTAATTTGTAATAATAATACTCAATACATGGCTGTTTTGATGCAAAATAAAACAATACAATAGTAGCACAATATACAGAGATTAAAATCTCCATATAACTGTATTGAAATTTTACAGTCCCTTCTCTGTTGCTCTTAATTTCATTGATTTTGGGCTGTATCAATAAAAATGGACTTTCTCCCACGTCCAAGATGTTGAACATACTGGTATGGTTACTAACTGGAGCATCAGTAACAAGTGGATTTCTTTGATCTCATCTTCAAATTACAACCAGTTGAAAATCAGTTTATTCATGTATTCACTTCAAACCAACTGATGGAAATATTTTTACATTTACATCACATATTTACTGTGACGTTTCAAAAGTGTGTGACTTTTGCAACTGAGAGAGTGCGATATTAAAGTCTACTGAAAGAGATGATGGTGGTGAGAGAAAAAGAGAAATCGTGCACTTAAAGGTTAGACGTTAGATACAGAAAGACTTTTCTCCTGTTTCTAAATGTTTTCCACACTTAAGACTCAATACAACAAAAAACATTCAAAAATGTTTTAGCATGTATTTTTCTCAGTGTAAACCCTCGGACTGAGGCTTCAGGCTGTGTTGTGTTGAGGAGTCAGTTCTCACCCTGAAACTGGATGACTCTCTGCAGCGACTGGACAGCGTTTTCACAAGGCTTCTGGTCCAACACAGACTGGGACAGTGGCTCCACCTGGGACGCAACCCGGAATAAGTGGTTAGAGGATTGAACGTACTGTATATATTGCAAAAGCACAAAAATATATGTACAAACACAACGCACACATCTCACCTCCATGCCCAACAAGGCACTGACGCAGGCTTCAGAGGCGTCACAGATGGCTTTGAGGTCATGCCCCCCCTCCAGAGCCAGCACTACCCGACCACCAGCCAGTGACATGAGCTGACGGGTGAGGAAGCCGAAACCTGAAAACAGACACACATACAGAGGTTGAGCCAGATATTGACCGGTCAGCAATTTATCTGTAGATGTGGATTAATGAGAATAAAGGAATCTTTATTTTCCACTTCAGCTTCATGCTGTTATCGCACCAATAGTTCACAGAGATGAGTCCGGCCTTGAAGATGCAATTCAGTTCTATTCATAAGACTGCTCATCTTTTATGATAGAAATGATTCAAGGAGATTTATGAGACACAAGTGTAATCCATATTTCAAGACTAAAAAGTAGTTCCCAAAACAAAATAAAATCTCAAATCACTCTACAAAACAATAATTCCTTTCCCACGTTGTACTCAAGAAGTTAGGATTGTTTTGATCAAAACTGCACTTCTGTGTGCGACTATGTAAATGTGAATATATGCTGTATGGAAATGAGGGGCTGACTGAGCCTTACACTTGGCTGTGACCTTGTAGCCTCCCAGTGATGACGAATGTCCTTCAACAGCATCAAAGCCAGCTGACACCAGCACTACATCGGGGGAAAACTCGTGGGCAATGGGCATCACCACGGCTCTGAGGAGGACGAGAGGAAACAAACACTGTATGTTATGTTGCATTCATTTAAGACGCGTGGCGGTGTAGCTGAAAGAGTACATACAGTATAAGATATCATGTTTTCAACAGGTGTTTATGATTTGTGAGAACCGAGTGAGTACAATATAATACCGTGAGCGAGGAAGTCACTGCACAATTGATTTAACATCAGAATAGATTGACAAAGATTTATTATTGTAATGAACAGAATTTTAAGTTGCCTGAAAATTTAAAAAAATCAGACTGAATCATGGCATAGTTACGGTGATTGATTTGAAACGGGAACACGTGTACGAAACAGGATTTTTTTTCTGGATTGTTAACTGCAAACATTTACTTCATTGTAACCTCCCTCCGTTTGAAAATGATGAAAGATAAATTGTCAAAGGCCACATTCCAAGTGCTTGATCTCTGTTCTTGATCCGCTCCTACTCCTGGTAAGTAGCCAACACCAGAAGGTGGGGTAGCTCCCAGGTGTGAATGTGTGCAAAAAAGAAGCATGAGTACTCTGCAAACCTTTCCTGGATATATAAAGATGAAAAAAACAGTCTGAGCAAAGACTCAAATTCACATCTTTAGGTAGGTGGCTAATACCGAAGAGTTTCTGTTTTTGCACATGACACAAGCAGATAAAAATGAGACCCTTGACATATCTGGGCTGTGACGCCCACATGCTGTATACTCAACTCAGGGTAGACCACTTTCCTCGCTTCTATGCTCTCCTCCTCACTTCCTCTCGTCTCCTGCTGCCAGTTATTTAGCAAGAGCGCATGGTCCATGCCGCGTTTGATTCTCTCTCTCTCTCTCTCTCCTTCTCTCTCTCTCTTTCTCTCAGCGGCAGTTCAAAGGCGCTTGTGTGGGTCTGGTTCCTATTAGGAGCTCGTCCCTCTTCTCACGTCACTGACAGCCAGCCATCTGGGATCCATTGGGCCTAATTACGCCGCCTTTGGATTCCCTAACAATGCACCCCCCACTTCTTGTCCTCTCTTCTGCTCTCCTCTCCTCTGCTGCATTCTCCTCTCCTCCATAGTCTGTCATTTGTCAGTAGCCACCTAGAAATACACATGAAAATATCTGCATGCACCCATGCATGGTACACACAGGCCAAAATAGACATATACGCATGCTCTTCCTTTGAAACTGGATGTTACGCGTGTGTGCCGTGCTACCGGTGATTACACTGACCTTAGGTTCTGACCACCTTAGTAATCCTCCACACATATATACACACACACACTACGTCATGACACTTAATCTCAACGCAGCTGAGCTTTTCTTGATTGTACTGGAGTCCTACCACCGCTCTCAACCACAATATTTCCCCTTTCACTAACACACCCGAACACAGAGACACACATCATCAACAGCCGCACTCTGGCTAGTTCTTCTGTTCCATCCCAAAGAGAAACACACAGTCTGGAACCCTCTGTTGTCTAAATTATGTATTCAAATTGAATTACAGAACTGGCACCAGACTAGATACTTAATTGCATAAACATGAATTCATGATGCATTAAATTTTGTCTGTATAGTGTGTTATGCATTTATTCGTACCAGTTAATCCACAGAATGGTGGCAGCGTTTACTGAAAACTTATTCAAACATTTGTGTAGTATGTGTTTTTCTGTGCTCTTTCGTGCATTTTGCGTCTTGATTAAACCTTGATTATCTTGCTGCAACTTTGCAACTCCAGATGACATTTTATTGTTAATTAGATAGTTCACAGTGGCAGTAAATAAGGGGTTGTTCCCCGTGATAACATATGACAAAGGTCACTGGCCGGATATGCACCCCGGATATCACAGCTACACGGAATGTGCCTCAAACCACTGGACCACCAGGACACTCCTTCGCCACAGAGCTTTGATATGGGGAAAAGTTCCTAGGAGTAACACACAATACGGTACAGTACTACAGTGTGGTTAACTGAGGAAGTTTTACACATGAAAACACTTGCCATTCCCCAAACTGGATGAAAAATACCAAAACCAGACGCCTGCTCAGGAAAGGACCCGTTGTCTCTTAATTAGCATCCAGGGCTCCAGTAAACACTGGACTTAGTGTTTCCGAGCCTGCCTATTGGGTCTATGGATTTTACCAGTATGGGTTAGCTCATTAGCATCTTTCCTTTGACGAGGGGCCCACCCACTGTGTGTGCTGCATGCAGCACCATGTAGAGCTCACATACTGTTTAATCATTTGGTGGTGAGCCAGTGTTGTTGACAGAAATACTCTGAGTTCATTACTGTGCAGAGCAGAACCAAACCATATTCATTCAGGAAAAATGGCTTGAATGAAAAGAGAAGTGTGGTGAGAGCAAAGGTGTTTCATGAACACATCGGTGTGTTTTTTAGTGTTGTTTAGTTTTAGGGTTATCACTGCAAAAACCTTAAATCAAAGACTTTACACTCATGACTGTCATGCTACAGAGCAAATCAGGGATCGGATGTGAAACCTACTTGAGATGCTGAATAAGATCCAACATTACATTATAGCATTATACAAAAGTACACAAAAGCGTAAGAACAAGTGTAATAAAAAAAGAGTGTTGTATTCCAGTGCAGATGAGAAGTTACGAGCTCCAAAATTTGAGAATGGGCTTAAACCAGGAAGAGAAAAATAATGGCTTACTGTTTATCCGCTTGGCACACACACACGTCATTCACATTCATGGAAAAAAACCCCTCATTTTCCTGTTCTTCATGAAAATAATGTTTTGTGCTTTTTCGTGACCTGGCTATTTTCTGTGTTTATTCTAAATCTGCCAGTTTTATTAGCTAAACTGACCTGAATAACAATCTTGACAGAAGTGTAACTCATCTGATTTACAGACGCCTGTTGAATAATCATTTTGGGTGGGAGGGAAGACGGGGATCTATGCATTTGATTGGATTTAAATTTTACTGGGTGCAGTTGCATTTTCACGATCATTTCAAGATAGTAACTGTAGTTTAGCTGACAAATAAAAGCCAATATAATGTTCTCAGGGGTGAATTACCTATATTAAGTTGGAAGTCTATGAAAGTTGATTTTTATATTGCAATGACACCAATTGAAGCCGACAACTGTCTAGAAGGTCTACAAGTAACCAAACATACTCACCAATATGAACACTGTGTTATGCTTTGGTAAACTGTCAACGGCAATGTAGGCAGGTATATCTAATTTGTAGCAAATGTGTTTGAACATGCTGAAATACCACTGCAGACCTTGAATGTTAGATTTTTAATTGTTGAGCACTACAGTATGAGAGACACATAATAGGGCAAACAGAGACAGGCTGACTTAAATCTTTACCTGAATGCAGCCAGGTACTCAGCATCTCCCATCGGCGGGTTCAAACCTCCTGTCCACCCTACATTCACATTGAAGCCTTCGCCTGCACCTGCACCCACCTGGATGGAGGGAGAGAGGGGAGGAGGTGAGAGAGCAAGAGAGTGAGAAAAAGAAGTCTTTGTGAACGTCAAGAAAGTTAATGAGTCCCAGTGAAAGTTGAGAAACTGTGTGACGATGACAGATTTGCGTCAAATGTTCACAAAATCAGCACGGCTGTTGCAAAACTTGCAGCAATTGAGGGAAAGTGACTGCATCTCTTTAAGGCAACACCAGGGAGTGATTATGATTCCTAAATGAAAGACGGATGGCTGTTAATTCAACACCCCTGTCTCTCCATTTTGATTTTGATACAATTTGTCAAATGGCCTTATAAATCAGTTGGAGCCACAACAGAGCTACACCCGTTTATGGTTCCCAAGCTTTAGGCAAAAGCTATACTGGAAAATATTTCACATTTGGAAACTGCTGCTGATATGCACTGTATGTTGTAAAATGTTCTATTTACATATCAAAAATGTATGTATTTGCATATCACATGTCATATAAAACTAACATGGCGTACTTCTCTAAACTACTGATTTACATGTACATTTTACAATATCCTGTATATGATTTTAGAGGATTTTTAGCTGTACTGAGATTGGTGTCTACTCTCAAAATGCCAAGCGGACTCGATGGAGCTCATCTCAGTTTGACCTCACATACTTGGGGCAGAGTGAACTGAGGCCCGGGTCTTGGAAGGAGGATTCCTGCCTCTCTCTTTGTAGTCCTGCTAGCAGCCATTTAGCCGTTCTCTGAGCCTTTCACCATCAGTCAATGTGTCAGTTTGAGGGGAGAATGAGGAGGTTGATTGACACACTCTTGGCAACAAGGCGTGGTAATTTCCTTTGTGTGTGTGTGTGTGTGTGTGTGTGTGTGTGTGTGTGTATGTGCGTGTGTATGGGTGTGAGAGGATGTTTGAAAGAGAAAGAATGCTGATGAGCATCACAGAGCGTCTGTCTCCATTCTTCTCTCAGTGGACGGGATGTTCACAGGGCAAACGAAAAACACATGAGGCCTCCTGTCCTCTGCCAACTGGTAATGTACCCGCATGCACACGCACGTGCACACAGATACACACACATAGCCGCGCGCGCGCATACACACAAACACACACACACACACACACACACACACACACACACACACAAATAATTCCTGCTATTGCTCCAAGTCTCTTGTGCTCCTCTGTCCTCTTTCTCTCTTTCATGTTTTGAGAGTTGCTGGACTGGATTAGGCCTCTGCTGGTTTCTGTGTGGTACGCGGCACTCTCTGTTATAGCTATGACATCACACCCCTACCCCATGGTGTGTTATATACCTACACGGGGGACAGCAAGACTCCAGAGGTTTACCACACAGCTCAACAGAGGTTGAGGGGCCACTTTAGGCAAAGCCACATCCAAGTCAGCAAAGCGTTTTATGTACCGTCCCTCATCAGGGGATTTTATGGGAAAACATTGACTATTTTATCCTCTTATTATTGTGGAGGAGGATGGGACTATGAGGAGGGGATGTGGGGGACTGGATGGGTGGTTAACACCACCGTGGGTTTGGGTCAATTCATCTGAATGGAGATAGTCATCACACTTGGTTTCTGGTAAGACCGCAGGCAGAATTCATAGGCATCCCAGTTTCCTGTATGCAAACAAAGGCATGCAATTCCACAGTACACATCCTGTTGTAAGGTTCTGACATCCAAAACCATGCAATTTTTCAAATGATCTAGGGAATTAAACCTACGGTGGATACACCAAAACATAATGTGATAAACACACTTGCAGCATGTAGAAATTTCATGTTGAATATATCAAAAAGTTATTTTGCTAACAAAGACAATGCAACGGTGACAATGGACAAAGGTAAACAAGCTAACGTGACATTCTAAATTGTCTTTCAAATGATTTACTTTAAGCCATTTTCAGATTAAATTCATGAGAAGCACTTTGACTTCTGATTTATCCTGTAACCAGCTCAAATTACTGGATCACATTGTTTAGATTCCAGTGGTACTAGTAAAATGTGTTTGTTCTAATCATGACAACTCTGACTGGTCTGAGGTCCAATCGGAGGCAAGATATTTTAATCCCCAAGCCCTGTACAGTGCGATCTATAGTAACCGGTCCCACTTTTTCCCTGTGCAGGACAGACTCTGTGATCACGAAAATCAATCATCATGAACACATTTAGGTTATAATTAGGGCTTAAATCATGTAGATAATTCCTGGATTTATTGTTACAATCATTCTTCTTGTTTTGACAAGTAAATGCTAAACATGAGGCTCCTGAGCTCCCTAATGTCCCAATGGAATCACATAACTACCAAATATTCATATCTATCTTCACATGAGACATGGGTGGTATTACTATAACTGTGCATCTTTAAGAGTCAGAGTAAAATCGGGATAATTGCTATCCAGAAACTACTCTACAAAGAGAACCTGTCTTATATGTATTTAGGCTTAAGTTATCATGTTCACAAGAAGGCATATGCAGACACACACAAACACCCAGACATCACCATGACAACACAAACAAAAGCAGAAAAACACACCACTGCTTTGGAGGACTGTTTTGTAACTACCTCACTGGGATGTCCACTACCAGGAAAGAAGTTGCCATCGTCATAGCGGTGTAGAGAGATGTACAGCACACTTGGGTCGTTATAGAAAGCTTCCTGGGTGCCGTTGCCATGGTGAACGTCCTGGACAACGAATGAATGACAGATTAATAAAACCAGCACAGATTTTCTCTGTCAATGGTAAATGTGTTTTAATCTAAAAGCTTTTCGATGAAACAGGTAGTAATTAGTGGTTGATGCAGTCATATGTCAGAGAGCATGGCGTGTGTAAAGACATGTTGCAGGCCTGTGTGCACACACATGGTGAACAGAGATGATCACCTGGCTGCTGATCAGTATCTGTGTTCATATGATGTGTGTGTGACTATTCTAAGCATACGTGACAGTTCAGATCACACATGGAGAACAGAGATAACGGTGTCTAAATGAAAAAGTGATATATAGCAGCGCTACTGTACAGGGCTGCTCTGCTTCTAGGGCCATATTCGTGCCCATGATACATTTGTATGCCTGTGCATGTGTTTTCATTCCTGCCCATGTGGGGACCAGTGGTGCTGGTCATGTGGTGGGTCCTCACCCAGTCAACGATGAGGATCTTGCTGACGTTGAGTTTGTGTTGGAGTTGCTTGGCAGCGATGGCCACAGAGTTGAAGAAACAGAAGCCCCTGTGGACAAACAGACAGGAACAAAGGCAGCCACATGTGTTTATCAGGACATCTTCACAAAATTAATATCATAGAATCACCATATGGACCTTAGGAACCTCAAAGGCATTTCTCCAGTTATCTGGTGTCATATGGTGGCTATTCAGTCCAGGCTGTGACAGTCACAGCACTGACTCCAGTACAAGTCATAGAACGAAACTCCTGCCACGCAAACATTTACTACAAATATTTGAGAAATGAGGATGTTTCATTTCAACTTGTTTTGTATTTCATCTTTCACTGCTGACAAAGAAAAATGTCTTTTCATAGCACACCACTGTGCTGAGTCTAAAAACCTGTACTCTGAAATGCAGAAACCACAAATTTTGTGACAAACAGAAAACTATGCTTATCATAAAATTCACTCCACGTTCCAAATGATAACATAGTGTGAATTGCTGGCAGGACGTGTGAGATCATTTCAGAGAAATGAACTCACAACTTGGCACAGCAGTACCCTCAACACTCGCTGTCTACAGTAAAGGTATGAAAAAAAAGTGTTGATGTATCAAAAACAATGGAGGAATGTTGGAGGTGGCAGTGTCAGCACGGGTCGTAAACCAAGAGTGTCTTTGTGTGAGTGTGTGCGTGGACGGTATATCATATATGCTGCTCAAACTCTACTCATCAAGAAAAAGTCATTATCATCCCATAAATAACCAGTGTCAGGCAGTGCTGAGCACACACAGCCCCAGCTGAGTGTGGTTACTTGGCTAATGCCTCCTATCAAAGACTAATACAAACCCATGCACACAACACAAGTACACACGCTCACACAAATTCACACACACACACACACACACACACACACACACACACACACACACACACACACACACACACACACAGTTCTTTTGAGGTGCTTTGCTCTGTGTCCTGAAAGCTTGAAAGAAATTGAGTGGAGGAGGTAGGTTGCCTCAGGCATCAGGCAGGTAGCACGCACACACACACACACACGCACACACACACACACACGCATCAACGCACGCACACACACACACACACACACACACACACACACACACACACACACACACACACACACACACACATTAAGAGAGAGACACGGGGGCCCTCTAACTCTCTCTCTTGCTCAGAAGTGTAGCTGATCTGTAATAAATCCTTTGAAACACTTTGCTGAGACCTCCTGGCTCCTGGTATGTGTGTGTGTGTGTGTGTGTGTGTGTGTGTGTGTGTGTGTGTGTGTGTGTGTGTGTGTGTGTGTGTGCATGCTGCTGTACTTACTGAGGGGAGGACTGGGTTGCATGGTGTCCAGGGGGCCTCACCACAGCAAAGCCATTCTGTGAGACGAGAGCAAAACCCTCAACACCTTGCTGCTTTCATAAATCAAACAGTTTTAAAAGGTTTGCATATTTATGTTGCTGTAAATACGTTTAAATTACAGTCAACAGCTGAAATATCCAGGGGAGTTACCAAAGTATACTGTATATTATTGTGTTTACCCCACAACCAGTAACACAGCACGCTGAGAAAACACATGTCAGAGATGATAAAGTACTTGATAAGAAGGGCACACCTTTAGCTCTCCTTGTGCGACTTTCAGTGCCAGGTCTGTGACACATCCTGCAGCGATACGGGAAGCTGCTGATGTGTGAAGTTCATTCCAGATTGTATCGATATCTACCTGTCAGTAAAACAGTGATGAGACAAGTAAAGTAAGTTCAAAAGTCAGCCACAGATGTTAAATGAAGATGCAATTAAAATGAGCTTTGTTGAAGGGTTAGAAAGTTACTGCATTTTTAGTTTCAGACTCATCAAAACTGAAATGCCTTGTTTTGCGATAATAAATTACACAAAGAAATATTCTTATAGTGTGGTATATTCTTGTTGTGTGAAAAAAATTTTGAATGTGTGACAGTGGACTTCTGTGGATGCTAACAACTGCTGAGAGGACTCCACTTTCTGTTTGTTGCATCTATTCTCAGTAAAAAAACAGTCTTGTGTTTCTCTGCTACTCCGTGCTTCAAGACTCATATTTCTGGTGGTGTCCCGTGGTGGAACAATGAAATCAGAGGAATTTCTTTTATCACAGACTTTGCCATCTTGTTCCAATCACCTCTCTTCACCAGACCAGCCAAGGGCCGGAAATCCAGGCAGATCAGTCGTCTTATCAACTGACACCCAGCCCCCTTCTTCTTTTCCTACCTCCTCTCCTCTCCTTACTTATCTGTCTCCTCTCTTCTTTTTGTGCTTTACAAGTTTCTTGTGGGCATTATTATCTGTTTTGTCAAATCAGAAGAGAAAATGCCTTTTGTCCGTTTCTATCCTCTCAATTTTTCCTTCTCTCATTGTCCATTGTTGAATTTAATCTATTCCGCTACCTTCACATTTTATCTTTTACTTTTTCTTAAACAACATTCCCTGTTTGCCCAGACCCATTCCCTCTAAATAAAATCCAGTTTCATTGGCATGCACCCCTCCAAGCTGCAGTCTCTGTGTGTGCCCTCTTTCTTCCCTTCTTCTTTTCTCTTTCTCCCACATCTCACCTTTGTACAGCCTTTGATTTCTGATTGGGGTTCAAAGTCATCTTAGCCAAAAACAATAGCATTAGCAATTTGTAGCATTATTAGCTTAATTGTGTAATGAGGCATAATCAGCCGTGTAATGTTTGCTGTTCAGTAATGCAATTAGATAAGTGGAAAGATTCCCACATGACTGGTTTTAAAGGGGTGTGTGATGTGTGTGTGTGTGTGCATGCATGTGTAAATGTCTTTCTATAGTTGTGTGGACAGATTTCAATTAGAAACCATTGTTGTGAGGACATTTTAGCTGTTCCTCACAACGTCAAAAGTGCTGCTTTGGGGTTAAGGGTAGAATTACATTTAGGTTAAGGTTTAGTTGTGACGGTTAAGGTTAGGGTAAGGGGGTAGGAAATGCATTATGTCAGTGAGTGTCATCTCAACAATAGAAAAACCACTGTGTGTGTGTGTGTGTGTGTGTACGTGTGTGCGCGTGCTCACCCCAACTCCTCCGCATGGTAACATCACAAAAATTCGTTGAGATAGGATTCCTGCCGGAGATAATTTATGTCATGAATATCACTGATTAATGAATTAATTTACTGATGAATTTCTTCATCATTATTGTTGATTTTACCAGCCAGCTTTCGGTTGTCCAGCTTGAGGCGGTTGAGAGGGTTGGTGCCGAACAGAAGCACATGTTTCTCTGAATGGACCGACTGCAGCTCTTCTAGAGTGGCCTTCCTACTGCGGATACGCTACACACACACACACACACACACACACACACACACACACACACACACACACACACAACTATATATATTGCATATAATATCATACTAATATGCATCTTTAAGTACATGTAGCGTGTGCGTACATGTGTGCATGGCTGTGTGGACAAATTTGTGTGGACATCCTGGCCTGTTAGGGTTAGGGATTTAGTAGTGAAGAATAGAGTCAGTGTAAGGGTAAGGTGTCACATCTATAGAAAGACCATCTATAGAAAAAACCATTGTATGTGTGTGTGTGTGTGTGTGTGTGTGTGTGTGTGTCTGTGTGTGCGCGCGTGTGTGTGCATGTTTGTGCCATACCTCACACTGGTTCCTGAGGCCTCTTTCAAGCAGTCTAGACCAGATGCTCTGGACCCTCCCAGCATGCTCAGGGTGGCGGCTGTTGTCACCACAGGTACATTGGTGCTTCTGCATCTGGGCGTCATAAACCAGACCTAGATATACACACAAACATTTCTCCTTCAGTATTTCATGATTTAATTGCACATGTATTGTAACCAAAATCTGTGAGCAGTTAATGGCATTCATTGCTTTTTGCATAATTTCCTGATCAAATATGTGTCACTCACCGGTGGTGAAACGTAGCTGGACATCTGCAGTAGGGCTGGATAATGACAGAGAAGGTATGGTGGTGGGTGGATGTGGAGGAGGCAGGGAGGTGGAGGCTGGGGAAGACCGGGTCCGAACCAGAGGCTGGTGAGGCCAAATTAGGGCAGGCACACTCAGGGGGTCCAGCTGGAGACCTGCTCTAAGGATCACCTGCCTCTGTGGTTCCCAGAAAAGAACAAGGAATGTAAGAGCGTTTAACATAAGCAGCACATGGCAAAGACTAACTAGAGTAAATTCCACAGACTCCAGTTTCTCTCTCCAGTACATTGCAAGACTCATTATTTGGTCAATTTAAATACTGCTTGTCTAGAACAAGCAACTGATAAAGAAAACGCAGCACTGCCAAATACATTGCCACAATACTGTAACTCTCAATTTTTTCATCTTGTGTAAATGAAGCTACAGCGCCCTCTGATGTCAATAACATGGTTCAAACAAGGCAATTCATGTACATGAACACTGGGAGTATGAATTTTACAATTCTAAAACAATTTCTTTTTTTTTGTCATTAGTTACACGATCAATAATTAATTCATTAAAAACTGAACTCTAAATATTAAAGACAACTGTTCTACAATCATACTGTAAGAGCTTAACCAGAGGGCATAATATGCACATCTTGTCCCTCCTGTTAATGGATACTCATCAGAATGGCAGAGGTGTACTACATATAACCAGTTACACCACTGTCATGTCAACATACTTTTTCTTCCAAAAAGCGCATTGAAGCATTAAAGAGATTTTCTTGAGGGAAATGTAATACATAATCCCTCTGGAAAGCTCTCTATAAAGCTCTGCTAAGATGTCACAGTGAATTTATATTAGTACCTGACCGGGCTCGATCAAGCTCTCCCGTGAGGAGGTTGTGGACTCTGTGCCATAAACTGAGTCTGTGCTTGCAGTGCTCTGTCTCCTGCGATGGCCATCCTCACACACTGAGCCTGTTTCGGAGCCGCACACAGACCCTGGTCTCGAACCAGATCCTGATCCAATCTCTTCCAGGTCCATGTCCTCCGATGGGATCTGTGTCAGACGAGGCTTCTCAATGGACTTGCTCATTGGCTAATATAAGGTAAAAGTTTTACAGTCTTTACAAGTTGATAATAACAAATTGAATTTTTCAAATTAAGTCAAATATTGAATAAATAAATAGATAAATAAATAAATAGAAAAGGTTTATTTACAGGGGTAAATCCATGCATATTCCATATAAAGACTCCACAGAATCATCCTCATAAGGCTTTTAACTGACCCCTGTATTAAAACTAACTGGTCTGTTTATTGTGTTTAACATATATGTGTCCACGCCTGCTTCTTCTCACCTTGCTCAGGTGTGCATTCTGCTTGAACCTCTCCAGCCCGCTTTTGTAGTATTGCTGAAGCAGCTGGTGCTGAGTGTGTGAGTGCTGGCTGGCATGCAGAGTGAAGGGTGAGTGGCTGTAGGGTGGTGGCTCTGAGCGTGTTCGCTCCACGGGTCTGTGCAATGGCAAGTTGACTACGCCTTCTCTTCTGGAGGGGGAAGACAGGTGAGGCTGCTGCTGCTGCAGAGGAACTGCAGAGAGGAGGAGGAGAGAGTAACAGGTTATAACTGGGAATAAAGATGAGGGCAGAGGGAAAAGGGTACATGGGATAGCTGAGGAAAAAAATAAAGATGCACAAGAAGAAGAAGAGGAAGCAAGTGGAAATAAACATGACAAAATAGGGGCAGAAAAAATCATCTAAAAAGATGAAGGAAAGTAAAATGGAAAAAGGAAAGAGAACAATGAGGCATAAGGGAATGTGTAAGGGAAAATACCTTTTTAGAAAATATTTTAGTTTTACTGTAGAACTCACAGATGATAATGTTGTTTGCATTCACAGCAAATTTCTGTATTATTACTTAAACTGCATCACCATCAAAAGCCAGACAGAGGGCGCCCTTGTGCTGTTTATTATATTGAGGCAAAAGGAAATGTAGCACAAGATAGAGGACATTAATGTTTGGGTTTAATTAACTGATTGAAAATGTATAGATGTTTTTCACAAAAGATGTTTCAGGCTCTGTTCAGAACTGGCATTAACATTAACATTGACATTTCGGGCGATGCAATTACAAGTGTACAGCTCTAAGTATGTCAGTTCACACCTGGCATTAAAATGCGTCTTCACATGCATCTTAAGTGACCACTTGTTCTCACTCACACTGTAAGCAAATACAAATGTTGACAATATGTGTGCATATGTGTGTGTGAGAGAGAGAATCAATGTACTGTGTACAGCTCCACACTGAAATAAGGTTGTAGCCATTTCATATAGTAAAAAAAAACTCTACATGTGGTGGTCAGTGTTAATATTGTTGGGGCCACCACAAATAAATCAATGTATGGGAAACACTGTGAGAAGTGTAAAACTATTTTCGGATAATGAAATTGTGGTGGGATAAGACTGTGGCAGAGGATGTCAGTTGAGTAGGCGGTCCTTCAATGTGGCCCAGGACACATATGTGTCCACACTGCTAAAAGAAGGTGGCCATGTGGCCCAGACCACCTACGAATGTGGTCTGAGTGATCGGATCTCAAATGTGCACTTAATGTGTCCTGGGTGCATTCACATCTGTACTTGGAGCTGTCCACTCGTGATCAGATCACCTGAGACACATGTTAATGCCAGGTCTGAACAGGACCTTGGTGGATGCACAATGCTAGGACCTTGAACTTGAACACCTAAATAGAGTGGTACTGATGTTATTAATTACTCTTGTGCTTTTCCTGCAAAAATGTGTAAAACCGTGTGCTGTGAAAAAAGTCTATCATGTGTATTAATAGTTACTGGTTACTGGTTATTGCAGTGGTCTGTGGTGATAGGACTTTGATGAAAACAATGTGAAACTGAAACAAAAAATGTGAAAATACGTAAAAATAAAATAGTGCTTCTCTTCTTTCAATACAGATGTCAACTATTAACCGACATGTTAATAAACAAAATCTAATAAAGTCCCATAAAGTTTTATGGTAAAGAGGCACCATAATTAAAATCACTGACAAATGCATAGTTCCTTTGTGTTGTCATTAGAATGTGTTCTGTATAAGGGCATATTGAGGTGTTTCTGTTTCTGCTGTACAACACATTTGCAGTTGCACAACTCACAAGAGACAAACTGGGAGTGCACCAGTCCAGTATGTGGTTCCAGTATGAGCACAGGCTGCAGGCGCTGGGCCAAGGCTTGACTGTTTCCTTCCACAGGCAAGTAGACCTGATGCAGACCCGATACTGCCAATGGCCTGGCTACTTGCATGTCAGCCTGAGGAGAGAGTAGAGCACAAGAGAATACAAGAGTGGAGAGGTCATGATAAGAAGTTGCAGCTTAGACAAATGAGCAAAATGGAGAGTTAGTCCATAGGGCGAAGGCTTTACGGGCGGTTTGCAATGTACAGAGAGACTCATCAGTAAAAATGTTAACAATGTGAGTAAACTACCACATGACTAATTCACAAGATATGAAAGCACCAGGAGATCAAGAGGGAAGTGAAAACCTGAATACACCGCATGTTTCTATAAGTGTCGAGGTGTGCAGGCTCTATGTTAAACATTCACTCTCAGATACAAAAGTTCATGGCATGAATGTATCTATGTGTATCTATGTGTATCTATATGTATCTATAAATGTATCTAAATTGATTGCATGATTCAAGAAGTTATTTGTTGTTTTTGTTGGCAAATAAAACTTCAACAATTTAAATACTGATACTGTAGGGAACCCTCGAAGGTATCATTGCTCACCTGTGCTGGAAGTCCAGCCGTGATGTTGTGCATGGCAGTGGGGTTGGGAGGCAAGGTGAAATGAGCCAAACTACCATCCTTCAGCAGCAACCTCTGAACCTAAATGAGATTAAAATTGTCATTACACAGGTTACAGACAAAACAAATGATCACATCCATTTTGAACATTAAAACATCAAATGTTTGAGCATTAGGTATATAAAATTTCACAAAGGAAATTTTAGCTTGTTAAAAAGATTTAAATGTTAAAAACAAATTAACATTCAGCTGTGGTGGTTGTGCAGAGGAAACATCACTAGAAAAACTCTTAGAAATACTTGCATTATCATTTCTACAGTATGTTGGGCTACAAGTTGTTAGTGTTAAAGAAACAGGAAGCGAAAGGTTTTCTAGGAAATAGTTAATGAATTAATCCAAGATGAGAAGATAAAACAGAGATGAATGAAGGTCAAACACTTTTGGCCCCATGTGTTGTGTTAACGGGTAATTGAGCACTGAACCTTAACCCGTGCACTCGTTATATGCCAATGTGGATGAGAGTCTGCTATAATTTTAATATAAAAGAAAGGCTCACCTCATGAGCCACTGGAAGGGCCCCATTATCTGAATGGAGGCTGTCATTGGGTGAGCTGCACCCTGATGCTGGGGTGCTGCTGCTGCTGGGGGAGGAGTCTGAACGACAGAATGGAAAAACACCTATAAATCAATGACAGCCAATGACAGAGCAAATGTGTTCACACAGCACAAAAGGATGCACATAACAAAGTGGAAAATGAATCAAACTGTGTAGTACAGTATGTGTTGAAATCATATGATGCGTGTTGCTAAAAATACATCTTTCAAGTGTTTCTTGCCATAAAGTAATACATATAAAATAAACGTATCAAACCAGCATTAACTTGAAATAGATAAAACTGCAGTGCAAATAAAATAGAAGCATACGATCATGGGAGTGATCCAGCTACATGTAGATACTATACCCCGAGTTTCTGTCCTGTGCTTGACAGCAGGAGGGGCACTGATCTTACGCTGCAGTGGGTTTGGCCTTGTACTGATCAGTTTCTTTAACTTCCACTTCAGAGTGGGCTCAGAGACTGTACAAACACAAATACACACAAATGAATACATGAATATGCAAATGAAGTCACAGACACAGACATAATTATCCCTAAGGTTTCATAAAATACAAAAAAAAACAAAACATACGTATAGCTCTCAAACTCACAGAACTTGATGATTAACAATGTCATCTTATACAGTACGTGAGCAGGAATAAATTAACTCCGTAATGCACAGTAATATTATATTAATGCACTCAATTTTAATAACAAAACAAAGTTAAAGCAATTTGCAGCACAGCTGAACTAAGCAAATACCTCAACCCTGTTCAATAGCATAAAAAAGTTCCATGTTTACATTGGTCAGGCTCCAATAAGCCCAAACAAAACAATCAATCAGTGGCTGGCTGAGAGCAGATAAAAGGCAGCTATGTGTTGTCATTGAGCCAAAAACAACACTGGTGGGTGTGTGTACGCGCGCTGGCACCTAAGGGTTCTGGGGCAACGCAAATAAATAGTAGCTTTTTGAATGGTTAGTGTACGGTACTTGAAGAGATGAAACCACTCCCACTCTCATTCACACGGTGAGGGAGACCTGCTCAGGACTCTCACGCAGTTCATTTTACACATACCTTAGTTAAAAGTTATGTAACTGCTTTGGTCTTTGTGTCTCACTGTTGCTGTTGTTTTTATGACTGTTTGGTCTCTCTCTGGCCCTGCAGGCCTGTTGCTTTATGAGTTTCCTTCGTCTCACTAGAAAGGACGCTACTGTGTAAGTTCATTCTGTCCTTCACTTTCTCATTCTCTAGCCCAGAATGTGTATGTAATGACAGTTTGCTGAGACACTGAAAAGTATCCCACTGAGATATGCAGTCAGATGACTTTATGTCTGACTCAAATTACACAGAGCACACCACAAGAACAGACCTGAAGTGGAAAATCACCAGTGACCTTCACAGCTTTCACCTCAGGGTGGGAAACCCCATCACAGACTAGAGGCATCTCACCTGTCCTGCGCAGGGCGAGGTCCTTACGCTGCTCGCAGGGTGTAGGCTGAGTATTTGGGGACATGTCAGGAACTGGTAACCTAGGTAACCAAAACAATATTAGACAGACTGCTTAACTCATGCATGGGTATGAGGAAATTTGCTCTATTTTTTATTTTTAATGATGATTTATTTGAATCATTAAAATCAGAAAAGGAAGGGACCAGTTAATATCAAAATAGTAATTAAAGAAGCTTTTCACAATTGATCCATCCCTTTAATACCATTTGAACATACTGTTTGTCTGGAGCTCTGCAGTATTACCAAAATAAACAGTATGGAGTTGGAGTTCTGTTTTGTCTGTCTCACCTGTATCCTGGAGTAGGACTGGTGTGGTTGGGAGTAACCCTATCATGGGTGGGCTGGTTCTTCATAATTATATGTTCCCGAAGTTTCTGCCTTACCAGGGGACTGGCTACAGCACCTATCAGTCAGTAAAGTAAATCCATAAGGAAAAAAGACAATGATTTGGATCATGTACAGCCATGCAATAGATAGACCTGCAGCCAACATGGGGACGGATAATATAAAATAAGACAAAATGTTTTGGTGTTGAAATCTGAGCAGTTTTCCTTCACATTGTACTGTATACTGTTGTTGTATCAATAAGCAGTTCAGAGACTTCAGAGGTAGGATGCAGGATATTTGTCATGTTCTTCTTCATTTCCTCTACATGGTAAAAATAAAAACAGCACAAAGTGTTTCCTGAAACAAGTGTTTGTTTGACTTTGGTTTGATATGAGGAGAAATTTCCTTGGAATCTGAGAATACATCACAGCGCTGTTGGAAATCCCCTTCTTCTTCATTGAAACATACTGTGTGCTGTGACTCATATCAAAAGCACGTCAACAACCTTATGGTCTTTCAGAGAACCTATGAAAACACATAACAGTATGGTACAGTACACTACACTACAGTACGCGTGCAGTACAATACATGTGATACTCACTCTGCTCATTTTTATTCTTTCGTATCAGTTGTTGTAGCTCTTCTCTTTTCTCCTCCTCCATCTCTCTTTGCCTTTGTTCAATCTTATACTGCAAAGAAAAGCATGAAGACATATCAACACTGACCAGCCTCATCTGCTTTAACTATGCATGTGAGATTTATACTATAGGAACAAACATTGCAACAGCTACAGTCACTGATAAAACATGTATATAGCTGAATATAGCCACAGGATTTGCACATTGATTAAAACCCTATGTCTTGACAAAAGAACACTAGGTGTGCAGCATCAATCAGCTGATCCATGGTACACATAAATTAGAATCAAATGCTGAGAAGGTGCTCTGTTTACAGTAATCTGACTTACTTCTTGGTCATTTTTGATGAGCATTCAACCTGGGTGAAGGTGTGTGGCATAGGCAGTTGGCTTGTTCTGATGGTTGATGTGGTAGGAGGACTTGTACACTAAATAAAATGCTGCTGATGTGCTAATGTTGCAAGATGTGGCAAGACATGAGTTTGAAATTTCATGGGCATACTCAGTCATATTAAGCCTCTGACAGAAAAAGTAAGGGGCTGATCCTGGTTATGCGTGGTGATGCTGAGAACTGAGAGCACTGTTGATAGTTATTCTCCTGACACAAAATTTTTTCCTCACCTGCAAGCGTTGCTGGGAAAACTGGGAGCAATGCTGAGCAGTAATGGGTCCCGAAAAGAAGGGAGGGCGGGGGGCCAGCATGGCCGAATCTGGAACTGAATGCAACAACCTCTGGGTGACACTTAGGTCCATGGGCTGCTCCCCACTTATGGACAATGAAACCTGACTGCTGATGATCACATCCACTACAAAGAGACAGTTAGAGAGACAGAGAGAATAACACATCACTTTGTGAATAGAGGGTGACACTTGTCTATGCTTTGTGGTGATGTGGAGAGGTGAAAATTATTTCTGGAGTGAAACATCAGTTTGTCTCTCTGGAGTATCTTCAACTTCATAGATCATAGTCTACTTTAATATGTAATGACTTTTAAATGTCCTGCATGCTGGTCATAGATAGATCATCATCATTGATGAAGAGTATCAAGGATAGAGCAAATATCTTAAATTTTCTGTTCATAACACAAAAGGTCTCGAGGAAGAATGTTTTTAACTGATATTCACAAAATAAGTCAAAGAACAATTGTAGCATCATTTACTGTTTATACTTTACATAAACATGATCAAGAGTGCACTCAGTTTATTTGGCATAAGTATATGCCCAGATGTGTACTTGTACTTGAACTCTGCACATTCACCAGTCATATTTCATTTCATTCAAGTCTTCCTGCCTCAAGTGAACTGGCCATTGTCCAACACTGCATTCAGCAAAGAAAAGGAGAGGGGTGTGTGTTGGGGTTGGAGGGGCACAAGGGAATGAAAAAAATGGCGTGGTGAGTTGGATTTGAACATAATGTGGTCAAGGCATTTGGGTCAGGTATATCAATCTGTCATCCCCCTTCCAGGTTTTTACTAAAATGAAAGAAATAAAAAGCTAAATTTAGCACAAGTGAGACAATTGAACCAAGCTTCAACGTCCTAACTAAAGACAGATGTCTTTTTATAGGTGCAGAGGAGTGAGAAAAGGTTTTGATCCATTCATGCAATCCAAAGGCAATTGTAAATATGTCAGAGTAACCTTACTTTTCATCACGACTGATTTAACTGTAGCATGAATGGCACAATATGGGCCTAATGGTATGACCTATAAAACATACAAGAGGAAGGCTAATGGTAACTGAGAAACAGCAACTAGAGGTTATTCTCAATTTTTGTGATGCATCATATCAACAAGACAAAAACATATGGAAGTCCACACATCACTTGATAGATGAAACCAATGAACATGCTGAAGAATGTTTTGATACTGATACAAAGGAATAGACAGATAGAGTATGGAAGGAGACACCTTGCTCCCTCTGGGGTAGAAGGACAGTGGGAGGGAGGGAAGGATGTGGAAATTTACTGAACTCGTACGCCTGAATGACTGCAACCCAGAATATTACTCAACATTACTCACATAATTCCTGTAAGAGGACATTTCTTTACTGGCATACCCTGTTGAATTACACTAACTGTTGTGGACAGCGCTGTATCACAGTAACAATTTTGCAGTGAAAACACTGCCTCTCACTCCACAGTATCATACATACTTGCATCATAATTATTCACTTGCTTTGGGAGTTATCCATGAGTTAAGAAATAACAGATTACATTATCAAACCAATTACATCAATAAGGCACACTAAAAAAAAAAGGAAAAAATCAAAATGCAAAAACAGATACAGATAAGTCAGGTAGAGGGTGTTTCTAGTGTTAAACACAGTGTTTTCAGTCATCAATGTCTACTATTAGTTAAAAGTAGCTTCAGCAAAAATAGTCTTAAATGAAGCCTGCAACACTTCCATAAGTTGCAGAGACAACATTATAAGATCGGCATTGCAACAACACAACCCAAAACAAACCTGCACATACAGGCTGCACCCAAATGTCACTAAACTTCCCTCCTGTCTGAGCCAGACAGTAAGTCGTACAGACCCAGGCAGCATTATTTGGCCCTCATTCCCAACAGCAAGACTGACTCATAGAGAGAAATAATAATGTCTGAAGAACACTTCCATGCTCTTATTACTGCACGTCAAGTGAGACTTAAACACAGTAGAACATGAGAAAAATCTGGTGAGTTAATAAGACCAGAATAATTTACAGTACATGATAATATTGTACAATTAAAGCCAAGTGGTTTCAGTTCTGGTGCCCAATACAGAGTTCATAATAATAACACTATCTGCTCATGGGTACAGCGTTGTGTTTTCATGTTTTCTGTGTGTGTGAGACAGAACAACAAACAGATACACAAGCTCTTGTGTGAGAACTAAAACTTTGATGGATCATTATTTGTACAGCTTGTCATAGAGTCAGGGAAACACACAGACGATAAGCCTATTGTTAACATTATGCCTTTGTTTTACACACTTCTTACTCTGCACAAAGCAGGAATCCTACCTTACCAGCTAACTCGAGGAAGCCAAAGCACATCAGACGAAACTTGTCAGAGAGACTTTCAGCTGGTTTATGCCTCTCTAACTATGTTACTGTTGGAGCTTAAAGAGCTTGTTTCTTTAAGCTTTTTACTATTAAAAAAAGTGACATAAAAACAGGAAGTACCAGAAGCAGCAGAACAGTATGTATTACTGAAGAATGTCTGTGTGTTTGCAAAGGAAATCAGACAATCACTAGAGGAGCAGGATGGTGGTGCTAGCAGTGGTGGTGGTGGGGACTAATCTGCATACACTCTCTGACACACATACACACATTCACACAAACACACAATTACCAAACAAGTCAGCTCCCCTGAGAGAAAGGAAATGATCAGGAAGTCAGTATTACTTCTCTTCACAACAGAAAAGAAACACCTGTGGTATATTTTTACTCTGAAAATACTGTGAACACCAGGCTTCATCAACAACATGAATCTGAATTCTACTCCTTTTAATCAATGTGACATTAAATGTGCTCCCAGAGACACACAGTCTACACTGAGTCAATTGTATTTGCTACATTTTCTATATCATTGTACAATTTTAAAGAAAAAGCCAATTTTCCAAACAAACATGTTTGGTTGAGTTTTTGTACTGACACTGAACCTGTGACTTGAGGCAGATTCAGAGAGTGACTCATATGACTGGACACAAAACCAGCTCAGTCACTGAATTGTGCTTTCAAAGAGCCAACTAAACAGTTAAGGTTTCCTCAACCTGGACCCTAAAGGGTTTCAAAAGCTGCTGATTACTTATCACATTACCAAGAGCTAACTACAAGAGGACATTTACAGTGCACACTCCAACATTACATTACAAAAAAGTAGCACAATTGTAGTTTACTATGGTCGCCTATTAATCAACTGTGCTCTAAAAATACAAGATACATGTTTTAAATTTGAAAAGGAATGCTATTCATAAGATAAAATCTGGAACATTTTAAAAAATAAGAGAAGTGCATATAGATAAGATCTGTGTGCGTGCTTCTCTGTCTCTCATTTGTGCTTGGTTGCTGGTTGGTGCTAAAAATAGGCAGGAGACAAACTTCTGGTTTCTGTAATAGCATATTCGTTTCACAACCATCATCCTCTTTCTGTGGGCCTTCTGCAGTAACACACTGTAGCACTAACACACACACAGATACACACCTGCACACATGCATAGGCTTTACTGCTGTGCACACACAGACACACACTCACACAGAAACAGTGACTTCCTGTTTCTAAAGTTAGCCTGCACCATAACATCCTCTTGGTTCATTTAGGCAAGCAGAAGCTGCTATTTTGGTTGAATGGCTTCACTAGTTCATTTTCGCAGCTTGAGAGAGTTACAGATGTCCTTCAGCAGTATTTATATCCACAGTGTGGCCCTAAAATGTGCTTTGTTTATTGTTGGGCTGGAGTGAACACCACAGTGGTATTGAATGGAGTTAAGTCTGGAAGTCACACATCAGGTTAAATGCTAGTTACTATTTGTATACATAAAGACAGGCAGCATGCTTGAGGTTCATGCCTAGTTAGATGAGCAACAAAGCAGAAAGAGCAAGAGTTCAGGGACAAAATGTCTTCTGAAATATTAACAAATATTGTTTCTATTAAAATATCAAGCACAAAAACTTGTGCTGAGTGTAAATTCATTGTGTTTATACTGGTCTCTGTATTTACAAATGATTATTATTATGACAGCTTCTCCACCATGCTGGCCACCTTAAGCAGCTCTCCCTGCCCGCCACCTATCCCTCTGTCCTTTTCTCCGTCCCTCCCCGTCCTTACGTTTATAGGAATCCACAGCTGCTGGGGACATTCTGTCCCTCTGCTTCCGAGCAGCTGGAGTATCAATCTCTGAGTGAATGTGTGTATCCATGTGTGTGTGTGTGTGTGCTTGTATGTGTCCATCCTAAACAGGCCAAGATATTAATAGCTTGCAGTTGTTTCTTTTGAATGTACATAGAAGGTTTTTGTGTTTGCATAAGTAGGATCTGCTTGTGCAACAGTTGATGGTCTGTGTACACATGTATCAGTGCATCAGTGCTCGCGTGTGTTGGTGCAAGTGTATTAATAGTGCCCATTTGTTTCTGCTGAATGATCACTGTAGTTCTTTGTGCAAGTTAAAGTGTATGTAACCGAAGCAGTTTATTTTTAGTGTCACCTGCCAGTAAACACTTGTGTTATTGTATGTAATCATGTGCACATATGTGCCAGGACACAGAGTTTGTGCGTTACTGTTTCTCGACATATTAATAGCACCAAACCACGTGTTTTGATGAGTGTGTGGCATGTGTGTGCGCTTGTAAGTGTATTAATAGCATTACCAATTGCCCACACATGTCTCTGTATGCGTATGGCGTGTGTGGAAGTGGCTGTCAATAACTTCAACCTCATATATGTATATGAGGTGTCCTGCAAAAGGATGTGAACAGCAAATAAGCTCACTACAACTGACCACTATGAGTGAGGTGCTGATATTGGAGTTATCAGTTTATTCAAGTAATGGCATATATGTTGTTAATATGTTGCAAATATGAGAACAAAACTTTACGGTCCATATAGGTCAGGTTTTATAATATTTTTTGACTCTCATTTGTCTTGAATGAAGCTTAACATTTTCATTTTTTTGTATTCGCTTAAAGTTAAATATAATATAAAGTTAATTACAGTTTTAGTGAGGTGTACTTTATAAAATGTACTGTACTGCCTGGTTACCATCCTGTCACTGATTTTTTAAGGTCTACAACTAAGTTATTTTCAAAATTTATTATTCTTAAGATTGTTTTATTGATTTGTCAATTATTTGCTTTGTAACTGTTTCGATTTTAATGTCATAAAATAGTGAAAGATGTCTTCCACAGTTTTTCAGAACCCAAGATGATAATTTTAAATTGTTTTATCCAACCATCTGCCCAAAACTCAAAACTCAAAGCTACTCAGTTTACAATGATAAGAATACTGAAAAAAGTAGAAAATTCTCACATTATTGAAGCTGGAACCAGAGACTAGCTAGCATTTACACTTTAAAATGATTGCTATGATAATTTGATTATAAAGATAGTTGCCAGATAATTTCCTGTTGCTCAACTAACTGACTAATCAACCAATTCTTTCAGATCTAAAAATAAATATGGCCAATCTATCATTATCAGATGTTTGACATATGTTTACCCATGCAGTTAAACTGTATAAAGCGTACTGCACAGCTCATTTCCTTTTTCCCCCCAAGGCATATGAAGTAACAAGTTATTATGCCACGACATAAGACTAATACATTCCTACACTTGACTGTCAGCAGGAAAATAGCACAAGCAGATATGAGATTCCTCTGTTGTGTAGTCTTTTCCTTCTTTCTCTCATAGTCATCAGTACTGTTTTGTACTGTCCCTGCCACCCTGTTCAACCGAGAGATCAGAGGTCAGACACTTATGAGACTTCTCTTGATCTTGAGTCCCTGAGGCAGCGCGGGAAAAAGGTGAGGGTTCACCAGCTCACTGTAGAGTTGTGTGTATATGAGAGAGAATGTCACAAGCTAGCATGCTCTTTAGTGTGATTCACCAACTTGATTTCTCACAGCCAAAACAGACTGACAATTGTTGAAATTGTTTCATTATTTCTCCTTTGGGTTCCAGGAGGTCATCCTTTTTGGAGGGGGAACCAAAATTTGGCCCAGGGTGCTGTCATAAGGTTGGCATGAGACTGAAACTTTGTCTTGCCTGAGAACATTTGCAATATGTATTACTGCTAATGGAGTTGACATTTATTCTTTCATGATCTCGCAGGTGCTTCTCAGTCATAATGGAGAGACGTAATATAGAATATTAGTACTAATACAGCCCTCATTCAGATACATAACACACAAATGATCATCTTTACTTTGTCCTCAATTATGCAAATCAAAACATGAGCTACCATTTGACCTGACGGGAACACCAGCTGACTTCCTTTGTGTACTTCAAAAGAAACAGCAACTGATCATCTGAGCATGGACCGATTCAGGTTAGTGGTCTGTACACCTCATCTCAACCCACAAACATCCACCTCTGCACTGTGATCCTGACATTACCAGATGTTGTTGAGGAAATGTGGCCTTTACACACCCACAGACAGAGAAATATTGGCATATATTTATTTTTTACATGTAAAAACCCAACGGCTGGCATAGGGATGATTTGACTGAGAGAACAGGTTCTAATGCCCACTTCCTACTATAAGTCACCCATGTCTCTGCAGTATTCTGTGTATCACAGTCTGTTATTGCACACTGGGTTAGAAGGCTATGTACACAGAAGAGCTTCTTTGTTTCAAATACACCCTGCAGTCAGTAAGAATAAGGTTACTGTCTTCCGGCTCTAGCCTGCTTTTACTGCTGGTTTTGATATAGTTACTGTCTTTGTTAGAACTTTGTTGATTTCCCTAATAGTCTCCATCTTTTTGCCCTCTCCCTCTCTTTCTTGCTCTGTCTCTCACACAAATACACACACTCACATGATACACTAGCAGAGTGATGGTCCTGTTGCTGCGTTTTTAAGCGGTAAAGTGTATCAGTAGTCAGCTGAGTTGATCTTAAATCAGGAACAGGAAATGTGATCCTGAGCCTGGCTGGGCCAGAACACTGTCCCTATTGTCAATGCACTGCTGTGGCTAACACTGGGAAAACACTGGGGACTTTTAAAGGTTATCTGTCTTGGGAAAAGATTGATATTCACTTTCACAACTAGCCTGCCACCCAAAATGGATACCTGATGAAGGCCTGATCACTAAATATGACTTTGTCTTTGTTGTGGTTCTTATGTATGTAAAGGCCTATCTGAGGTCAATAGAGGGGTCAAACGAATCCAACAAATGTTTTCAATGTCAAATACATTGAAAATAAGTGATTAATTCACTAGATGGGGAAGATGCTCATCTTAATCATCCATGCAGCTTGCAAAGTGAAAATAAAAGGATCTACTAACGTTTTTATGTCTTCAACTTTGTTGAAGACATGAATGTGCATCCCATCTAGAGCTGAAAAGATAAATTGATGAATCGAATGGTTGATCAACAGAAAATGAATTGAGAAACTGTTTTGATAATCAATTCATTGTTTAGCGTTTCAGTCATTTTTAAAGAAATAATACGAAGCACATCCTAGTTCCAGCTTCTCAACTGTGAGTTTTTGGATTTTGGACTGTTGATCAGACAAACCAAGAAGTTTGAAGGTTTTAACAGGCATTTTTCACTATTTTCTGATATTTTAAAAATCAAACAATTAATTGATTTATAAAGGATTACTCATAAAAATCAACATTGAAAATAATCAGTTGCAGCCCTAGTCTCATCTCACCAGCATCTCAACAATTAGAGATGTATTCAATAAGTCAATCAACATAAAATGAATCCACATCTAGTGTGATCATCAATTAATATTTTACTAATTTTTCAAGAAAGCTGTATATAATTGAAAACTGAATATCTTTGGACTCGTTGTCAAATAAAACAAGCAATCTGAATCACCTTGGGCTCTAGAAAATTATAATAATTCACTATTTTCTCAAATTCAATAGACAACGTGATGAATGGATTATGTAAGAAAATAATCAAAAGATTAATCAATAATTAATCTTTATTACAGCTCTCTTTCCAGACCGCAAGACTAATAAAAAAGAGGGATCCAATACTGACATCATTCAAGATTTGTAATTGAAGATCACTGATTAAATGTACATTAAAGACTTTTTCAAAGCAAAAACTCTAAAGAAAACTCAAGAAAGACAAGCAAAACAACTATTACATCTCTCTACCTGTTACCTTAAATTATGTGTCATACCACATGGTGAATTGAGTGTTAAGAAAAAGACACACAATCATCTTATGTGTTTTAAATAACTTTGAATTTCTATGAGATTGATACCCATTACAGTATGCAAAGTGAAACTCAGTTTCATATCTCAATAGCAAGCACTGACTGCTAGCAACCACAATCCCAGTACAATTATCTGATACAAGTTATATGAATTGCAAACTATTGCACCGATTACCTTACAACTAGTAAGGCCAGAGCATGACTGGCTGATGCCAGCTGTAAGAGGAAAGGATTGTAGCAGATATAATAAATGTCTTGTGTTCAACAATGTAGGAAAAACTCCACAGACAGTGAGACAAACAGGATTTCCACATCTCTAGAGAAAGTGGGAATAATTTACTTTTTCTCTAAGATGATGGTGGTTATGTTTCACTTGAACCTTCAGCCATGTGAGGCCTGTTCAGTGTTGATGACTGGGACAAAGCCAAACCCACAGGCTGTCACAACTTGTGGAGCAAGGGGCCTTTGTGATCAACAGTTTGGGTAAGATGACACTGATCATGTAGAATGAAAGGCTGGTTATTATGATCAAAGTCTTAATTCAATGATGCTCCTTTGTAAACACGCACATGCCTGGATACAGTATTTGTACAGACAGTCATGCATGCATACAGGTCAACATTTACCTATTCAATGTAATAACGATCACTGCTGGTCATCTGAGATGATGAGAGGAAAAAATTAAGGAGAGAGGGAGAGATCTAAAAGGCAAGAGAAAGGGGGCAGAGGAGTGTAGGTGGTGTCGATTCCTTTGGCACGGCCCACATGAAACTAATGTAACTGTATCCCCACAACAGCACTGAGACTATGACCTCATCCTGTCCAGAGAGGGAACCTGGACACATGAGAACATTATTCCATGCATAGCTGCTATGTGTGTGTGGATGTGTGTATGTACGTGTACGTGTGCATGTGCATGTGTATGTGTGTTTTCATTTTCTAGGGGACGAAGGGGCTCGGGTGGGATCTAACAATTTTTACAACTTCTGTCATAATACAGCATACACACTGAAACACAGCTGCCCACCCCATGACCTATCAAACAACCAAGCATTTGTTGCCTAGCAGTGAATGAGTCAAATCTTTCAATGACGTTATGGGCAGAAATACATTTAGTAGGAAATTCTACACTTGCACTAACAATGAGGCCTTAATGCTATAATTACACCATTATTTGCCCTATTTATCACCTTAAATAGTCCTCTTGCCTGTCAGATTAGTATAATTACCATGGCACCTAGAGTTACACAGTCAATTAGTTCAGAAAGGTAATGAGGTATTTACTATTCAGACTGCTGCATCTGACACTGACCTCATAAAATGTACACTTAATCTGATTTTGGAAATTATTATGTCTTTATTTTTCTGTACTATTCTATTCCTTTCAATATGTGAAGAAAGCATCAGATTGCACTTGACAATGTCAGCCAGGTGAACTTTTACACCTGCTGAGTTTGGACACAAGCCAGGAGAAGAATAACCTGGATTTAACAGTGTTTATGGCAGTCAGCTGAAATTTAGTTCACATTTTCAACACAAAAAGAAAGTACACTTTTTCAGTTGAAGTGTTTCAGACGACATGAATAACTGTAAGGTAACAGTCCGGACACTTTTGAATAAAGATATTTTGAAAGTACTAATGACTTTAAACCACGTTTGCTAGCTAGCCTACTTAACTGTGAGAGTTAGCAAATTAAGATCGCCTACCTTTTGGTGATGAAGTTCAAAAGCGACGCATTTTCTATTTCATGCGACACGGGAGGGACTGGCAGTCTGTTTTAAAGTGGCAACTGCGAGTCAAACAAAAGAAAGGACGGAAAAAAACTTCGTCCAGCAACCTGTTCTTCTCATGTTGGGTCAATTTTATTTTCCGTTTTTGTTCCAACCGTCAGCACGCGCCGCTGTCAGAGCTCTATAGGCTACATGCACGGAACCAAACTCAGCGCTTCAAAATGTATCGGTAATTAGCTAAGAGAAAGACTGTCTCTACCGTCTCTCCGAAAGGCTGCTTTCCACTCACGGGTCTCCTCCTCGCTGAGTCTGTGTGTAGTGAAACTGCTGATAAATCTGCTGGGAGTCTCACTTTCATCCGTGTGTGTGCTGCTGGTGTGAGGGCTCCATCTGCTGCACTCAGCTGTGGTAAGGATGCTCTACTTGTGTGTGTGTGTGTGTGTGTGTGTGTGTGTGTGTGTGTGTGTGTGTGTGTGTTTCAGATATTACTCATATTGTGGGGACCTTAACTGTTTACACGGTTATAGGGGGACTTGTCTTCCCTATGAGGACAAAATGCACATCTCCACAAAGTAGATTAATAATGAAAGGTTAGGTTTAGGTTAAGGTAAGGATAAGATTAAGGGTAGGTTTAGGCAGAAGTGGGAGTAAGTCACACATGTACAAGTGTAAAGCAAGTCTCAAGTTACTGTGGTGAGGTAAAGTTATGTCCCTGCTGTAAATCAATCAAGACAATTGCTCAGATCAAGCAAGTCACAAGTCAAGTTATTTGGAATTCTGATTATCTGATTATCATTTAAATCAGTCTGTTTACACCTTATAAAGCTTACTGATATTTGACATTTTGGGGCAATGTAGAGTCTGGATCTGTGATTGCAAGCCACCCACTGCTACAATTACCATTTTAGTCTTATTATTATCATTACCCTCACCAAGGATTTTATGTTTTCACCCATGTCTGTTTATTTGTCAGCAAAAAATTGGTGGAGGGATGCGGCATAGGCTAGAGAACAACCAATTACATCTGGGTGTAGATCCGGTTATAACGGCGTGTCTAGGAATCCAAAGGATTGTTTGACCTTGGTGGACATATGCAGTCTACTGAGGGCGACTCTAGTTATTACTAATACAATGTCTCTATATGGAACTTTTGTGTAAAATGCTGTGTTCTCTTTCCTCCTGTAATTCATATTTTTAGTATCTTTAGACTTAACCTCTTCCCATGATAGCTGGGTTGCGGGCATCGCACTAGAAGTCACCCAATCATGATTCAAAAACAAAATGTGACATGCAAACAACGTGCAAACATTTAATTAAAAAAACAAGTCCTCTCGAGTCATCTGTCTCAAGTCTAAGTCAAGACTCAAGTCATGAATACCAAGTATGATAATCCATCCGTGTGTGATACCTGCAGTTCTGTGGATTTTAGATCATTTGAGGGGTAACGCGGTCCTCAACTGTAAAGTAACTAATTGGCACCGCGGACATTTTATCTTGTCATGGTAGGAAAAGCACAGGTGTTACTTATTACATTAAAGATGGCTCTATTATATTAAAGTGTCATTACAAAGTGACAGTGAGACAGCAATTTCACCACCAGGACTGAAACTGAAAACTGGTTTTCTTACTGTGGCATTCCAAAATATCTTTTGTGAAAAATGCTTAAACCTATAGCCATCAGATAAAATGGCCTGCAGTACAAATATAAGTTTTCCCCAAATACAAGCAGCTCCTCTTATTAGTTCATCTGCCAGGTAAAAGTAGATTAAAGTACATTTTGATAAGTCACTTTTGATAAGCCCTTAAAGTATCAGATTTGTTTATCAACTTTGTAGACTGTTTGCTTTCATCATGTAATTGACTGCCCACTTGTGGTGGCAGTAGGCTATTGTCTCTCAAAGCTAGCTTGACTACCAGCTGTTTGTATCTACAATTTCTGTTATTTTCGGAGGCGTGACCGTGTCCCGTTGACAAAGGCTGGGACTAGTCATGCAGAGTGCAGAGCAGTAATTTTTGGAGGTTTGCGTTTACGTGTTGAGGATAATTGTGGAATCTTTCACGGGTGATTCATTATAGTGATCCGAGGAGAGAGTTAGAAGTTAGCGGTGTGTCTGGGAACATGCAGTGCAATGTATGTGCATGTTTGTTATGTCAATAAATAAATGTTACAACTCCTCAAGACCCAAATGCCCACATCCTCCCCTGTGCTTCCCAATATATGCATATCAGGTCAACCACTTTACAACACATTTGATCTGCTTCATGCAGGATCCAGAACCTTTGAGTATATGGAAAGAGTCTTATACTGTAAGTCCATTTGATTGAATTCTTGATATGCTGCCAACTTAACACGCAGCTTGTTTTGTGCCAGTGTGTTTATTTTTTACTGTACTATGTGCCTTTTTCTGATTTGATTTCATTGTATTTTTATTTTAGGATCTGATCAACTTGTGAAGCCTCTGGACAACATAGCTAAGTTCTGTTTGGGAAATGCGTAGATGCACAAATGTAAATCCAGGCATACACCAACACAAAATTTGTTAATTTGCACAGTGCTGTCCGTTCTACCACTGTCTATCCAAGACTGAACTCTCACTGTCTCTCGCTAATTCCTCATCCTGCTTGGGGACAAATCCACTCTTTGCCAACACAGAAGTCCTCATCATTGGATGCATGGAGATAAACCAATCAGACTTTTATTCCACGTTACCCAGACTGGTTCTGCTCATATGAGTCAATATGTTTGCTGTTGTTCGGTTAAATCAAGTACCTATGGGGAAAATTATGGCCAGAGTTAAAAAAAAAAACAGCTATCAACAACACTCAGTCTAATTTCAACAACAGTATGTCTTTTCCCCTGTGCTCTTGGCAAGGCTTGACAGTCCATCCCCCAGTCACGGGGCTGACTGTGGCCTGAATAATTTGAGATACGTACAAGCAAATTCAATTTCATAGCAGCTCTTCCATTTTTGAACACATGCTTGAGACAGACCTTCTTCTATTTGCAGATGTAGAGAGTGCCTTGACATGGTTTCTTCCTGAGTTTTATTTTCCCTAAATTTAGCTAACCTTTTCAACAGTTTATGTTTAAAGCATCATATATCCCAAAATTTGTTTAGTTACTGATTTGGTGTGGCCTTTGCAAATAATTTCATGAGTCATCATGAGTCATTATTCATTTTAATCAGGTCATATAAAGCATGTCAGATACTAATTTCCATAAAATTGATTGTAATACAATGACGCTAACAGCCGTTTATTAACTGGACTGATGAAGTTGGCACCGATGTTTGTGTTTCTGTTAACATGTCGTCATCAGATGTCAATAGAGCTCTCCCTTCTTATCTCTCCCCCTCACACCATTTCTACACTGGCTCTGGTGTCAAACTGTAAGGGCAGTGCCGCTGCTGTGTAGCATGTGAGGGTTTGCGTCTGTGTGTAGGTGTGTCAGCCAACCTGTTTGCGTGTGTGTGTGTGTGTGCATATATGACTGATTGGATCACAGACAGAGGGACAGCCATTAGAGGTTATGTTTAAAACATCTCCACCTTTCAGTAAAATGAAAGTATCAGAGAGAGATACTGTGGAGAAGTCTTCACCAGACACTCACAGAGATTTGATTTTTAAACACTGAAAGCCAGAACAGTGAAGAACTGGAAAGACACATATGGCATACATGGGTAGGACTCCAAGGTGGAGTTTTGTGGCCAGTAGGGCTCACTCCTCTTCCAGTCACAGGAAGCCAGTAGGAATGAGAGGAATGCAGTCAGGCAATACGGTGATGGAGGGAGCAGCAGTTGCAGGGCAGATTGCCAAGAAGAATGAAAGAAAAGTAGGGAGTCAAGGAAAGATAGGAGGAGTGAGAAAGTGATTAGAAAGTGGAAAAGGCTGGGACAGGAATAATTAAGATGCACAATCAGGCAAAAGCCAACACTGGCATGCCTCCAGAGCTGCATAGACACACTCAAACACAAAAACAAACACCCAGCAGCGTTTTTTGTCGCTGCATGTGGTGCATGTGTGATTGTTCTCTCTGGTATTGACAGTTTGAAGTTGATAATATGTGTGATATTAGAGGAGTCACTGGCAAAAATGTCACAATACAATATTGTGACTTTTGGACTGTGTGTAGTTATCAGTTAGACAGATTTCCTGGTAACAGGTGGAGGCTGGGGGTCCACAAACAAGAATTTGTTTTTTATTATCTAGGGGGTCATCCTACCTTACACACACACACACATACACACACATGCACACACATGCATGCAGAGACATGCACTGACTCGTAGACAGTACATTCAGAACTTTTATCTATTTTATTCTTTCTGCAGAACTGACAGATGTGAAATGGGTGTCATAAATACAGAGTGGACAGAATTAGTAGTAGCGGTAGTAGTAGTAAACTGGTACAGTGCTACAAACATGCATGCAGAGACATGCACTGAGAGACGTAAAGCTGCACTAATCAATATTTTCTTACTATAGTGATTCAAATTACTGTGTTATGTGAAAGGGATCATGTAGTGAGGAACCCTCAGAGAATAATCACTCAACTCTTCAATTCCTCTTTCTTTATCTATCTATGTATATTGCTTCTTTTTTTATTGAAAAAGTTATGATAAACCCATTGTATGCTACGTGCCCAGCACAAAAACGACAGAATTCTTGAATTGTTTGTAATAAAGACCATTGCATGTGTTCACGTAGGCCCCGCGTAGCTGTAGCTAGCAGCTGTGTGGTATCTTTGAACCAAGAAGTTGCTGGAGGCTGCTCGCAGCAGTGGGTAGCCTCTAAAGCCTTTCCATTCCCAACAGCAAAGCAAAGTCAGCCCACAGAGGGGAGAGATAGCACTTAACACTCGCCTAGTTTCTCTGGAAACTGACTGTGATGCTGGAAAGTGTTGCTTTACGACGCCTTCACACTCCTGTGTGCACACGTGTGGAAAAATGTCAAAACAGAGTTCAGAACAGTGTGTACCCCTTTGAAAAGGTTTGTGACGTGTCTTTTAAAACTACTATACATGACAAACTGAACAAACCTGAGGTAGTGATTTCACAGAAGCTCCTGTGAACTTAATGTTCTTTTTGAAAAAGTCTTATGATGCCAGCTGTTTACTATACTATAGACAAATTAGAAACTTTATAGGGTTAAATGTCCATAGATTTCACGAGTGGTTTTCATCTTTAGATAGTACTTTCTGACAGCATCTACTTAAACAGCTTCCTCCATGACAAAATCCCTCTGGCAGTATTTCCCTTTACAATTAGACTGCCCGTGGCAGTAACATTCAAATAAACTGCTGCAGATTCTTGCAGTAAAGTTACTTTTCCACAAGGGGATGCTACTCAGATAAATGACTGCATCTAATGATTGTTATCTAAAAACAAACAGCAGGCTGCTCAGGTGTAAGAGATGGTAGTGAACTTATTATGGGCCACCCTTCAGTATCAAGCACTCATCTTGAGTTCCTTCGTCATCCATTTACAGTGCTCACTTGACCTCAGTTGGCAGCTTCTGCTATCATGAAGAACCCTCTTCAGACCAGAGTGGACTTAATGAGAGGTGATCTGTTTTGAATCACCATACTTTTGGCCTACGGTACAGCCAAGTTACTGTACTGTCCTTGGAAAATGTAATGGACCAGTGCGAATCCAAAAGTCATTTTGGTAATTGAAAACAAAGATGCACTTAAGTTTTGATTGGACTGACACTTAAGCAAAACCTTCTCAACAAGACGTTATTTATGGAGGTTTCCAAAGACAAATAATCTAAATGGCATATCTTTAACATTTTTAGAGAGGGCTGAACTATGTAGCCTACACAAGACAAGTGTTCAGATTTGAAATTGAAACACTTTGTTTTCCCTCTGTTCCCTCGGTCGACACCCACTCGGCTTGATTTAGACACTCGTGCTGTGACTCCATCTCGGAGATGAGGGAGAGTTATGCTCCCTGAGGGCCACTTCCAGCCTACTGTGGCCTCTTAACCTTTGGCTCCTCGACCTTTACAAACCAAACAAACTCAGAGTCGGATGATTTATCACAATGACAGAAATACAGATGCTGAAATTCACTGAGTTATTTATACAGTTTGGCTGCTCAGACTGATTTGCCACTTTGCACTTGACATTTCTTTGTTGTCCCATAATCAAACTAAATATGGCTTCTCAATATGGCTGCAACTAACTGTTATTTTAATTATTGGTTACTCTACCAATTATTTCCTCAATCAATCTGTTATTCATTTGGCCTATAAAGTAAACATCACAAGTTCCTACTACTCCACAAGATGATATCCTTTAATGTCTTGCTCTGTTCAACTAATTCAAAGATTAAAGTTAAGAAAACCAGAAAATATTTACATTTTATCATCTGGAACCAGGATATTTTTGCTTTGAATTTTTGCAAACAAATGTGTTGCAATTGATTCAGTATCAAAATTATTACTGTTTTCTATTTTTATGTCAATAGACTAAACATTTCTGCTCTAGTTCTTAGTATAAATCTGTCATAAATCTGTCTGTTACACACAAAACGACAAAAAAGTGCATTTAGCTATTAAATCATTTTAATGGCTTTATCTCACCAGAGCACTTTTTAATATTTTAGGTAAGACTAATTTTAATGGTTGGATTGGGAGACACATTGAAATAATAATTTTATTTTATCAGGTAATTATGGTGAAACATTGAATTCCTAGAGATTAAAAATCGTATGGTTGGACAGGGTGGCATCTGTCCTCAGAGACTTTGTATTCTTTAAGCTCTTGTCTGCTACATTTTTATCAGTGTTAAACTCCCTAAAACACAAATTTGTGTTCATCAGTGTAAAGATAAAGACAAACAGACAAAACCATGAATGTCATGATTATACTCCCATTATTTTCTGAGAGGACACAGAGCAGTTAAAGTCTGATTTATTGCCCAACAAACCACGTAGACAAGTCTCTAAAAATGGAGCAGCATGGGAGAGTAAAAATAGAGCGAAAGTTTACTGTTTTGGGCAAGAGAGCAAGCAAAGGCTGAGGCCAGCATTTCATCTTATGCAGCAAGATTTATGTACAGTGCACAAAAACAAGGAAGGAGGGGGTGAAAAGCTAAACCTGCTTTACAAATGTCACTACTAACCCTTTACCTTCTTTCTAATGATGCGGTTTTTAGCATTTGGAAGTGGGGATGTAATGTTTAAGGCTGGTTAGAGATTTCCAAAAACCATGTGTCTGTGGGCAAACAAATGTATTCATGCATAAGCAAGATTTAACAACTCAAGCATTGTCAACACTCGATTTCTGCTTCTTGCTTGTAATGTCCTTGTTTGAAAGTAGAGTTATTGAGTCCAGAGGACAGCTGGTGTTGTGACAGCAAATTAATTAATTCTGACTGTCTGAAACTAAACCTCTTTTTATCCTTTTGCTAAACACCTTCTCTTTCTCATCTCTGTCTCTCTGTGCTCTGTCTCCTTCAGCATTGCAGTAAAGGACTGTTGTTGTGTGTCTCCTCATTCTTTGCCCTCTACTTTTCGTGGACAGACTAGCTCTCCAGGGTGGGTGGGTCTGTTTCCAATTTTCTCCCCTTCCCTGTCCTGAGAAACAACACTTCCAAAACCAAACAAATAAAACCAAAAAAAAAAAGTTCAATTATTATTTTTTTTTGTTGCTAACCACAGTTTTCCTCTTAACATTCCTGCACATTTGTATGTCTACACAAATTTGAAGCATTTGCACTGATAACAAAGTGTAGCTGTTACTCTGAAACCAGAACAAACCCCAGATTCTTACAGCTGAAGCCAACCGAAGCTGACTATCTGCCGGTAGTAAGAGCACATAATGGAGACTCAGATAAAAACCAAACCAACAACTGGACCAAAAATCTTCAGTCTGAGCAAAACTGTGTTAACATCTGCAGCTAGAATCCTCTCTTCAGAGTATAATAAATAAAAGATTGACAAACTTTCTCAGTAATATACAGTCACTGAAGAAGACACGCTTTCTTTTTTTTAATGCAGCTGTTGCACACTCTTTCCACAGATAGATATATGTGAATGCAAATAGCAAATATGTTATATCTCCTACCAGCTTTTGGTGCTGACATCCAGTGAGAGGTCCCACTGTGCTCCCACAGCAGTCCACTCAATCACAGAGGCAGCAATCGGACAGGCTGGGAGGCTCGGGGAGAAGATAGATCCTGCTTTGACAGGGGAGTGGTGCTGCAATGCTGGAGCCCGGCTGTGCACTGACAGAGAGAGTCACAGTCAACTGCTTGACACAACGGGCTCCCTCTGACTTTTCAGTCTTGCACTTCCTCTCATGTGAGCGAACTCTCTCTCTCTCTCTCTCTCTCTCTCTCTCTCTTTCTCTTTCAGACAAGACACAGTTGCTCTGCCCTATCATCCCACTGTAACTTTTTGTCAGTGCTGCCCCTGCACCAGAACCTCCGGGGAGGGAGGGGAGGAGGGATGTGCCTCTGCATGTGTGTGTGTGTGTTTGTGTGTGTGTTGGAGAGAAGGAGAGAGCGACAGATTGTGTAGCTGCTTGTGTCTGACGGACAATAGCAGGAAGTGTTGCTTTAGGATGCACAAAGTACACAGGACCCAAAAAAGAATCAAGCATCAAGCATTACATGTGTTAAAAGACATATAACAGTGGTATCACACTTTGCTTGTGAAATTGAGAGCAAAATCAAAAGCAAGTTTGTCGTTGGTGTGTCTCAGTGTCGTCTTTTATTGGCCACCAGAGAATAATTTACACCAGTTTTGTAGCCAGAAATGTGTGCTGGTGCTGATGGGATGAAAATGACTGTAAAGCAGTTTTTGAAAAGGCAGACTAATCCCTGAAACTAGAAAAATAACTATTTAATGATTTTATTATTATTATTGTATTTATTTACGCTACTCAGTTTAATTTAGATGTTAATTTAAGGTTTATTTATTTATTTCAGGCTTAAGGTATGACAGGTATGATAATCCATACAGACTCTAGTGATTCACTTTTACCCATTGTCTTTCCTGTACTTGTAACATGAATTTATGTAATTTGAAGAGATGCAAACATAGAGCATGTAACCTATAACATGTGCTGCACATAAAATCCTGTTTTTTTCCCACAAGTTATTCAAAGGCAGCAGTTTACTCATGGTGCTTATCAAAGGCAGATAACTATAGTATGTAACTCTGGTAGCACTGGGCTGTTTTCTTTTTTTTTTAAACCATGACCCAGTCAAGCTCTTACTTCTGTGTAAACACAAATGGAGCATTCAGTGTGATTACTTACACAAGGCGACATATTTCACCACCGCAATTACGTTTCAGCCTGAGTGATATTAACAAGGGAGAAAACAACCAGGATGTTAGTGATTTAGGAGAGTACAATTCAACAGTGTTGTGGACTCCTAACAAATTTTAGTAGTTTATTTCAATGTGATCTTATCTCTGCAAAGATACTGATAAGCTGCTTTAGTCATTCTTGGATTGCATATAAATGTGAGATACGAATGAAGGAAACGCAGGTAATGAATGCATGACATAAATGTTTCTTTAGGTACAGTAATTCTGGTAAATGCTTCCCGGAAATATGAGCGGAAAAGAGTTACTGCGTGTGGTTTTCTCACAGTTTTGCCGCCGCTGAGATCTGTGAGGAAATTCATTCATATAAAACTACAACATCAGAGAGATCAAAAAGGCTGAACCCGAGTTTAGTACGTTTTCATGCAACATAACAATAAATCATGGGATGAAAATGGAGCATGTATTTAAAATATTCGTACCTGATCTTGTATTTTTAGCCCGACACTGACAATAACAACATAATAATGACATTAAACTGTAATATTCTGCAGTGAGTGATACTGTTTGGTCAATATACTAGTCTGACAACATTTATAAAAAGACTGCAATTAAAACTGATTTTCATTATCAATTCATCTGATGATCATTGTTTCAACTGATCCTTTCTTTTATTTTGTCTATGAAAATATTTAGTTAACTATCACTCCCGGGGCACTTTTTCAGGAACACCTGTACACCTGCTTACTCATGTAATTGTCCAATCAGCCAATCATGTGGCAGCAGTGCAATGCTTAAAATCAAGCAGGTACAGTTCAGGAGCTTCACTTAATATTCACATCAAACATCAGAATGGGAAGAAAATGTGATCTCTGGGACTATGTGGCATGATTTGTTGGTGCATGGTGGGCAGGTTCGAGTATTTTTGAAACTTTTGAATGTCGGGCCGAGGACCCAGCATTTGTTGGGCCAGAAGTTTCATTTTGCTGTCTGGGAAGTACCTTGTTGATGAGGTCAGAGGAGAATCAGCCAAACCCTGACCCTGAGTTGCAGATTCATTTTCTGTTGATTGACTCATCATTTCTGCCGTACTCAAAGGCATCATCACACATACAGTGCATATAATCAACAGGATTAAAAAAAGTAATTTTGACAATGGATTCTCGACCTCATGTCATAACACTAGTGAAGTTTGTATGTCCACACAACACAACCGAGTATTTTTGTACTAATGTGATTACAAAGCTTTTACACCTGCATGCTTGGAGGCACTTAAAACCATAATCAAAATAATGCTTTGGTAAATTTGCTGAATTTTCTCTATGTGCTTAAAAGATCACCATAGGATATAGATCCAAGAAAATAATAATAATCTTCAAACAGTTTTTGCAAATAGTTTAGTTTAGTTAATTTTATAGTTAGTAATAGTAATTTTAGTTAATACATTTTCTTATGATTTATTTTTGTATTATGATGGAAGCACTTTTGAATAGGCTACATGTAACTCTCCGAAGATCTTCCTATAAGATGTCTGCTCGAATGAATCCCCTAAATGTACAATAATCAATCAGCACATCCCTCAACTGACCTACCACAAACCTTTCACCAGACATAACAATGCCACAACAATGCCAGACATAACAAGTCAGTAGCAGACAGTGTCCTGCAGCCAAGCCAACACACATTAGTCTTGATGAGTTGAATTCACCTCTGCTGATTTTGGGGAGTGCGTGCTCCATGATCGTCTCTCTGTGGAAGAGAAACGCAAGTAAAAAGGTCGACAGCCCTCCAGACCTCAACTGCTGTGTGGTCTGGCTCCTTACGCCACTGCGCTAGCAGCTATGGATTAGCTTTCTGGTTCAAATGTAACCTCATCCTTTGGGAAAACATACTGACCAAAGGAAACTCATGTTTGGGGGTCATGACCCTCTGTCCTCATGGCAAGTGAGATGGGTTCTGAGCCTGGCTTGCCCTGGTCTCAGTTTTCTCTTAAAACAAACTTTATGAAGAAAAGAAGATTGTGATGTGCAATTTTTGAATCTATGCATTAAAAGCGACAAATTTGCTCTTATTAAATTTTGTAAGAAAAACTCCCGTGGATGCATGTTTAGCCTCTATGGAAAAAGTATTTCATGAATTTAAAGAATGGCTTTTGCCTGTGTGTGTTTTTAAAAAAAATGTGACCTCCCTAGAAGCGATTTCCAAGAATTTCCTCTTAGCAACTACTACAGCATGTGTGTTTTGTTTTACATAAAAGTAACAGTTTGAATTGGATGAGTCCAGTTTTCAAGCCCTGTGAACACAAATTCCTTACAATCTGGCGTAATCAATGGGAGTTGGGCACCCGTGAGTCTGTGGTTGAGTGGATACAAATAGCTAAACTATTCCTTTTGGAAAAGGGAGAGAGGAAAAGGGGGCAAAAAAATAAAACAAAGCAAAAAATAGACGTCAACGCTGATAAGAAACAGGTTAGGAGTCCTTGAGGAACACAATGGGATCTGCATCATCTGGAAACATACAGGCCGTTAAAAGACCCTGAAGATCAGCGTGAGGAGGAGCAGTAGGAAAGGGGGGTGTCTTTATCTGCCAGAGCAGTTGAGACAGATCACAAGGAGAGGAAAATACTGGAAATGTCTTATCAGCATGTGAATGACCATCTTTTTTCCCATTATCCGTTTCAACTTAGATATTTTATGATTGGTGCTCATGGCATTTGCAAGAAAATTTTCCACAATGTTAACAGTGTTTCAAAAACTTACTTCTGTTGCTTCAGCATCAAATTCCACCAAAAATGTATTCCCTGGGTATTTGAAATGTTTCAATGATTGAGCTGATACAATACCTGAGTTTTTGGGGGCCAAAACAAAAAATTACTTTTTGTTTGACAACTCACTTATAGAAACATGAATATGCCTCTCTACTCAGCCCTCTTATTCACTTAACAGAAGTTCTTAAAGGTGCCATATTTTAAACTTTTGCTGTGTTTTATTAGAAGTGTTGATATTCATAGGAAGATATATTTGTGGTTGTAAGAACCAAAAACATCTCAGTGTGGTTTTACATTCTCACTCTCTCAGGCTTCTCTCTGGAGCTCTAGTAACAGAGCAGGTCGGTGAGCCAATCAGAGGGGAGGCTCTGATCCTCTCTTCTGATTGGCTGACTGTTTTCTGAGTGATTGAATTAAAATATAGCATATGTGAGGTAAACACTCAGAGAAACCAAACCCTGCAAGGTTGGATGGTGGGTCAAAGTGGGCGGGGCTTGGGGCATGGCTGAGAGCGTTGAGTGCTTTGTTGTGACATCACAGAGTTACAGAAGTCCTGACGGCTCGTTTTAAGGCTCACTTTCTGAATACAGGCTGTGTGCATTTCTCTTTGGACTGAGCACTTTGATGCTTTCACAGTATCAATATACAACTTAGACCTGCTTTATAATCAAAAAAGACATCTCACTTTATACGATACAGGACCGTTAAATTTTGAATCCTGTCTAAACACAAGCAGACATGCAAGAATTTGCCAAAAATTGGCCAAAATGGCCATTGTTTTTAATTTACATCTATAACTATCTGACAAAAGACCTAAAGAGTAAGTCTGACGATATTTTATGTTTTTGTTATTGTCAGCAAATCTCATCAGCTGGGCATTGTAGTTTATAGCAAACCTTCCTCAAACAGGAACAAACAGTGTGTTTGGCAGGGACAGTTTTCAGATGTGGATTTTACACACTTACCCTAGTGAATATTTCCAGCAGCAGCATGGTGTGTGTGGGATAAACTACAATGCCCATGTTATGTAATGAAAGAACATATCACCCAGTGTCTTGAATAGTTTTTGGACAACAATGTGGACGCCTGTTGCCAAGAGGAATAGGTCACTTGGCTATACAGAAAAACTACATCAATTCATTATTGGTTTTAGTTTTTCACTTGATCTGTTTGCAATAAGGAAAACAGACACTACAACCAGACTAAGTACTGAGGTTCAAAACCAAAACAACAAACAAACTATTTAAACTATGCATTTGCTGCTGACATCTCATAGGTCGTGATGCCCTTTTGAAGAAATTCACCCACCAACTGTGTCAAACACACTCACACACTTCCAAGAAAACTGGTTGTTGTGCTTCTCAGCCTTCAGTCGAGCCTGAGCGGTGAGCCGGCCCGTCTCTCACAGGAAGGGGGAGTTTCCTGAAAGGTCACGGTTGTTCCAGCCAGACCAAACACTGGCTAATTGCTTTGTTGTTTGTCGGGTCGGTGCCTGTTTTGTGTTGCACTTTTCCTTTGTTTAGCATTCCCAAGTATATTACCTGAGCCCATGGCCAAAAAGATGGGGAGGAGAGGGAGGGAAGTTTGAAGAGTGGGAGACAAAGTAGGGGGAGGCTGGGTGCTGAAAATATGAAGGCAGCAGTGGTGCGGTGGATGCCGTGATTAGGCCGTGAAGCCCCCCCCCCTTCGTCTCTCTTTGTCTCTCAAGCTAAAAATAGCAGGAATAGGAAGGTGCTTATGGGCCCAGGGGGGAGGACTAGAGGGGACAGGACGAGCAGGGGCCTCAGTAATTGGCGAGAGACAAACAGCTGGGGGAGTGTGTGTGTGTGTGTGTGTGTGTATGTGAGGGGGCTCCACTCCATGCAGCTGTACTCTGTCTTTCAGGCTCCAGATCCCTCTCAGATTGTTACATTGCTTCTTTCTCTCTCTCTCTCTCACACACACACACACACACACACACACACACACACACACACACACACACACACGCACACACGCACACACACACACAGCAGTAGGGGAGAGTAATGGGTCCCTGACATCCAGAGCCCTAAAGAATGAAAGAATGTGCAACATGAGGCAAGGGAACAGCTGTATGGGGGGGGGGGGGGGGGGGGCAGGAGGGTGGGGGGGGGGGGGCAGTTGATTCACAGAACAGGGGCGAGGTACAGCCACAGAAGAGATGATGAAAAAAAAAAAAAGGGGGGGGGACTTTCTGAGAGTAACAGTATGTGTAGAGGCTGGACTTTTCTGGAAGAGGAATCAACAAATTTATCGGTTTATGTCAAATGTTGGTCTAAATCAACCCCTGAACGCCTGGCTGGGACTGTGAGGCCAGCAGATGTTTTGCTCAGCTGTTGCAGAACCGATGATCCACTGTTGGGTGGATGTGCCTCCGATTAAGTGGTCTCTCTGTAATGAATCAACCTTGGGAACTTGAACGGCTGAGAGAGGTTGAATGAATAAGACCAATGCAAGGATGACAAACTGCAGATCCCCTGTGTGTGTGTGTGTGTGTGTGTGTGTGTGTGTGTGTGTGTGTGTGTGTGTGTGTGTGTGTGCGTGTGTATGTGGGAGGAGGTGGGAGGTAGTGGAAATAACATGAAGTCACCCTGACTAAGAGGGTACCGGCTATTCGGTTTTTGCCCTGCAACACGTCGTGGTGTTAAAGCTGGACTATGGAAAAACGACTTGACATTGGTGTGTTAATGTTTCTACTTACTTATCCACACAACTTTACACTTCACCACTCTATAAGCGGTTAACCTCCTATTTCGGACCTGGCAAAGATATACATCTGTGCGTTGTGTTTCTGTGTCTTTGTTGCTGTCTGTATTTTTATACTAGAAAGCATCTGCATGTGGTTTATTGTGCCACTCCCATTTTTTCAGAAGACGGGCTACATTTTTGTTCAGCACACACACAGTGTGGGAAGAGAATATAGCATGAAAAAAAGCAACAAAAAAAAACTAAGAAAATAACACATATGCGCGCACACACACATACACCGACACCCACACCCACGCACACACACAAACACACACACACACACACACACACACACACACACACACACACACACACACACACACACAGAGGCAGAAATCCACATGTAGATACAAACATGCACAATCATGCACGCGCACAGACACATGCAAACACAAAAACCATGCATAAGTATTTCAGTCAGAGTTAGAAATCTTTCATTAGTTTTTATTTCTTCACTTTGTGTTGCAGACATGTTCGACACCTGCTATCGACACACACCTGGATCACATGTGCACACTTTGTTTAGAGATGTTTTATTTTTGAGGCTCCACTTCTTGTGAAATCCCCTCCTCTTCATATCTCTAGTGAAAATACCACCATCGCCGTGGTTTCAGATGACACTTATCGCAACATCTGAAGTGTGTTTGTTGGTATGTGTATGTGTGTGTGATTGTTGGTGTGTGTGTGTGTGGTTGTTAGTGTGTGTGTGTGTGTGTGTGTGTGTGTGTGTGGTGTGTGTGTATAGGATCACGGTGGTGCAGGGGCTACATGTCACTATGCACCTGTGCGTTGGTGGAAATGCAACCCCTCTCACCCCCATCACCGCAGTGCATACACACACATACACACACACACACACACACACACACACACACACAAATACACAACGACACACACACATTGGCCACCTGTACTGTCTCTTGTCTGTCTTGTAACCTTAATACTTGGATTGTTGAACACATTCTCACTGTAACTATGTCACTTGTCACCGCTGCGTGTTGGCTCAGAGTCAGAGCCTCAGAGTCTCTTTCAGTGAGACTCTGGTATCTTTGAAAACAGTCACAGAACAGTATTTTCTCGTGCTCTTTGATGTAAAAATAAGATTGTAGTCAAAACTGAAATAAAAACCTTCACTCTAGGAAGAGTATGAAAGGACTGTTGTAAGGAAAAGGACATATTTTGGGACTTTTTTTTGGCAGCATTTTGCTTACAGCTGCAGATGCATGCCTTCTTCACATTATGGATTTTTCTACAGAGAAATGTACAAGTCTATAACGCTGACCTTTTTGCATACAGTATTTTCTTCTAGCATCTGCTGACTTCCCTGTGTTAGATGTGTTTTCTCTGTCTCTCTGCTGTATGTAGGGCAGGGTGACCACAGGGCTGATGAAGAGGTTGACAGGTGTCCCCCTGTCTCCAGCTGTGATCAGAAACACCACAGCTTTTACTAAGAAAATGCCCCGCTGCAGAGGCGTGAAACACATAGCCTGAAGCCAAAGAGCTATTCACTTTACACACCCACCCATCCAAACTATATCTGACTGACAGGGAGCACAGCATGTATTACGCAATGCATATTTGAGGCATACACACATCAACATAACATTATACACACACACACACACACACACACACACAACACACACACACACACACACACACACACACACACACATGACACAACATCCACTCAAAAAGAATACAACCATCACCACACACATTTACACACAGGGCAACATTACCACTTTTCCCCTGAAGTGACCTGGTTTGCACTGTCACCGCCCTTTTACAGAAAAGAGACAGGCTTAGTTACCTACAGTGGCAAATTTTAATATCAAACCTCTACTTTGGTTCATCCGCAAACATGCTCATCTCACACGTAGTTCATCTCATGGCAATATTCTCTGTGCTCATATACGTGTGTTTGTGTGATCTCAGTCAAGCTCGAGATGTTAAATGTTCAGGAAACCACAGACACTCACGCTCAAGCGGCACACAGTGACATTTAAGATCCTACATGCACACATATACACGTAATGAATACATACTAGTTGTGTGGCTAACCATTCTCTCCCATGTTAAAACTATTATATTTGCTGTAATAGACAGATTTACTGCTTTCATACTGCTACTAATGTGATTTATGATGCAAGTTATCACTGTTTGTTATTTGACTCATTACCAGAATGATTCATTCTTACTGTTGTGTGACCATTTCTTTTTTAAACTTCAGACTAAGCTCTCCTCTACATTATACAAAGTATTTGCTGTAGTATAAACAAGACTAAGTCTGCCATCTGGTTTGTATGTGTGTTATGAGGCTGTATTTGTTTTCAGACCATGTAGAAGCTCATCTTGTTACTACAGGGACTATTTTCAACCTCCAGCTTACATGAACTGACCGTGACAAACAAATACCAGGAGACAATAATGAGAAAATCATCAGAAATAAGGCGAATCTGTCCTTCCATTTCCATACCTGTGCTCACAATGACAGTGATAACATGCTGATGTGCAGTAGGTATAACGATTAGCATTCAGTGCATTTTAGTGTAGCATGTCAGCATTAAACACAAAGTGCCATCGAGGCTGATGGGAATGTCATTAGTTCTCAGACTTCTAGTTGTCACCCATCCACTACTGTTGAGAACTTTTAGTCTGGATCAGCGTGGTGGAGCGACTGACACTCCCATCTCTTAGACCTGTGGTTTGGATAAGGAAAAGGAAGACTTCATAGAGAGTACAGAGAAGACAGAAAAAATAATAGTAAAGTGAGTGACTTGGATTAGGATTCATTTGGGATGAAGTCATGCATTTACTGTAAGACAATTTACAAGCCAGACACACTTAGTGTACGGTGTACTGTACGGCAGCGGTGTAAAATATATCATATGGTAAACTTTGCTGCAATCTCAAAACGTTCTTACTCATTTAAATAAGAAACTCGCTCTCAGTTTCAAAACACAACAAAAACTTTCTCTCCTTCTTTCAACATCAAATAGGTGCGAGACTTCTCAAGCTCTGGTTTTCAGACTGTAGCAGCTTTGCATCTTACATGAACTGACGGTAAAACAACAAACAGCAGAAGACAATGATGAGAAAATCATCAGAAAATAACATGATCCTGTTCATCCATTTCCATACTTGCGCTCCTATGGTGAGAAAAATCAACTGAAACCTGTGAGTGCGTCACTGTAGTTCAGGGAGTTTGTTTTTCACTCATGTTAAGATTTTACCTAAACTCAGAAATGTTAGTCAGTTTGTTGATTTTGTTCTGATTAGGGTAGATCCTTTTTCCGACCATTATTTATTCAGAAAAGCACCGCTGTGCTATGCAGGATTTTTATAGCAACGTCCTACTTCTAACTCTCACAGATACACATTTAAGTCTGCTGCAACCTGTTCTAGTGCAGCAGCTCAGGCTTTAAACACTTGGCTCAAGGGCACAAGGGAACAATGTGTTCACTTTCACTGTCAGATTTCCCCAGTTCTTCTCGAGAATGAAACCAGTGACCTTTAATTTGTATGCAACTATGCAGGTTTAGGACTTGAGTTGCAAAACAACGAATAAATTGACTTTGAAGTCCAACCAAAAAATTAGCATGTGATACTTGCAGCCAAAGAGAGCAAGATCCTCATTAGATCCATGTATTTCAGATGACTGTAAGAAGATGTGTTGCTTGGTGGGCCCCTGCAAGACTGCATAACTTCAATTAAAATGAATATTATATAACATAAAGGCCTTTAAATCAAATTAAACAAAATCAAGTCAAATAAGTCAATTCAATTTCTACAAATTCAGCTTTGACATTTGCAAAAGAAGACAACAAATGACTGATTAAAATGATAGGATTCAGACAAACAGCTACAGTATAATACAAGAGTGAAACGTGTGTGTTTTGGATGACGGGAGTTATGTCTGTTCTGGGTGCACATTAATTTCTTCTACTTCTATGAAAACCTCTATGAAGAGAAACTGCAGTTTAAGATAAATGTGTGTTTATTGGTTTATTGTTCACACACTGTAGAAATAAATCAGCACTTCTTCTAACTTTCCACCTAAACTCCATGTATAATGAAATCAGGGCCATTATAGAAACCGCATGACTGAAGTGGCTAAAAAGTGGATAAACACAGTGGCATGCTGTGTGTGTGTGTGTGTGTGTGTGTGGGCTGAGAATATAAATGTAGGGCAAGGGAAAACACGGAGGAAATGTCTGGCTGTTAATGCGACTCTGCGGCCATTATTTTCCAAGGAGAACACTTCCTTAAACACACACTCATGCACACACTGCCCTCTTCCTTTTGCCTGGAAAGCAAAGAGGGCATGAGAACAACAGAAAATAATTTAAGAAAAAAAAAAAAAGTCAAGATGTTTTTCTTTCCCGTTTGGAACAATGTCTAGCTCAGGAGGAAAAGGATGAAAAAAAAAACTTCATTCCAGCATATTTTGCTCTCAGTATAATGAACATTTTTGTCTTTGTCTCATTCTGAACAAATTTGTAGAATGTGATCACTCAGCTTTGTAAAAATAAATACTAAGATTCTTCATTCTGTGGCCCCTGCACTGAGTCAGTCCTTGCATGCTATGCTACTGTTAATAGTGAAGGAGTGTCACGTGTCTCATGAGTGCTACATCTCAAAATCTCTCATAAAACGCAGGTTTATTGATGTTCTGTATTTATGTATTTTCTCTCTGTCTCCACCTTCAGCTCTGTGAGAGCAGAGAATATTATTTTGCCCCATGGAGGGCCTGAGAGTAGAGAAACATCCACGGGCCATGCATGCGTTCCTCACATTCTGAACTAAAACCACATGGTGGGTTCAGCCCTAATGATATTTGGATGACTTGCATAAAGGGCATCCAACATTCAATCTAGATACGTGGGCACAGAATCAGTAGAAAAAAAGGGGAAAAAAAGGATCCTCTCTCTCTTTTGCCTTGGAGGCTCACGCACAGACACTCAATGCATAGCATGAGCTTCACGTTACTGCTCCGACTTCATCATTTTCTGCTTTGTCTTCTAGTTGTGATTAGTCTGTTTGGTTTGAAATGAAACTCTCTCCCTCTCTCCCTCTCTCTCACACACACACACACATACAAGAGATATGCACACAGAAAACAACACGCCCTTGTTATTACTGGAAAGTCACAACTGACATCCCCCTGCAGGCGGCTATGTGCCAGCTGAACAGTCATACCCCAAGCTGGGGCGCAAAAATAAAACACCCCTTATTATGCCAGGGGCATTCTTAGCAAAACATACAGTTACATTTCATACAAACGCTGCGGTCTATCAGTGTGCACATGTGCTGCTTAGGGCTGCAGTATCAGTCACTGATAATATGAGGGCACCACCCGAAAATATTAATACCCCCACAGACAGAAATAAATGCCTTTGAGGACCACCCCATTGTACTTGTACACTGTGGCCACTCTGCACTGTGTGTGTGTGTGTGTGTGTGTGTGTGTGTTTATCTCGTACCCGTGACTAGTCTCTGCCTCACCCAAAAACCTAACGAAGTCACATAGTGCCATTCCAAGAAACTGTCCTGGTGTGACCCTGGTCACTGAGTGCGCAGGTGGGGACATCCAGACGGAGTACAAACAGCTGGAGGTGAAATGATATTTTAATATTTTCTTTGATTATTATTTCTTAAATTACCCCTTTGTCACGTTATATAAAAAAAAAAAACATGAAATCTTTCTTTTTTTTAAGTAGCTATTGAATAAAAACATTAAAGCTGCATTAGTTTTTTGGCCACAGTGGAGCGACACAACGAGCTGTAAACACAAGACTGACATATTATTATTAACCTTATGAAGTTGTTGTGGCAGATGTGTTAGCAAACAGTTGTGTACATACACATCCAGCAGACATGGAGTGGAGTCATATCTCTCTCCATAATATTCACTCTCATTTTATCTGTTTTCATCTCCACCATCTTCAGTGGAAAATATCTGTGTCTTTAGCAACTAAATGCTCCTCTATGTTCACCATCTTTATACATTAGGTTTTAAGAGCTTTTTCCCTCTGATAACAGCAGACTGCTGTGTGTGGAAACAGTGCTAAAGAGAGTGGTGAGAGTGAAACACAACAGTGAAGTCACAGAAATGCCAGAAAACCAAAACATTGAGCTGAAAGATGCTAAAACGCTTCTCAGAAAAATGTTTGATAGTTAAAAAATTTTTGATTTTCCATCTACAAATGAGTAACCCAGATCTATCTTCAGATCCTCAGCCTCAGATTGGCCCCAAAGTAAGAATAAATAATGGAATAATGAGCTGAAACCTCATGTCCATTATTGAAATAGAAATATTGATTAATGTAGCTTTAAAAGATTTTTTTTTTTTTTACAACTACATATTGTTTAATTCAACCTGTGTAAGTGTACTAAATGTACTAAATTGGTTGGGCTCATGACAAGTACAAAACAGAGCCATTTGATTGAATAATTAAAAATTGTTTCTTAATAGCACCATTTCATGTGTGGACGTCCTGAAATTGGACTGTTGCGGGTTCACCTTTAGACACCTGCATGATGCATGAAACTGCTGTTTGTCACTAATGCTTATTATCTATAGAAAGGACAGCGCAGCCAGAAATACAACCCTGTGGAAAAGTACAGGGTGTTCAGTTTCTTCTTGCTCTGTTGTGAGATAATGCAGCCAGAAAGCCCTCACCTAAGGGATGTTGCTGCAACCAGAGCCTCTCTTTCCTTCATCTAACCTCGTGCACAGACGCAACGGCTCAGCACGAGCGCAACCTTATCAGCAGGCTAAAGAAGTGCCCCTGCTTCGTACCAGAGCTGACAATTAACTGTCGCGCAATGACTGGATTTCTCTGATAACCTTTTATTTGTTCCTCCTGCACCTCACCACTCATGCAATCTCGTTCCGTACATGACCAGCCAAAGAGGTGCGAGCTGAGGTGAGCTCAAATCTCTTCCGACATATTGTACACATGTCAGATATATCTTGATACAAGCCGGCTGTGAGTGTTCACCAGCACTGTTGTCTTTCCCTACACACACCACAATGTTGTGGTGAGGCTGTCAGGTATAATCTAAATGACCTTAACTGTTTCTAGATGACATCAGTGTTGAATCAGAGAGGTCATCAGGTCAATGAGGGTGTACAAACACATGTAATGACAGAGAGTGCCCTCTGGTGGCTAAATGATAACATGAAAAATTTAAAGTTCAATTAAAAAAAAAAAGAATTTTGGAAAACTTTAAAGGAGAACATTTAAGGAAAAAATATATATTTGATAGTGCAAGACAACATAAGCAATATGTCCCAAAACAGAATGTGGAATAATCCTAAGGAAGACAGGCCTAAAAATAAATGAAAGTCATAAAAAATGTTTGTTTCTTAATATCTTTAATGTGCACTGTGATGTGAAAACATAAACTTATCTCTGCCATGTCTGCTAACATTAGCTACTTAAGAAGCAGCAATAACATTGGAGGTCAATGAAGTGCCAGCACAAATAATTACATATATATTATTCTGAACCACATCCACTCCGATAATCAGTCTGACGTGTGTGTGTGTGTGTGAAATAATTAGGAATAAAATCAAAGAGGGAAACCGCATGTCCACAAGAATATTTTTACTTAAAATAATAAAAAGATGTATGTGAACCAAACATATGGCAATGAAAACATAAGTGCTTTTGTAATAATATATTACATAATAATATTATCATAGATGCCTTTCTGTACAGTTTATTCATTGCTTGTAATTTGGAACAATGTCATTTGCACTTCTATGAATGTATTGTACCCTCATTAGAATTTTTTTTTTTTTTTTACATTTTCAGTTTTATGTCATTGTTGCATTTTGTGTGTCATTCTTTTAGAATGTATATACATTTTATTTTATTATGGGTGTATATAGAGAATTTTACACTATATTTCACCATGTATATCAAGCATAATTAGCTTTCTCCTCTGGTGTGAATGAAGTTGCGTCTTATCTTAAATCATGTTGCTTTGAAAACATGGTGATAAGCGCACACACTTGTTGTTGGTAGTCTAGAGGGAGTCAATACTTTCTACTGTTTTATTATGATAAGGAAAACATTTTCAAGATGTGCTACCATAGATCTGCTCAGTCTACTAGATAAGGATGTTGTGTAAATGGTGCATGAATTTCTGCTAACAGTATACAGTAGTTACCTAATGGCTAATGAATGACAAAAAGCAGCATTTGATCAGCAATGTCCGTACAATGAATTAAAGATTATCAGCTACGATATGAAACACAAACCACACAGGAGCCTGCTGCTATGTACAACTGTTTATTTTTGATTTGCAAAACATCTGACAAAAATAACATTACATAAACACCAATTTATAATAGAAAAAAGAAGATCTTTGAAAAAAAATGAGACAAAAGATAAATTGCAATTACATTAGAATTTAGGTGACTTATAATAATAATAATAATTGCAGCCATATCATGCTGACCTACACAGGCAGTTTATGGCTAGTAGATTCATCAGTATGCATGTGTTACAAACATTACATTAAGTGCTTTTGTTGGTTCAGGCATTTTAATTGAATGTGGCATGATTTGGGTTCACAATGCAGGGTTAGAATTCAATGCCAAATTCAGATTTTATTCCTTATAAAAGATCAATAAACGTGGCTGACAGAGTACTAAGTCAGAAGCCAATCTAACACTCAGACAACCTTCCCATTCAAATTAAGCTGGGGAACATCTGAAGCCAGCTTCATTAACACCCTCCCCTGCATCAAAAAGGTCATGTTATGGCACACAGCTCAGGGTAGATGTGACCATGGCGACATTGTTCCTCAGTATTGACTGATCAATAAAACTCTCTAATTTCATTCAGTGTTTACCTGAAGCAGTTTGACATGAATACAAAAAAAACTTGGTTTAAATTCACCAAAGTGAGTAGTTGCTCCGTTAACATGATACTCGGATCTGAATGGAATTTGTTTTGTTTTTTTTCCCCCAAATAAGCACCACTAAGTTGCGTACGTTTCAAAAGACACAATCTTCCAATGAGGCTTGTCGCGCCACTGGGGGCCGACACTTTGGATGATGCCTGCATTATGTAGTGTCAATAACACACGACTTGGTGATACTTGAGATAAAAGCAGCATTGCATGGATACTGAGGATTTTCACCCCTCCCAATTCCCCTCGTTTGACCAAACATTGGCAGGGAATGATGAAGGTGCGGGAGAAGACTTTAGGACAGAAGGAGAGGTGAAGACACGGAGAGGGTATGGAGGAAATGACGGGGCAAATAAGAGAGACAAGGTAAGGATGGTGTACTACAGAGCAAAGACCATGCTAACAGTACCAAGTGGAGCGCAAACATACCTCTCATTTCTCCTACTGCCACAAAGTCTTTCAGGTTGTTCCTTCTACACACAGCTGCATTCACTCCACAAAGCTCTCCTGTTCAGTTTGCCCTTAAAAACTATAAACATAAAAGGTAGATATCAGCAACGTGGCAACAAGATTAATTGTGTCTGTTGCTGAAAACTACATAGATATCCCAAGGACAGAGCAAAAGGACAAAGATGCAGAGGAGGATGTCTCTTCTGGAGTAAATGCAGCCTCATCCTAGCCAGTCTGAGCCCCGTTGGTCAGAGTGCAGGCACTATATTAAAAAACACTCCTGGTATTTTGTGCGTTAAAAAAAAAAAAAAAAAAAAAAAAAAAAAAAAAAAAAAATAGGCAATGCAAAGTCTGAGAAAGAAAAAAACTGTACAAAAAAACCCCCCAAAAAAACCAAAACAAAAAAAAAAAAAACTATGAATGACTTCATTAGCTGGACTCTCCCAAATCTGTGAGATATCTCTGAGGTAATCATTGAAGTATGACTCATTAGACAGCAATAAATACCAACATGAATACAAATATTACAAAAGTAAAAACAGAGGCAAATGCTTAATGCTGAAAAAAATCTGAGCTAAGAGAGGTAGGTTTTTTAGGTAGATTATGGTGTACATCCATTGTGGACATCCATTTTGTAAGAACTACATTAAGTTGATTCCATTACAATCCCTGTCCTAATGGGAGGAACAAAAATAATAATAATAAAAAATAATAAAGACTTGAAAGCCTTTGCATGGGAGATGGCCAACTGTTTTCTATGAATGATATACATGTTTTACAGACAGGATTTGTAATGGCAACAGTTATACAAAAAACTTCAAAAATGTCTACTAACATGATAAACTGTAAAGCTTGCTGGTGATAGTGTACCATGAGTTGTATATTGCAGGCATTGTTACTGTGTTATGTTGCCAATCTTGAGGAAATCTCAACAAAGATGGATCCATCTAATTTGTAGTGTAGATTTCCACTGACGTATGGTTTTCAAGTTCCAGTATTTTAACAACCACGATGCAGAGTTTAAACTTACGGATTCTGAGCAGCCTACCATGGTGAAACCAAATAGGAAACTCTGGGGATGCATCATATTTAGATTAACTGCATTTGCACATTGTGCACAGTACATTGGTGTGGGTTATTAAATGGGGAAAAAGGTCCCAAAAACAACATTTAATCACATATTCAGTCATAAAAGGGAAACAGGGGGTTCCCTTCTCACGACAAAAGCTGAAGTCAGAATTCCCCCGACGCTATGTGGTACTGACCAAAAACTACTTGTTCAATAAGCGGCTGTATGATGCATCCTCAAGACTCTTCCTGTTCGGTTTTCAAATCCCCAAGAGAACTCCTCTTTTACCCTGTTCTTGTGTGGAGGGACCTCTTCCCGTGGCACTTACATGTTCACCAAACCTCCCACTGTATTAAACATACACAAATCAACACTGCATCTCTATCTCAAAAAGAAAATAGAACAAAATCAAACCAATAGCTACATACAGAAGTATGTAATCAGAGAAAAATCAACATGGAGACTTTTCAAAACTTCAAAAGTCAGTGTTCAGTAACCAAGCACATCATACCCCTCATCAAACTAACATACTATACATATGAGTGGTACTGCCTAAAGACACTCGAGCCTCAACTCCTTAAAGTTCAATCACAGCAGGGAAATTTGTGGGACATGTGGAATTATATATATACACAATATAATCCCAATGATTTTCAGGAAGAAAACCAAAACTTGTTATAATTTTGTGAATATAGAAACATCCAAGAAATATTAACCATCTGAGCTATGCAGATCATCTGTGTGTTCAACCCTGACTCTCAGCTTGCAGAGTGTCACAGTGACTGATAGCGAAAAGTTGGAATAAAGCCACAGTGACGGAGAATGGACTTCAAAAAAAAAAAGAAAAGAAAAAGAAAGAAAAAAAAAAACCCATGTGGGCTGAACAGATTAAAGCAACAACTGTCACAACTTCTCACGAAGCAGTTGTGAAAACACGTTGAGCTCAACAACAAACATATGCTCTCTCTCTCTCTCTCTCTCACCATCTTCCTCTATGGTCACAGAGTAACCCTGGTCTGCTGAGATGAAGGAAGCTCTAGGTCTGACATAGGAAGCCCATACAGCCAATCACAGGAACAGTTTGAACAGATGTCTTCTGTCACACAGCAAATAGAAGACAAAAAGAAATGTTTGAGACTTTAGTGTCATCTCTGCAAATGATTTCCTTGAAGCCAAGTTGCTCCTCATGAAATCACTTGCACTTGGCAGGGATTAGACTTAACGCTTCTTTGGGGAATTGTCTTGATATAAAAGACACGTCGTCTCATATACTTTCACCATAATCCCACATGCGGCAAGCCATACATTACTGGCCTCTAAATCTAAAGCAATAAATTCTCTTGGCAGTTTGGTTTATAAGCCATTAGATGCTGTCTGATGAAGCATAAGCCAAAGATGATTGACAGCAGAGAAAAGGCATATGAGTTCCTATCATATACAAGCTTATCTTCCAAAAGCCATAGATAAATAGCATGAGTTTAGTAGATTATATAATGAGAATATCAAGGCTCTGGAGTCATCATGTTGATGTACTGTAATGCATCAGGTGTATAACTAGCTTTGTGATCTATATGGCTTATATTAGAGAGCAGCACGGTAGGTTTAGCTCGTCCTCTTTCGGAAAATGAACCTTGGAAATTATTCAAATACATCAACCCACCGCTACACAAATAATAATCTGACTGAGTCAAATACACAAGCAATCCCTGTTGAAGCCATTCTTAACTCATTCTTACCAAAAACATTATCAAAGTCAAAACAAAGAGCATAGTGTCTCAGAACATTGTAATAATGAATCTAAAACAAAAAAGGGTCAATATTGTATTTGCATATATATTTCTGAAAAAATTAGCCTTGAGAAATATGTAGCCCTATGTACAGCGACAGATACATTACATATATATATATATAGATATATATCCATATCTATATATAGATATATATACCTGGTATTTACATAATTCAGCCACTAGAGGGCTGCGCAGCATACATCATCAAACAGGAGGGCCTGGGTGTAGAGGTGCGCACCACCGCCACAACCAGGCCCTCAGACATTCTAGAAAATCCACTTCCCAGTCAGAAATGAAAGGGGTGTGATATCTGTGGAGGTCTGAAGCAGCTTCCCAAGCTCTCCACCCACCGAGCTCACTGTGTACTGAGGAGGAACAATTCATGGAATTGTTTTTAAAGGTGAAGTAACGTATAAAACACAAAAGAGACCATTGCAATTACATCCGTATCTATGCCAATTCCAAGTAAGGTATGCAGCTATATATTAACAAGAGAGGCCCCTTGCTTTGGCCTCGATTTACTATTCCAGTTAGATTTGGCATTTTAGCCCTTTAAAATCTGTGATAATATAGATGCCGTATATCAATACATAGGCTTGAGTAAAAGGTGGTATAACAGTGCTTAGGATACATGTGGTAGCAATTAACTATTTACAGGAAAATAAACAATTAAAATAAAAGAGAAGAATAATGAAAAACAATTTCAAAAGAGAGTAACAAGCCTTAATGCAGGCTTAGTTTGATTGACAGTTAGCAGTGTAAAAGTAGCTAACACATTTAGTGGCTAATTCTCACCTCAAAACCAAGCACCCCAAATTCCTATCAAAACCTGACTAAATTACAGACTATGCTCTCTACTCTGCAGTATAAACCTATATAATGACATTTTCCTTCATAGGCTGTGAGGCTAGTCAGACAACTTGCTAGCATGTCGAAAGACTGCATGCATGAAAGACCCATGGAGCAGCAAGGTTATTATTTTAGGTACTGGAAGCTTTTGAGAAAGTAGTTGACCATACCTTTGGTGAAAGGTGAAAGGCATGTGTTTGAATTGTATACACAGTCATATACATTTGCTGCCTTTGAGAGTAGCAGATGAAAAACAAAATACAGGATTTTTTGAAACATCCAAAAACGTCAAAGTAATGTGCAGGCACTGCTTTTGCACCAATAAACTGAAATGTCATCTGTACGGTATCTAAATTGTTCTGTGTAAAAGTTACTGTTTCACATAGGTGATGTAAATATAAATATAAAACAACCCCAGTAAAACCAAGAGGTAGCTCAACTGAATGGCTAGATGAATAACTGAGTATGTTTGTTGTGTTGGTGTGTGGACGACAATGTGCACACACAAAATGTCCTGGCATCTGAAGCAGCTGTTTGTTGATTTAAATACAGACAAAACACTGTATATAGGCAGAAGTTGTATGTATAGTTTAATCTGTATTATATGAAGTTCCCTTGTTTACTGTGTCTTTTAGCATCTGCTTGCTCTCCATACAACCTTGGCCTTTACACCAAGATAGACTTCTTTAGACAAGACACACATGAAACCACATACCCAACACACACACACACACATACATAAACATACACGCGCACACACGCACACCATTTCCTCTCCTCTACTCGCATCTTACTTCACACCTCCATTTAGCTCATCTGGCACATTCTCAGCTCTCTCCCTCCATTTTACCCCCAGGGGCCTCGTCTCCAGCTTCCGCTGGACCTCTGAGGTTCAGAGGCGGCCTCTAGGAGACTTCACTGCCGAACACCTCCAACACCAGCGGGGTGAGCTGCATGCTGTGCTCCGGCTGGAAGGAGAGTGAGCGGTACTGTTTGGAGTGCTCCTCATTGAGGCTGCGCAGGTCGGCCAGTTTCTGGATCATCTTGGCGTAGAGCAGCCGTCCTCCTGGGTGGTGAAGCTGGATGTAGGCCTGCAGGGTCTCTGAAAGGCGGTCTTGGAGGGCTTCGATCCGTGCGTGATCCTGCACACCTGGGCGGTCTGAAACAGAGGAGGGGAGTCTTACGATTTATGGTTCTTACGCAAGCTAAAACAGAATGGAATAGTTAAAATTGAAATGCTGTTGGAAAACTGATGATTTCAATATTTGTGTTTACTGTGGAATAATAATATTTATCCTGGAAAACAATCAAGAGGAAAAGTTGTAAATTATATAACATTGCATGATCTTGGTATTCCTACCACTCTGGTAAGGGCCTTGCTAATTTTAGATCAGGTAAAGCACATCTATGTATTGTTAATGAGTTGCTTCATATACACAAAGGGATGCAAATATCCACTTAGTTACACATGCTTGCTTGCTTACATAACTATACATGTATAATGTATACACTGTATTTTCTAAAAATGCATACCATGCACACAAATGTGTGTTCAGATCAAAGCCAATACTCAAGGGAGACATGAAACCTTTCATGTATTTTAGACCTGCTCAACAGTGTGATTTACATTGAGTGACAGATGACAAAAATACGTCAATATTATCTAACCAAAATGTTTACGTTGATCTTTTGCCACGATGAATACATTCTGTATTGGAAAAAAAGAGGCAAATGCAATCACTCATGAACAATTCATGATGACCCTCTTTATGTTCCCTCCTCCACACAGTCAGATGAACAGTACCTGGAGAAAGCAGGCAGATGGCCATCAGCAGCACATGTTCCTCCTCGTGCAGGCTGAGCTTCTTCAGGCCCACCTGGAACTTCACCAGTGGCTCCAACAGCTCCAGAGTGTGGCCCGCTATAGAAGAAAGAGCACATCATTACTGTGCAGAACATACAACCAGCTCCATACTATATCACAGAAGAAAGGCCCTCCGGGGAATGTTACCATCCCTCTTACTCATTAATATTTCATTTTGCCTCTTTGAATCATCTCTGGTGTGGATTTTTTTGCTTGCCTGCTGTACGTTCTCAGGTTTTCACCACGAACTACTGGTCGGGAATCTCGTTTGTGAATTAGGCTCAGTTTATATGCCTTTTCTTAGGCAGGGTAGACGTGTAAATGAGAAGCCATACAAATACTGATCAAAAGTTTTCACTGATTGTCATGAGTGTGCCTCCATTTTCTCATTTCATGGCTGGGTTATGAATTGAACCATAATGCTTTCTGAACACTGACCAAACTGTGCTTCTGAAACAGTTTCAATCAATTTATCTTTATTTATCTTAATTTGTATTTTATGTCCTTTATTATCCTAATTGAATAATCTAATTTTTATAGTATATTTTTTTCGAGCAATGGTTTTTGTATTAAAACAACATTAAGACAATATTAAACAGTGATGCACATGTTTATACTGAACAAGATGAGGTACTAAAAATGATCACTTTGATCTGTGCAGAAACTTTGTGTTGTATTGGCATTGGTATTGAACATTTTCTAATGATACACAGATACACAATTATGCACTATTTATTACTGCATAAGAAAACATGTCTGTATTTGAGTCATGTTCATGTCACTATATTCTAAGAAGAGCACAACAGAGCTACTTCTCCTTGTCCAGACAGTGGCTGTTTTGTGTGGTGAGCAGGTCAGGAGTGACATTCTTGGTTGATCCCAGAAAGAGATGATCTTGTTTGAAAGGCAAATGAAAGCCACGCCCAAAGGGCCTTCTGCAGATATGTAATACTGGTTTTGCGGGAAAAAAAACAGCATCCTTTGCCTATGGGTATGTACACAGGCCACTGCAAGTAACCTTATCTGTACTCCCACACCAATGATACACCTCCTTAACGCCGCACGGCTTCCTTCCAGCTCTGAGAAGAAGCGTTAATGTGTAACACGCGCATCTTCTCTTCAACTATCAGCAGAGCAAAACAAGTTGCCAAGCATGCATAGCCATCGTCTTTAACACTAGACTGTCTTCACAGCAGTCAAACTGTACACGTGGCAGCTTTCAGACTGACCTTTGGTGACATCACTGATCTGGTATTTAAAGTCAGGCGCACCACAGCTCCAGGACATGTCTTCCAGGTTGAAGCTCTGATTTGAGCGCAGCATGATCACTTCAATGGCGCTGGACTTGAGCAAGGCAATCTGGTCCTCTGCAGTCAACTCCCTGTAGGGAAAGGAATCATCTTTATGTTATTGTAACAGTCTTTAAATAACCGTGACCATGTCAAAACTAAATCACGGGTCACTGATACAGCAGCAGGTAAACAACAAGGAAAGATTCAAAGCAAGTACCTGCCCACTGTTTTACTGACTATGGGTTCAAGGCCAGTCACAGTCTTTATCAGATGTATGGTGTGCAGGAAGAAAAAAAAAAAAACACATCCAAAATGACTCTTTGTTTGCTTCCTCCTGTTGTGATGGGTCCTTGTGTCTGGAAAACTTATTTGATGGACATTAGTCAAACTGATGCCATTTTAAGTGTCATCACTGTCACAGTTAAACGCATCTAGTAATGTTTTGAAGTGTGTTTAAATGTTTATGACATGAAACTACTGAACTAGCAGGAGACATGAGCTGAAACATGCAGATCTTCAGGGGAGGTCTGGGGTGTTTTTCAGGGCTTAGGGAGCAGATCATAAGTGAACAAACATTCCAATGGTAATCCGACCACGTCCATCACTCGCTGCCAGTGGGAATGACAACTTTCAGGAAATACAGGCCCCGGCTTGTTTTAGCCAAGACTTTGGGGTAACCCCTGAGACACGGAGCTTTTGTCCCTGTCAACACACTGAGAGACAAACATGCTGGAAGGCAACAGTTGCCATGTGTGGGGAAGGAAGGTACGAAGATAACAATGAAAAAGCCTTGGGCAGTCATTGCAATTTTGCCTTTATAGTCATAAATATAGTGCTGGCTTGTATCTATTTTATTTGCTCAAATCCATTTCTGTTGTATTCTCCCTCAAATCTCTTGAGAATCGACCTTGAGCTTAAGTTTTAAACAAAAGACAGTTTACGTAATAAGTCTATCACATGCTCTTACAGTGTTGTGTGATCATCTGATAGACAACCTGACAGTGTAAATGCAGGGTAGACAGGTGACTGCTCCGTGCTACAGGAATGTATTTCTCAAAGGTTAGGCAATAACCTACTAACATACTTAAAGGGGCAAACTTCACATTAACAACTTGACCATGGAAAATGTATAACCTCATCCAGTGAAGGAACAACACAACATAAAAGATTTTCCACAATGTGTCAGCTATCTGTAATATACAGTCTATCAGTAATCTATGGCCTTTAGACCACAGCCATCACTGCGGCACAGTATCGACTAATCAGGCAGAAAAACAAGTAGGTGTACAAAGTCTTCAACACACATTTAGGTAAAGAGTCACTCTGAGACGTGCAAATAAAAAATACATGAGGTCTGAAAGTTCTGTTAGTACAGCTACATTTAGGCAAAAATTTGATTTTGTCTGATTACACCATTTGGTTACATAAGGAGGACTATTCTGAATGTAAATGACAAAGTCAACAAAGAAAATCAGATAAACAGAAAGTTCCTTGCAAAAACTGAAGTACAGAGAAGAAAATTTGTACCATCTCCTCTTTCTCTCTGTTGCAGTGTTATGTCAGCTATGAGTAGTGATAGATTGCTAAATTAAAACTGAAACTCAGAAGTCAACTTTTAAATGCAAAACAGTCCAGACCAAGACTGAAACAGAACTGGCAACTTGTTATTATTGTAAAGTGATTATTTCTACAAACTAACATGTTTTTTTGCCATCTTATATCGGTCATTGTGAATTCAGTGAGACAATCTTTTTTACGAGCCTATTTGAGCCTATCAGTTGGTAACAATTAATAATAATTTAACTGAATTGAATGCAGATTGAAAGATTCAAAATACTGACAGATGGATACAAAGTTGCTTTCTACACGCAAACACACCTGAACCCAGGGATCATCTTGGCAAATCCAATGACCTTCTGGATGCTATAGGACACCAGGTCAGCTAGGTGAGGCAGCATGGAGAAGCTGGAGCCCTCCTCCTCACTGGAATCAGGGCTGCTGCCCTGCTCCTGGTACATCATCAGCAGGTTGTTTAAGTTCATTTTGGTGTCTACTGACTCTGTAGTGAGCAGGATAAACAGCAGAGCAGAGAGGAGACCAGAGGAGGAAAAAGACAGAAGAGAGCAAAAAAGAAAGGAGGAAAAAGAGTTCATACATAAGGCACAACAAAGCCACACTATTCCTCCATGAACATACACACTCTGTGCTGAGAGAACATTGAGAAATCATGAAAATAGTTAGGGCTTGTTGGCAGAAAGGATCATCTGAAAATAGTTGGGTGTCAAGTAAGTAAAACTGAGATGAAATCTTAGATGAAAGCTCTGACAACACGTGAAACATGGAGAGCTAGCTGGGTTGTTTTGAGTCATTTGTGTGTGCTGAGTGTTGGCAGTAGGCCACGTGACCGTGTCCCTCGCTGTGTTCACTCCATTAGTGACGGATGCATTAATGAACTGATGTTTACTAGAAGGAGTCAGGTGTCCGCAGGGTACAGGTTATTCACAGGATTTCCACTGGATTCTCAGTAAAGCAGCATAACAGATTATGTAAGCCAACATGCAAACAGCTGAACTGGAAAAAATAAAATTGCCATAAGTATTAACTCTTTTGATTTGCTGGGGGAAAAATGGTTTAATTATATTACTGAGCAGTCAATGCTCAGTCAACTTGATTTTTAAATGAAGTCCTCGTAGTGTGTGTCTCTTACCTGGAGAGTGACTGAACGAGTCAGATGAGGCATCAGACAGAGAGTGGAGAGAGGCAGCTCTGCTAGCGCTACGCGTCACTGGGCCCTCACGCACAGGAGGCTAGACAGGAGGAAAAGGCACATGTAAAAACCCCAGAGGATAAATCCAGTCACTAAAATTAAATACCAAAAATAAGGCATCTAACAGCTGACCAATTTGTGTTCATTGTTCTGATTCCCATTCAAAAACACAGCATATGCAGTTTTGTTGAATATCTGCTGTAAAAATGGGATTTAATTACTGGCCTTGACTGTGGCTGTGTGTGTAATTTGTGGAGATGGAAACTAAAAAATGAATTTCAGAGGAGAAATGGCTTGAGGGACTGCTGGGTAACATAAAGGGTATAATGAGTATCAAAGGGATCCCTGTACAAATTTGGAAGTAATGCAAATACTGTTATTTTATGGACGTAACAAACTGCAAATGTACATCGACGTTCTATCTTGACATTAGTATAACAGCTTTATTAGCTTTATTTTTATGCTGTTTGAAATCAACAGTGTGAAATAAATTTGAATGCATAATCTTGATTTGGTGACAACAATAACCATATTTAGACACGAACCCTGAAGCGGCAGAAGTCAGAGTAGGAGTCGTCATATGTTTTGTGGTGTGCCTCCACCAGTGTGGCGATGACCTGACTTTGCTCGTCAGTGAGCCGGGGTCGCCGTGCCTCCCTCTCTGCTTCGCGCTGCGCCTCCTCCTCCTTCCTTCGTTGAATCAGGTCCTTCTTCCTCTGCACTTCCTCATCTGTCAGAATGACTGGGGAGGGGGGCAGGGGGGAATAAAAGAGGGAGAGAAGAGTGTTAGCATTACAATGCACACACAGGAAAAAAAAAAAACTTTCAGGAAAAAAAACATAAATGAAAAACACAGTTTTTGTTTAAGAATGACATTAATAAAACAGGAGAAGCAGAGAAACCACTGGAAAACAAGATAAAAACAGCCTGGACGACAGAATACAGGTATAGCATAAAAACTGGTTGGAGGTACAGAGCTTTTAAAGCTTTTCAGTATGTACTTGTCTTTTACATCGTGATGACAGCTATGTCAATGCGGTGCTGGGTGAGGGGGTGGGGGGGGGTTGTTATTCTCTGGAGGAAGAGAATGGGAGGGGACAGTTCCATATGGAGACCCCTGCTGCAATGAACAAGTGAACGCATTGTCTTTGTTCTGTTCGCTCCTTGTTGTTCTGGCCACTGAATTAGCTCACAGAGTCAGAGAGAGAGGGAGAGAGAGAGAGAACTGGTTCTCAACAACATGCTCCTGTTTTTGCAACAGCAACGCTGTTCACGTACAGTAAATCGGAGTGTCGGTGCCATTGCTCTTGTGGTATTCCCAGAAACACCCTGGGGAAAAACATCCAGCTGGAAGTGAGAGGCCTTTGCTTTAAAAGTGGCCTGCGGACAATTTGCGGATATCGAGAGAAAACTAGAAAAGATGTACCTGCTATTTACAGACCATGAAAATAAACAAGCCTCTGTGGAAAGAAGAGGCCTTGCTAGATTGTACATAACAGCAGGTGTTGAAACTTCAGATGGAGTATACTTACTGTATACAATGTGGGGAGGCTCCAGTAGTTCAAATAGAACGTGTAAACACTCTAATGGGGGCAAAGACCCTGGGACACTTGACCACAGTCCAAATATTACATAATATTTACAAGAGGCCCCCAAAAATTGCAAACAGTGGTTGTGTAAATTTTACTACCAACAATTGTAACAATTATTACTGATAATTGTAATTTTTCGAGAGGAAAAGCAAATTTGGTATAATTCACAAACAGCAGGTAGCATTAATGTGTAAACTGTAAATGTGTAAATTGGAAGTTGGTCTTGGTTCAGGCTATAATGTTAACTCATATTCAGACCTTTCAGGTCACAAAAAAAAAAAAAAAAAAAAAAAAAATCACTGCCCCCCTTCTTTAATACAAGCAATCTAATTAATCATATAATTTATGATATGAACCATGCACTGAACCCAGGGCCAAACTGGGATCAACTTGCAAAACCTAAATAACTCCACTATTTAAATACATGCAGTAAATCACACGGTGTAAGGTTAGAGTATTGACCTGAAGACATATGGGTCACCTGTCATACTTACACTCTTTCATCATGCCAATGTCCACACAGCGTTTGAGCCGGCATGCCTGGCAGTGGCGCCTGTTGTCCTTGGTGATGGTGCAACTGCCGTTAAAGGGACATGTGAAGGTGGCCTTGCGCTTCATACTGCGCCTAAATGAATTGTATACATTTTACAGTCTGTTAAAATACACAGATATATCAGTGTATAAACACACAAAATTAAAAAAAAGAAGTCACTGCAGTTATTAAGAATGTAGTTAAGGCTCAAAATGCATGTGCCTCTATATGTTTGTAACTGTGTTGATGATAGAAATCTGTGCATAGAATAAGAATTTCACAAATATAGCAATGTGGCTCCTTTGACAGTGTTTTGCTCAAATAATAATCATGGTAGAACAGGATAAATATTTTTGCCCTTCAAGTCTGGGACTGAGTGGAACAGCATACATATGGCTGAGTGCCAAGGAATCGAGGGGTAAAAGATGAATCTTGCCAAATGATGACGCAAAGCATAATGATTTAGTTAGTAATGGACCACTTCCCCATTTAAGTGAATGGGAAAGTGGTCTCAGACTTTTGGACCCCACTGTATGTATGAACATTTATACACAGATGTGAGCAAAAACACACACACATGCTTGGTGAGAGTTCAAACAGAGGCCAGCTGAGCGACGAGGAAGGAGATTATTAAACATCCGTCTTTTTCATCCTCTCACTTTAAATATCAAGACTGCTGAGAGGAACAGACGTAAAAGGACGGATACATCAAAAACACACAAACTGGAAAAATCACGACTTACTCTAGTTTCGTCTTTGGTTAAATTGGAAACTGGTGTGTATCAATGAGCAGGGAGAAGCTGAGGCATTGACTATAGGGCCGAGCTCATTTGTATTCTCTACCTCCTGCTGAGCATTAGCGTGAACAGGAATGTTGTCAGTGGGTTTGTGTGCTCTTATGTAACTGTGGGTGGTAATTACATTTAATGTGCATGTGACTGTGTGGGTGGCCGTTATATATGCAAGTTCGGACTTATGTTTGTATGCAAATGTGTGTGTCAATAAATTGGTCAATATGCATCTTTTTTGCTTTAATCAGGGTGGTATGAGCTTTTGTGCAAAGACTATTTTGTGAATGTGTGTAAATACATCTCTGTGCATTTAACCACACACATGCATTCGTGTACCTGAAAAAACCCTTGCAGCCCTCACAGGTCATGGCGTTGAAGTGGAAGCCAGTGGCTTTGTCACCACAAACGCCACAGATCCGCGGCACGTTCCTGTCGAACTCATCGGGGGCCAGAGTGGACGTACTCACAACTGTGGGCTCCATCACTGAACAGACAAAGAGGAATGAAGAGAGAAAAAGAGGATAGAGAGAGAAAAAAAAACAAATGAAATTAGCTCCTGGTTATAGAAACTGTTCACTTTGCCTCCAATCAGCACAAAAAAAAAAAAATCTGAATTCGGCTGCCAACTTCTAACATCTGAAGTAAATTTGGGAATATTCTCTTAAATTATAATTTGTTCTGTGTTGCTGTTCACAACATAACCGAGAACAAAAATAATAAAAGTAAATGTTCATTGTTCATGAGGTTTTTAAATTCTATTTAAACTATGATCATCTTACAACGGTTGCTGTAAAAACCCTGCACAGAAGTCAGGCACATCTCTTTTCACCAATCTCCATGCCAACCAAACATTGTCCCTTCCTTCAGGAGAGATTCAAACAGTCCCAGTCTACCCTTTGGAGGTGAACTCAACTCCAGTGTTTTTGTCCTGGAGCGAGGAACTGGAGCCATATGAATCAAGTGGAAAAACCCTTGTTCCACTCCAAAATGCTGGATCTGGGTTACATTTGATTACATAGTGCTCTGAGTATCTATTTCACTTAACAGCCTCATGAGAGGGAGAAAAAAGGCATGTCACCGCAAGGCTAGCATCCTCATAAACAAACAATCACTGTCCTTTTCACAAAGCTCCTTTCTTTTTCCTTTCTTTTGCTTCCACTGCAGAGTGAAAGCAAAGCAAATGATGGAAGGAGATGGAGGACCGAGGAAGGGGAGGCAAGGGGAACTAAACCGATAAAAACCTCAACAAAGTCACAAATCAACAGCCAATGAGGTGAGGGCCCAGCTGAATAATTTAAAATGATTTGACAGAGCTCTCCATAATTCATGTCTAATTAATAAAACACCGTTCTACCTAAAAGACTTACATACACTCCTGTAAATTCAACAGCTGGGTTTTTCATTTGCTGTTGTTGTTTTTCTACTTAGTACAATTATGAATATCACACCCAGTATGCCTTTAAACCAAATTCTGTTCCTCGTCAATTCTATTAACAGGACGTGTTGTCTTTATTAAAACAAAAGGTCAAAAGAAGAAGGGAAACAGAGAATCTAGTCATTGCCTCAGTGCTGGAGGCATCATGGACAGCAGAGGCTCAAGCATCTACAATATGTTGGCATCTTGTATCACGGCACCACACGCTTTAACGAGGAACATCTGATATAGCAACCGTTGTGGTACACCGAAACAGTACGTATGCACACAACTGGAAGTAGCAGCAACTGACAGCAAATATTTGTGGAGGGAATTCAGCAGATGGGTCGAACAGACCTTTGATAAACAACAGACCACAGAGAAACTCATACGTTGATGGGAAAACACTTTAGATTGTTTGGCACAATCTAAAGCACCATTGGGCTTCTGAAGCAGTGAGCTCTAGCAAGTTGGTGTAAAGCAAAGCGGAACAATAATTTCTCACAATATATAGATGGAAAAAACAGCTGTAGTTGGTTAAATCAACACTGTAAAGCCTCCTAAGTATAACATTTTAACTGAACTTGATAGAACATTTACAGCTGGTGCAACTCTGCAGAGAGAATGTGTAAAAGTTTCTATAAGTAGTGTTTTGTTTTGATTTTCAACTAGCTTCTAGTGGCAGTATAGGCAAGGGTGTTTGCTAAACTCAAACCCAATTGTCTCAGTGCAAAAGGTTTCTTTCTTCCACCTACACTGTCTTTCTGAGGTAAATACACATGTTGAGTCAAAGGTCCTTAAAAATGACCTACCAGGCTATAAAGGCTTTAAACAAATTTCATGTCTTCATGACAGTGTGACAATAGTTATTCCTAAAACACATCAAGATAAGGCCTCGAAGGCTATTTACTATATGATAACACTTGCCCTCCAGGTGATGCAATATGAAGGGGCACAGGTTTTCCGTTTCAAACACTCACACTCTATGTAGCTTGAATAATGTCAGTTATGCTGGGTTCCCGAGCCATTTGGATTCTGTATGAAAGCCCCAAAATGAACCAAGGCACACTTCAAGAGGAAATTTCCAAAGCAAACCAAATAATCTCATCAAATCACTGTTTTCTGTAATTGAGGTTTACCAAACTTCCTGGGTTGCAACTTGTTGAATGTCACGGTTCTTTCATAAAACTGATTTCATGGGGGAAAAAAAGGCCCTTGTGCAGTTTCAACCTGTGCTCCAAAACTTATCTGTTATGTCTGTTGCCAAAAATGATTACTTTGGTAGCTTTGTAGTGCGAGTAGTTGTACAGGCTGGCCTGCAAATAAGGAAATCAGTCAGGTAACATGAAAATAAAGTCTGGTGGGTGCCATTCTCATGTACAACTTTAAACTTCTTTAGTCCTGTTGTAGCTCTCAGAGGCGACAGACCAATTGATGGAGACCTGTGATCCAACCTATAAAGTAGACTGTCTATAGCAAATTAAAACATATTAAGACAGACATATTAGCTACCAAATTCTAAATGCTATCATATAATGAAATGTTACACAATACTGACCAATATAATTATTCTGCATAATTATAAAGCATGGAATCTGTTCCGCTGTGGACTAGGCAGGCAGGCTAATCCTGTCAGGCATTCACACTCAACACCAAGAGGGAAAACACCCATTCACCTTAACTATATCATCAACTGATCAGTGAAGTCAGTCCTCTGTGATTGCATTCAGCCTTGACAGGCCATTACACTAAATGCACAGTAGTATTGAGAGAGCTCTAAATAATGCATCAGGTTATTAGACCAGATCTGTACTCATTCCAGTCTTGGGCACGCAAAGCCAGAGAACTGGTTTTGAGCTTTAGGCTTCTACCGAATGTCTCGCTCTTGAAGGATGTGCATATTGTGTGTACGGCATTCGGAAGCATCAATCAAATCTGTCATTGCTGTAATAATGCAAAAAATTACTCTTCTCATTGTGTGTTACACTGCCATAAAGCCTAAGGATAAAACAGTAACACTGTGATTTCTGATTAGCTTACAGGGTTGAGTCCAGCTCCATGACAGGCTGACCAAGTATGGATTTCTTACCTGACAGCTGGCTAATAGAAAGCTACAATTTACGATTACAACCTTTTATAAGAAGCATCTACAGCTAGTGTGCTTGTAGACTGTAGCTAGACTATCGTACCAATTACTGAATCACTGCCATCGCAGCAGCAGGAGGTACATTATGCATTGCCAATGACTGTATTCACTTCTGTGAATCATCAGATTTACTTTTTCCACATTATCTGCTCTAAACCAAACTTTTCAAAGAAAAGTTAACACTTTAATAATTTAAGCATTTATTAATTTTCTTCTGTCCATTACATTCCCGTTAAGCTGGTTTGTAAACCAAAGCAACAAACCTCACATACCATAACCACCAGTTATGGTATGTGAGGTATGGTAGGTGGGCTAAAAAGTGTAAGACGAGAGACGGCTGGTATTTCACAACCTAATGATAGAATGAAAAAATATGACTGCTGATAATGAGGTTTATCTTTTTAAAAAGGTCTTGTCTAATTGCTTTAAATTTTCATTTATGTATTACCACATGAAACTAGGGAAACAAGCCATAAGTCACTTTTTGTATCATATGACCTTAAAGCCACATTAGTCTGTGATTGTTTATGACTAAGTTAACTAAGAATTTTCTGAAATAAGGTTAATCAAAGTGACTAAAATACATCTTTTAGTTTACATCTCCAAACTGAAATTTAGATAGTCGGTTTAACAATATTTAATAAATTGGTTTTGACCTTTATAGATATATATTTATTTAGATTGTTACAGTGTCCTTGCTCCCAAGGTGATACCTTCCAGCAGTCCAGGAACTCTTATGGTGTTGTTTATGGTAGTAAACATCACTGACTGGTCAAACACAGGCTTCCAGACTGTGTAATGTATACAGCATTTATTCTGCAAACAAGTACTGATTTTTACTGGTAACAATATTAGGACTTGGGATGGGAATTTCTAGGAATGTTATTAATGTTTAAATAATATTACCAACTTTCCAACAACTCAATAAAAGAGAGTGATAAAGAGAATGGGAGTGGGTTCTTAAGAAAACAAAACTTAACTCCATTTGCTAATTATTTCAATGTGATTATGCACTAAAAACAGAAAATTACCTGCAAAATACAAAGTAGAACGTTGCTACTTTGGAGATGGACGTCTTGACATTCTTTCAACTCCCCTTCTACCACACATGGTTCCTTTCTAACATCTAATCAAACATGACATGGCTACACAACAGTCATTTAAAAAGACAGAAATTGTGCCAGCAGAAATTCATACAGGAATGTCAAAAATGGACTTCTTCTAACTTCTGTCCTGAGGTTAGATTCACAGATTACTTTAATTTCCAGGCTGCTTCTATCCCTGGTAGTTGTATTCATTTTTTTCATTAAGAATCTATTTGAGAATCTGTGCTTTACTAACATTCAAAAATTAAGCAATGGTGTAGGGATTAAGTCCAAAGCCATAGGTAATTTCATACTGTGATGTGCATAACAACATCATATGAACTGACGTTAGGCATCGCTGTTGATTGTAACATATAGTATATCTGTGACAAAAAAAAAATATTATTAAAAAGTATTAAAGGACAAGGAAGACAAAACAGGGACAATCATAGTCAGTGACTGACACTGAGAGTTGCACATATCCATGAAAAGCGGAGAACTACTGAGGGTAATTAAGGTAGCTCATCTCAGCCACATGACTAGTATGAGTAGGAATAAGCTTACACCAGCTGAAGGAGACAAATCTCTTGAACAGGAACAATTTCTACCAGATTGTTATGGCTGGTACATTGGTTTATGTAAAATATTTTGAAACTCTTACTTGCTTAAGCAGTTTATTGAATTTGGTTTCTGTCTTAAAACAGTTGTAACATTGTACATGAGTGATTTCATTGTTTTGTGCTTTGCTGTACCACAACATACTTGGTGGAAAGCAGAAAAAGTACAGGTTTAACATTGTAATGAATGTTTCTCAAATTCAAAGCTGTTAGGGCACCTCAACTCTGGAACAACTCGACCGACAAACTCAAACTCGCAACACCAAAATTTTCTTTTATTATAAGACTTATCCAATATGGATAAATTTGTGTATTTATGTGTTTATGCGGGTTGCTTGATGCATGAAATTCATATTTAAAATGTATTTTTTATCTTCTTCTATCTTTTTTCTGTCATTTTTCATTTTGTCCTTTTAAAGCACTTTGATAAGTGATATACAAATAAACCTTATCATTAGAAATAAAATAAACTAGATTATTGTTATTATTACTGGCTATATATCGCACCATGTTGCTATTGAGAATGTTTTCATTCTGCTTACGTGTCCATTACGTCTCACTACACAGATAGTTCAGATGAATTTTCATCTATTGCTCTGTGAATGGCCATTTGCTGTTTGCAGTCAGAGAGAGGAAATGCCAGCCCACAGGAGAGCGCAATGAGAGTAGTGTAGGAGGAGAGAGGGATGCATGAGAGAATCCAGCCAGAGAGAAGTGGTGTGGAGGAAACGCTGGAGAGATTGAGTAAAAACAGATAGAGATATATACATAGATACAGCGTGTAGGGGAGGGGTGACCTCTTTGTCACAGTGACTTTCTGTGTCACAAAGACCAACTGTACCCTGCCGGCTGTCACGGATATGACAGAGAAATAGTATGAGGAGAGGGTACGCAGCAGTGGCCTAGAGAGTGGCCTTCCACACAAACAGTCTGTTTTTGTTATTTTAAAAGCTGGCTAAAAATACACACTCATAAGCCACTTCAATTACTGGCTAAATATAAATACACGTCTCATCTCTGACAGCCCCTCATCTTGAAAAGTGTCAGGGGAAAAAGCAATTAGCTATTCATGTTGGAATCACATTTATAGTATGATTTATTTCTGCTGGTGCTGCTTCACTCCCATTTTTAAAATCAAGGAGCCGATTTTGGCATTATGTGTTTGTGTGTGTGCATTATGTGTTTGTGTGTGTGGCCACTTATCATTGTCACCGTAAAAAATCTGTTGGCTCCTAAATTATGTATGAAAGACAGATATTTGTACATTTAATCTAATGTAAGTCGTTTTAGGTTGGAAACTTTTAGGCTCAGGGCTTTGGATGTGTTGGAGGTGGTAAGCACGGGCTCGCCACATGAGACAACCACCACACCCTCCTGATCACCCACTGAGAAATAACACCGTAGACCAGGATAGTTATTCATTATTTTGGAGTTTGTTTGGGAGGCTAATCAAAATCCAAAAATTTAATAACTAGGGCTGCAACTAACAATTGTTTTCCTTGTTGATTAATCTAATGATGACTTTCTCTGTTCCGCATTAAAATGTTGGTAATAGGGAAAACGCCCCTCACAATTTCCAAAAGGACAAGATGACGTCTTTAAATGTCTTGTCCAACCAAGTTCAAAACAGAAATATACTCAATTAAAGTAACATAAAACAGAGACACAAAGCCAATCCTCATAAGAAAGAAACTAGAACTAGGGAATATTTGGCATTTTTAATTTTCTGTTGATAGACTTATTGATTAACGAGCTAATCCTTTCAGCTCTAGTAAAAAAGTGGCAATTCTTTACAGATTAAAATTAAGAAGTGATCACATAGTGTAAAATATGCACTTTCTACAGTGATCGCTTTTTTCTCTCCACAATTGAATCAATCAGTCAAATAAGAAATAACCGATGAACTCACTATCTGTTAAATCAAGTGATGAAGAGATGAAAAAGCAAGACTGGGGTTTTGGAATCTGAGAAGCACGGCAGTAGTGGCCGATGAGCAAGAGATGAGGTCTGTTGTAATTATGCACAGTACCACAAACTGACTCTAGCTTGTCATTTTAACTGGGTGGTGAAAGCTGCAAAATAAAGACATTATCTCAATTTTGGTGGTGTAGTTGCAGGAGAGGCTAGGGAGTTTCCCTTTCTTTTAACCCAACAAACTAGCTGAGGGAGAACAAGTGCTACTTAGCATGCAGTGGTGCAGTGACTCATCTTTTCCTCTTTGATTTATTCACATCATGGCTGAAATGACACGCATGTGTCTCATAATCCAGGGAATGACGTTAGAGCCGGTCCCAGGTTGGATTTAAAGACATGACACTTTTGACAGAAGTGTCAATGCTAAACAGTTGATAGATCTGCAGTTGTGAAGATAAATTTGTGTGGTGCTGTTGGTGGTCTGGACTGAATTAAGAATAACATGTTTGAAAAACCACTGATCTTGTCATATAACAGAATGTCTTTAATAACATGAGTTTAACCTACACCACATAAAAAGGTCCAGTGATTAAATATTTATTAATGAACACCTGGCAGGGTTTTTAACTCATTACAGTTGAAAGAATATCCCACCAAAGTTTGCATAATATATTCAGACTATGACACAACCTGTGCCACATTATCAGTGTAAATTGTTTGCACCATCTGCATCCCAGTGTCCCAAATGGATACCTCTAACTTGCACCTTCTAATTAGTTGATATTAGACGTCAATCAATTTGAAATTAAGTCTCGACTACAGATGGTGTGAACCTGAAGAACAGGGAGCAGACACTTGTAAAGTGCTAATATGAGAGATAGTAACACTTCATGCCTGGGATGCTGCATGATGAACGTAGTCCTTAGAATATAGTAATTCATGTGTTCCTGCTGCAGTTACTGCATCTATAGGGAGTTTGAGCTTCTGTGAGGTGTTCATACAGGAATAGGTGCCAAGGTGGGCCATGGCAGGAGTCCAATACCACTCATAGGGTAGCTTATTTCTCTCTGTTCTACTTGCCATTTCCTTTCCAGCTGTACCATTGTCAAGTATGTTATTATCAAACAGGAAAGTGGCCATTGGTTTTCTTTGTCAGGTGGACTGTTACTTATAGAGGAGACATAAACGAGACCTCAGCCGTGAAAAAAAAATTGGAGAGCAGCCCAGATGCTAGATTAAGTTTCATCAAAGTCAATATCAAGTGATTATAAAAACCCACCCTCCACGAAGGCCCACCATCTAACAAACCTAATTAAGTGGTGCCATTAGTGCTTGGGCGTTGAAATGAAATGTGACTGAGGACAAGTCAAGATATAACAAAGTGGGTAAATAGGAGGATCCAGTCAGCGCTTCAAGGAGGGATCATTTTAACTGCACACAGACGTGCAGAAGAGAGACGGGAAAGCGGGAAATAAAAAACCTCTGGCATCACGTCCCAAGAATGTCAGCAATGGGCTTACAGACCACATCCCAACACATAAGAGTCAGAGTCGGAATCACATCCAGACCTATAACAGCACGGGAAGAAAGAGAGGGATTGCTGTGGAACGCCTGAGTGAGAGAAGGAGGCCCTCTCTGACAGTCCAATGAGCATCCTCCATCGACATCACATGACGCAATCCCACAAATGGTTCTGAAATTGTTCCATGCTGCCAAAAGTTTCTCTTAAAGGGAAAAAGGGAGAGTGAGAGAAAGATATAAAAGAGGAAAGAGTGAGAGCGAGAGGGAGAGAGCGAGATAGAGAGAGAGAGAGAGAGAGAGAGAAAAAAGACAGGGAGAAGTTGTGCAGAGAGTTGGAGGGAGAGGGGAGAAAACATAAGGCGATGTGTTTTACTGCATACCTCGGGCTGGGTCACTACGAGTACAGAAGAGACATAAAACAAATCAGATCTGGAATGACCCGGGCTGCAGAGAGAACTGGGCTACAATGGAAATACATGGACTTGTGATTCACACATAGCAGCACATCTAAGCCCACAAAAATGGCTGGAGAAGAGTGCGAAGAGGGAAATTTAAAGGAGGGGAGAAGGTGGGGGTGAAAAAAAAAAAAAAAGTACCATTAAAAGGAAACATGATCTGGGATTTGTGACAAGAGAAGTTTAATTCAAATCTGCTTGGTGTTAAGAAATTTCCTTAGAAAAAAAAAAAAACAATACATGAGGAGAACAGATAGAGGAAAGAGAACAATGGACAAAACAGACAGTGTGGACCTAACAACAACAAAGTAGACAAACTGAGTCTGTAATGCAGCTAAACAACTGGCTGAGCAGACTAGTCCAGTCCTGTCCCTTCGCTTCCCTCTCTCTCATTCACCCTCTTGCAACCTCCACGGGTCTATCTCATGCTCTTTTCCTACGATCACAGGGAGCATGTTACAGCAGCAGTAATAGCACATGACAAGGTGACCTGTGCCCCACACAGGATGGACTAAACTGGGGGGGTGGGGGTGTGGGGGGGTCCCATGTCCCGTGTCCAACCCTATGGTCTCTGCCCCACTCCCCCCCCTGCCCAGGCCCCACTGCTGGCCTGCAAGGGGAGAGAGAGGCAGTGACGGCAGCCTGCCCCCTTATGCTGGGCCCCTTGCTGGACTCTGGAGAGGGGAAAGAGACGAGGCAGGGAGAGGCCCACTCAAACACACACACACCAAAAGTCCTGTTTATGTCTATGCTGAATTTGACAGAGAATGCAAATTCTCAAGCACACTGAGTTGTGCACGTAGAAAGCCGACTGGACAATACCAGACAGACAACAGACATGTGGGTGAGGTGGGTGCAAATGCACTTAGCCCACAAGTCAAAGTTATATAATCTCCATAAAATGCTGTTTCTCTTTGAGGAAATACTTCTCTTAAAAATGCAAAATATAAAAAAATGACTGGTATTTGTACTCCTAATAAAAACTCAACTTCTGAAAGGTGGAAAAATAAACATTCAGACACAAAATTTTAGACGTAATTAATTTATACACTGTTATTAATTTAAAAAGAAATCCGGCTGTACGATCCACTGGCCTACATATCAAACAGTGACGTATATATTTTGCTCACCAAGAAGAATAATTTTTCTGCATGACTTGTGCTCCATATACAACAAACATTACCTGTGTGATGTGTTTGGCCTTGAAACCATCAACCACAGGAGGTAATTGAGGACCCAAAGACATTAGGGGGAACTTAACACTTCATTACTCTCAAAAGCAACTGAACATATGTGGCAAACATCACGCATGCACAGAGGTACATACAAGTGGGTCTTTACAGTTAAGTACAGCAGCCTCTTTCTTTCTATAGGGTTACATGTGAGAGGAAGCAACCAATTACTGCAGTCACGAAAGGGGGTAGGGGGCGGGGTATTTCACTGTATAGGAGGCCTAATGGACTGTACCATCACCACAGCGCCATAAACAACCTGCTACAGTTATAGTCAATAAAGACACAAAGTGAGCTCATTTTCATAGATCCCCATTGCAGGTCTGTCCTTAATTCAATGAACAAATTCACAGAAAATTGATTCAAAAGCATACTTGGCCCTAATTTGAACAAAGTCTCCAGTCATGTCCCAAATAATGCAGGTTCTCTCTCCAATTCCACATTATTTAAATTCAGAACATATGTTACCGTTGATCTTAAGTCACATAAGCTGTTGAGTGGGGAAACCATATCTTAACCATGAAATGAAGCAGCTGACATAAAAACAACCTACCTGCCATTTTTCAAGTGTCAAACTGTTTCATAAACAGAAATGGATAGGTGTGAGAAATGTAGCTCTAAGCCTGCTGGAAAGATACGTAGGTAAGAATATGTGCCCCTTGCTGTTAGCTGTATTTGGTCCCTTCAGATTTTCTTTTAAGCGATTAGCAGCAGAAAGAGAGAGAGAGAGAGAGAGAGAGAGAGAAGAGCTGGAGTCTGAGAAAGACAGTACGCTCATAGTAATTAATGATGTCATTATCTGCCAGTTGCTCAGTTCTCTATGACTATGTAGTGAGTGGTTAAAATGTAAACATATAAATACTTGTATACATATAACTTCTTCTACCAACTGTTCAACTGTGTGTGTTTGTGAGAGTAACTCTCTTCATGCTCAGATAACTGTGGGACTCATACAGTCAAACTGTAACTGTATGTTACATGACACTAGCAGTTGAAATCACTGCAGCTTATCAGCATTGTATTATGCCTTAATCAACAAAAATAAATATTTCAGATGATATTACAGTGTGTTACAAAAAGGTGAGTAAGAAGGTAATAACTAATATTAATAATTTATGGGAAAATTTTCATTTTATAAACTCTATGACGCTTTCATCATTGGCGATAGAAAAACACACTATGTATTGTATTGACAAGTTATGCAGATTTCATTACACAGTTTTTGAAGTCAGACCGCAGTCCTCAGGCTATAGGATGGTCACAGACACATTAAATTAACCAAAGTTTTAAAAGTACTGGTATTTGTAATTCAGAAACTGTAAAAGTATCACTCCGACATAGAGATATTACAGTCTTTTTAAATGTAATATTTACAATTGCTCCTACATTATGTACCAACTTAGTCCTCAGAGAGCTCTTTTCTCACGTATGATGGCAGTGAATGAATTTATTATATATAACCAAAGTAACACAGCTGTGAATTCATGAGACTGCAACAAATCCAAGAAAATCTGTACAAAAATGTTTAACTTGAAAACATCACAAGTTTGGACTTAATTACATGTGAATAGGCGATTTCACAGCGTGTCTCTTCAAAAACAGCTAAATATCAATGCATGGAGTGCATATTGCCAGGTATGTAACCTAAAAGCAAAAGAAAAACATCTCACCTGAGGTTTTAGCATGCCCTTGTACAATAGGTAAGACTTGAAACCTTTCTTCAGTTTATCCCAAGTTGTTAATCCTGTTCAATACAAAAGCAAAATGGCATGTCGCAAGTCAGTGAGTGGGCCTTTACCCTAGTACCTGACCTGCTGTAGCTCTGTTTATGTAACGCTGAACTATTTTCAACAGCAACATACACACTTAGTGGCAATCATCATATAGCAGTTACTCAGTTAGGAAAGTAGTTAAGGCAAACACGCTGGTAAAATGACATTTATATAGTGCTAAACCTTATTCTTATGTGGCCTTGAGGAACAGAAATTACAATAACTCGAGTGTCGACTTTAAACATTCCTCCTGTGCATGCGAGTTTCATACCTCAGCTCAACTTTTCCCCATCAAGACCGAGTTACATTTAATCCTCTTTAGTTGCCGTTCGTCGTCGTCGTCTTCATGCTCTTGCAAAGTGTGCCCCCTCCATGTTGCCTGGGCCAGGTTAGCTTTGAGGAGAGAGGACGGCGTTGTACCAAACTCAGAAATGTGAGGAGACTTGGGGAGAAAACGTCAAACTCGTACGCCCTTTTCAGACGCTGGCTCTCACAGCAGCGCTGGTAGTGGCTAACGTTAGCGTGGCTGGCTGGCTGCTTTAACCCTAAAACGCGGCTCCAAGTTCAGCCAGCTTATTAACCGTTCTGCGACCACGGGCAGCGGACATCCAACGGAAAAACCGGTTAAGGCGCAACCGGTTATCACTGTCGGGCGAACGTGCACGCTAACATAAAGAAAATTCAATCACACCTACGGTAGTCCGACGAGAATTATCCCTCCTTCTTCAGGACCCAAATAGATGGCCATTACTTTTTTTTTGTTATGCACCGCCCCCTTCTGAGGACCTCTACGGGAAAGAGGGATTTCCCCCCCAGCCCCTCCGGTAACCAATCACAGGTGCGCTCGGCGTGTCTCCCGTGTTGTGGTTGGTGACATTTCCGTCCAGCCCGGCTCTGTTTGGCCGGCTCCGGTGCTCGTAACACGTAGGGCCGCCCCCCTCAAACAGGGGTGTGTCGTGACGTCAGAGGTAACGAAGAGGTAAACAACTTTGACCGCGTGAGGTTTAAAGCAACACCGTTTTGCCTCTGATCTCTGAATCAACTGAGACCCGGCGTGGGGATTACCGTGCTAACATTAGATTCGGTGCGGTGTCACAGTGCGTGAAAGTCGTCCCGTTTGACGCTGTATTTTCTCAAGCACCTTAGTGTCTTTGTTTTGCAGCCACAGGCTGAGACCTGTATTTTTGTGATTTAAATAAACTACAACCCCATCACCATCGATACCACGCAGTTGAAATAGTAGTAGGAGCTCTACCGGGCCCGCAACTGCTCATTTTATGCATTCTGCTTCATTATTTCTTTGACACTTTGCAAATGTGTGCAGTGAGGCGGGTGTATCGGAGGGGTGTGTCTACTCTGCAGTACAGTGGTAGGCTGGGAAGCAATGCCGCTGCATGGCGATGTTGCCATACATTTGCAATGCATGAGAGATGGCCGAGTGTGCTAAAAAATAAGAGCCTAAACAAGCCCACTATACGATCAGACTGAGCAAATATTGCTGATATTTAGTGCTTTTCCCCTGGAAAAAAAAAATCTTTTTTTTGCATCCACTTATCTATTTAAGTGACATTTGTTCATTCACGGCACTTAGGAGCTCTGGTATGTGGTGGAAATGGTGGTGTGAGTGGTGTGTCAGGGCCAGCGGAGGGGGCCTGGGTGAAGGTCAGGGGTGTGTCTATAATGTAAACATAGTAAAGGCTACAGATACGAAGGGGAGAGGGGAAAGAGAGAGGAGGGCCCCGTCCGGTCCCATGTATCCTTTTCCAACTATTAGTTCTTCAGTCCTGCTGCAGGCTGAAAACAAGACGCAGAACTGTGCAGATTGTAAAGAGAATTGTGATGTAACAGAAGCTGCCTTCAAGCAATATATGTTAATTTCTGGCGTTTTCCATGGCCTATCCATGTTTTTTTTTGTATAAAATAATAGCTTTTATAAATACATTTTGCATGCTTATATACTATTTCTATTCCATCATATGTAATCTGTTTGGGCTATCTTGAAATTATCTTTGGTAGGCTATTTACATTTAAAAGACAATTTAAAACTCAAAACTGCTCAAAACTGCAATGCACCCAAGTGCTTAAACAAAGAATGGGTCAGTATCAAGAACAAAAACCTTAAAAGACATACTGTGCCTACCCTTCTCTCAGCTTACAAAATGTATGAGAAAGGTAAATAGTCATTTCTTTTCTGTTCAAATGTGTAACAGGAATCTTACAGTCGCACAAGTTATTTATCCCCTGCATCGATCTAGCAGTCAGCACAGTGCTGGAGCTACTGTATGCTGTACGCTGCTGTTCTGCTTTCTAAATTCTCTGCCAGCGCCGCTTGGCCTCCAAAACGACAAGAATTTTCACAACAAACATTCCCTGAATATTCCAGTCCATTCCACATTAGACAGTTATACATTTTGTACCCACTGTGTGGCTAAAGATTACAGACCACTCAACAATTAAGGTCACACCATAAAACCCAAGCACGCATGTCAAACTACAAACTTGTTTATGTCTAGGTTTGTATTCTGTCCTAACCTCAGAATTACCATATCCCGGGCCCTTCAGCACCTTAGACATGTGTCATAATCTTATTAACTGTTGATTCATGTGCTGTAACTGGTAGTAAAGTGTGTGGGTGTTAGGTTCATGCTCATGGAGAGTTGATCCTTGTCCTGTGGCTTGGGCGGTCTCCAAGTCTGGCACCAGCACTGGATCAAGCCGTTCTGCTAACAGGGATTTATTTGGCTCCACAACACCCATGTCAGACATGTATCCTGGCCCAGCCATTTTGTGTCCTCAGATGCTCCGGCCCTTCACAGTGAGCTGGCTTGCCTTTTGGAAACAAGGAGAGTGGAAAACACTTGACCCACTAAAACTACGGGAATTAGTATTCGTGGCACTAGTGCAGAGACATAAATAACTTGAACAACACAGCCTATACTGACATATGCCTCAAAGACAGCAAGATTTGACTTTAGGTTATTCTATAGTGCAGGAAGGGACAGTACAGGACACATACACATTAAACATGCATATTAGTATGCACATCCAAGCAGTAATGTGTCTCCAGATTTGTTAAAAGTGGAAAACTGGTCTATTAAGGTGCATTATGGCACAGTAAGATGATGTAAAACATTAAAGAAAATAATTTCCTGAAGTAATGTCCTTTGCCGAGTGAAATTACACACAACGACAGAGTTGAGTTTAGTGGAAAACACTGTTGATGTAACACTAAATAGGAAGGAAATAATCTGTAGTAAATTAACAGACACCAACAGAAGGACAGTTCTGGCAGTCCGAGAACAATCGCAGAGCCACAAAGAGAAGCCCAGCTGTGCGTCACATGTATCTGCATCCTTCTGACAACAAGCTGAAGATGTCCAACACACGGTTTTGAGAATCACAGTAAGAACCAGCCAGTATGTGAGAGCACTTACTGTGTCCAGAGCTACTATGACCGGAGTCCCCAGGTACACCAATTCACTTAAAGCGCCTGAGACCATCTCTGGCCCGATTCTGAAAGCATGGGCTGGTCAGCTGGCAGATTTCCTAATGGATACACTCAAACTTTGGCGGCTCCAGTTTGTAATGTTTCAGTGCAATACAACATGCATTCCCGTTGTTCTTAAGAAACCCAGGATATCCTCCACTGTGGGACTACTACCGTGTTCCACTTACATCTGTCATCATGAGATGCCGTGGACTGCTGGTCAAAACCCACATAGACTTACTTCCCCTGGGCAATCCAGACTCTCTGCAGTTTGAATAGATCAATTGAGGATGCCATCACCTTAACCACACACTGCCCTGTCACTGTCATTTGGACCAGAAGAGCATACACGTGTGAATACCGTTGATTACAGCAGCATTCATTACAATTCGCTTCATCCTCAGGGACCATGCCTGAGCACCACTATGTGCAACTGAATCCTGTACTTGCTGACAGGCAGACCACGGGTGATGAAGACGGGCACTTCTGTCACTCTTTTTTTCAGCACTGCAGACACTCAAGACTGCAGACTAAGCCCATGCCAGTACTCCCTGATCATACATAACTGTGTGGCACAGCCCACCCCCACTTTCATCAGTCTGAGAATGACACCACAGCCATCACCACAGTCACTTACTGAATTTTCATGGAAGACAAATGAAAATCTGATTATTTCTGGCTTTTAGCAGTAGCATGATTTCTGAAACAACAGTGATATATTTGTATTTCTTTATTTGTATCATTTAGACACATGTATGGTAAGGAATAACATGTTTCTTATATAACATTACGTTTACAGTGCACTTAAAATATACCGATCTTGGTTCAAAAATACAAATCATATTTAGCCTGCTACTTGCAAATAGAGGTTTTAGGCATGTAAAGCAGTAACCTGGTTTTGTGTACGAGCAAAACTGCCTGTGACAGGTCTGCATACATGACAGAGGTGAAACCATTTAATATGGCGCCAGGACAACTAGGTGAAGGAGATGATTGTGGACCTCAGGAAGTAGCAAAGACGGGGAGGAAACACCCTCAAACTCATCAATATGCCTTAAGTGGAGAGTGTCAGCAGTTTCAAGTTCCTTTTGGTCAGCAACAGGGATTAATGTTAACACAGAAATTCAGCATGGCTCCACAGATCCTCCGCACCTTCCACATGTGCTTCATTGAGAGTATCCGTAGCAGCTGCATCACTGTGTGGTGTCCAAGCTGCACCGCCCTGGACTGTCAAGCTGTACAGCAGGTGATGTAAACAGCACAGTTTCTCACAGGCAATAAACGACCATCCCTCCAGGACATTTACCACAGGAGACGCTCGAAGGAGGCCCACAAAATCATTCAGGACCACACTCAAACCCAAATCCGAACCTCAAACACGCAGTCTTCTACCCTCTGGAAAACATTACCAGAGTATTATTTCCAGAACCAGCAGGTTCAGGACAGTGTTGTCCTCAAAGCCCATCAGCAACCCAATATCACTTGTGCACATCCTTCCTTCACTGCCTCCACTGTTTTGTTGCATTTGTAAGATGTCTCTCTTTTTTTTTGTATGTATTGTTTTAGGTATTATTTGGTATTATTTTATTCTTTATTTATTTTAATAATTATTAAAAAACATCATAATTTGTGTGTTTAATGTATTTTAATGCTTTGGCGTCCTAGCACAAGATATGCTACTGAATGAACTGAGATGAATCTGCAGTGGTAAAAGCAGTTTATTACATCTAGAATATAGTGGAGTGAAACTATTAATCTTCACAAAATTGAAATATCCAAGTAAAGTATCTCAAAACTGTAGTTGAGTAAATGTACCTACTTCATTTTCACCCTTGCTGTAAGGTTCAATTATAAACAATCAATAAATTATTAGGAAAGTAATGAAGTGCATCATAACATGCTTTTTATCATAAATAATTAACATATATGTATATATATATATATATATATATATATATATATATATATATATATATATATATATATTGTATATGTGTGTGTAGGCTAATATATATGTATATACATGTTTGTATGTATGTATGTATATATATATAAATGACACGCATACAGGAGTTGTTTTAATATGTGACCTTTGGTTTAATATTAGTACCATGTGAGCTCATGAGTTTTTACTTGAACAGACAGATATCTCTTCTTGTCTTCAAAGTTGTGTGTTGCAGCAAATATTGAGCATTGTTGGAATTCCTTTGTCTTCTTCTAATATTTACTTAAGAGACCAAAGGTTATTTTTCTTTTTATAATTCCTCGGAAGATAGCCAAGATAGGCGTGGACCCTGTTCCTGGACTCCTGCTGTTCTTAGACTTCGTAAAGCACAGAAATAGCAAGACTTATTGAAAACAGGTATTACATTTGCTACACGACCAGTTCTCATATTTTATGATGCAGTGAGTCTTGCTGTGATCTTTCATTCACAGACAGAGAAATCTTAAACCTCACACCATGGTTCTACTATTTTCCCTTGGAGGCTCCCTGGGAGCTGCAATATGGAGATCTGACTACTTGAAAGCCTATTGAAGTTCCTCTAGTTCCCTCTTCTGGGAGGATAAGGGACAACACAGCCACTCATCACCCATTACTGTATTATCACACATGGTTCCCTGTGCTATTTTCTATGGTGGTAAATCTTGCAGTGTTGCAGTTGTCAAAATGGCACAGAGGAAATCAGCCATGAATGCCTGAGCGCTTGCTATGCAATCAGTTGAGCTAGTTCCAAGCAATTACACTAGAGTGTAGCCTTTTTAATTCCAGCAACAAAGGGAAGGTAAATAGGCTTAAAGACTTTAAATTATTATAATATAGGTGATTACATTGAAATTATGTCTCCCAACTCAGTCAAATGCATCAAATGTTGAGAGTAAAGCTGGAGTTAGGACGTGGAAAACAGCTGTGCTCCAAAAACGCTTCTGTATCTGGTTAATTATTAGGTGCAAACGAACACCTAATAATAGTCCGTGTGTGTATCAGCTGTGTGTAATACAAAAACCAACAAACCAACCCCTTTCACACCAGTACACATCTTTTAGCCTTGATCTCTGGTAAATGACAATATAATGCTTCCCATTATAAAAATGTACAGTCTACCATTGTAGACAATCTAGGGAGATAAACATGTTCTTGCATTTTCTTCATACACATTTATTTTTCTCCCGTATTTTTTTTATTGAGCAGACTTCTTTGGCCTGAGATTGTAAAATCAGCAATAAATTGCACTGCAGAGACACATGCTTTAATGTGTAACTAGTATTTCTAAGGTTTCCTTGGAAACAACCACAGTTAGATGACTGTTATGCATTTATTCCAGATTTTGTACATAATTATCTTCTTCTGAAGTAATCTGTGGAATATAAACTACATCTCTTTACCAAGGATTACTTTTTCTTTAGTTCATCCTCTGAGTTTAGGGTCATAACAAAGCCGAAATTATCTTTTTTAACCAGCGCAGTACCGTGCATACAAGACAAACGGACAGGCCAAGGTCCGATACAGCTGTGTGTGTATTAGGAATATAGTACAGATAATTCACAATCACCAGTTTAATTCCTCCTTACTGTAAATTAGCTAAACTGCTGTGAACTGTAAATGAACTGTAACGGTAAATCATACTAGTATCATATCTAAGAATATAAACAAACCTGAAGAATCACATGTATAGCTGACTACAGTGTGAGAAATTAAGTTAGTAAAATTTTTAGAAGTAGTTGCCTATAGTTAAAAATGAATTGATTGCTGATTGTTTTAATGTGTGTTTGATGACTAGTTTGGATGACTGCTTCATCAAGCATTGAGCCTCCTGTTTTCTCCCATAACTGTTGATTGATTTTTTTAGCAATATGAGAGATGAGCATGAAATAAATTACAACCTACAGAAGATAAACCTTTTTTATTTAGCAGCAACATAGCTGTACCTCTGGTGCCACAGCATAAATTGTCATATAAGTGATACTGACACTTCCAGGAGACCTCTGTTAAGTTGTTAATAACTGTTACCATACCTCAGGCTGCTCTCCAGCTTGTCAAGTGGTCAGTCATTTCTGATCAGGTCAGGGTTGATCATTTCTTCTGTGATGCCAAGTGACCCCCCTGCGCGCACTTCAAGATGTCACTTCAAATGCTGTCACTTCCTGGTTGTTAGTTAGTATGGTGCGAATATTCCTGCAGACAGAGGAAGGTGAGTTGCCTGCACAGCAGAACAGGTGAATTGCCCGGGCCTGGGACTGGTCATACTTGCCCTACAGATCAGCCTGTAGGGCATCTTGGTTTGGTCATGTAATGTCCAGTTACAGTGTGTTGCCACAGGGAGGCACTGTGGGGGCTCTGGGGGTGGAAAACCTTACACATTCCTCTCCCCTTCCCACCTCTGGGTGGTGTTCAGGACTGTTGCAGCAGCTACGAGCAAAAGGTGCAGATACAATCCATAACTATAGTGCTGCGTCACGCGCATCAACACAGCCTGACGCAGTGCCACCACATGCAAAAGCCACTATAACATAAACATAATGTTTTCACAAGTCAATATCGACATGTTGACCTCAGTAGTATCTTTTATGTTTGCCCGAGACTTACTTGTGTCTGGTAAACACTCTACATCTCTGGAAAAACACAGCAAGTACAACAGGTTTAGCAAGACAAAAATCATCCTCGAATTATTGATGAAGAGATCGTATATGTATAAACTGGTGCATATGTTGCTAGTTCACACATATATATTCCTTTCTCTGTTTTTATATATATTTTTATATTATAGCCTATTATAGGTCACCTTCTTTACAAGTCAGAAGCTTGTACTTGCCTTTTAATCCATGACAGCAGCTCAGGTGGTATAGAGTAACAGACAAAGATGGTGGTGAATAATATAACATCATATTATATGGTAAACAGATTTAGCAAATAGTATGCAGCTAGTTTTCCCAACATCATACATTAGATTCTCTGTCCTTATATTACAGCCTATTCTAATCTCATTCTATCAGGTGGTAGACAGAAAAGTGGAATAAGATCAGAATGGGAGGTTCAGTAAGACAAATAATGTTTGAATTATTAAACACGGGGCATTAGATTGACAGTATGGATGAGCATGTGAACCTAGTTTACAAAATAAAATATAATTCTTTCATAGTCTTTCTATTACAGCCTAGTCTAGATGACTTTCTTTCTAGATGTACTCACTTTCCCTCATACTGTTTGTAAATGGCAAAATCTCAGGTGGTAGAGCAAAATTAACAGAGAAAATGAACTAAAGTAACTTTAGTATGTGATAATATAAGGACAAATGGCTGCATTGTACCAATTTTTTCAGTTTCTTTTATTATATGATCAAAATCTCATGAACACCTTTTCATTCACAGTGACTGTAGCAGCTCAGGCAGTGGCGTAAGAAGATAAAGAATATAAGACATTATTAATTAGTTCAAACTCCTTAGTCTATATTTATATTACAACCTGTTCCAGGTCACTTTTACGTCATACCTGCTTGTTCTCACCTTTGTATGAATGGCAGCAGCTCAGGTGGTGGAGTTAAGATGAAGGTAGAGAAATATAATCAATCATTCAAAGATAAATAATCAGTGATATCATATACATAAACAGGTACAGCACAGTGTATGTATCCAGTTTGCACATACAGTATATTATTGTCTCAGTCTTTAAATTATAGCCCATTTTACTTTTACTGCATGTCAGAAGCTTGTATCTCCCACAATGATTGGCAAAAATCATTGTGGCAGTAGAATAGGACAACAGCGAGGAACCATATATAATGGTTAATGAGACAAGTTATTTAAAGATTATTTGTGAATACGTGATACTATATGGCATGGATAAACAGGGGAGGCTTACAGTGTGTAGCTAGTTGACAGATGACTTCTATTACTTTCTCTGTACGTGTACTGTATTATGGCCTATTCAAGTCACTTTCTCTACAAGTCAAAAGCTTACACTCACGTTTCAGTCCACAGTGAACAGCAGCAGCTCAGGTGGTAGAGTAAGATAAGAGCAAAGAATGACAAATAACAGTAAGTAAAATTTACAGTCTTTGACTTTGAACAAACTGGTATAGCATACAGTATATATTGCGTTAGCAACATAACATACATTATTTTCTATCTTTATATTACCCTATTATCCTATTCTGGGTCACTTTCTTTCCAAAGCTTTCATAGATTTTTCCTGTATTATGTAAATGGAAGCAGCTCAGGTGGTGGAGTAAGATAAGAGAAATAGAAATGATGGTTAATAAGATAAACTAGAATTACCGAACCAGTAATATTATATGCATACACAGATACAGCATACAGTATTGAGCCAGGTTGCAGCAAGCTCAGGTGGTGGAGTATGATAAGAGGAGAGAAAAATAAATAGGGGTTGGTTGGATGAATAATCGTTTGAATTACAAAATTTTTACTGTCACTATTGTATGGATAAAAATGAATTTGAATTTTGAGAGAGAACAATAAATAATGGTTAGAAGGATAGACAAATGATCTATGAATAACTAAATAAGTAATATGATATGTATAAAAATGTGTAGCATACAGTATATAGCAAGTTTACATAATATTATTATCTTTGTCTTTATATTTTAGACTATGGTTGGCCACTTTCTGTCTAAGTCAGAAGTTCATACTTACCTTTTTTGTCCACAGTGAACAGCAGCAGTAGTTCATGTGGTAGAATAATAAGAGAACAGTAATCCATGGTTAGTTGGAAACACAAATAATCTTTGAATTGCTAAATAAGTGATATTATATGAATATATACGGTATGTAGTGTTTGCCAGTAGCATACATTACTTTCACCTTCTTTCCACAAATCAGTGCTCATACGTTCTTGTCCACAGTGAACAGCAGCAGCTCAGGTGTCAGGATAAGATAAAAGTAAAGTAAGACAAAAATCGTTATCAAGACTAGTAATCTGCAATTATCTTATCTTCAATTGTTGTGGGTTGTTGTTGACAATCACATACTCTACTTTTTCTGCCCAGTGTTTTCTAATAATCAGAAACTCATACTCACCTTTGGTCATATTAAGTCAATGGCAGTGGCTCAAGTAGTAGAAGTTCTTCTCTGTTAAATCAGGGTTAGAGTTCTCCTGGCTGCATGAACTCACTAAACTCCAACTGTAGAGGAGGCCAGCATGATATATGCATCACTGGACCCCAAACAAAATATTTTTTGCCTTTATTACAGTCACAGTGAGAGAGAGACAGGAAAGTTGGGGAAAGAGAGAGTGGATGACATGCAGCAAAGGGTCCTGGTCAAAAGTAAAGTGCTTTGTTTTATGTCATCTTCGCAGCCGTGTTCCCCATCATGTTCTCTCTCCTATCGACAAAGCTGCAAGTTCCTGTCCTGCCAGATGCAAAGCCTACATGCACAGGGTGTCAACAACCCTGCCAGACACAAGGGCTGACCTGGGGCATCGCCAGCCTTGCCAGACGCAGAGGATGGCCCTCAGGGTGAGAGAAAGGTCGATCAACCCAATGTGCCAAAATGAAGAGATAGTACAAGGAAGACACTTCCTGAAATGCAACAGCCCAGCCAGATGCAAAGGCAACATGGGGCTTTGCTTGCCCAGCCAAACGCAAAGGCCAGCCCTCGGGGTTAAAAAGAGTCAATCCAGCAACCCTGTCAACATGATGAAATGATGGCCCCAGTGCAAAACATGATCTGGGGTGTCACCAGCCCTGCCGGGTGCAAAGGCCAGTTATCAGTGGTCTATACACTGTAGAGTCAATCTGAGTCACTGTCATCAGACCACCTTGGCCTCTTAGCAGCAGCATCCCCCAAGTCACTCTTTTCCTTGCGCCTCCTCGTGGTGCAATCATTTTCAGCCACTTTTGGCAGATGTAAGATCATTATCATATTTGTACTGTAACGTTGCCCTCTGTACGATCAATAATGTCAAAAGTCCCATACTGTGCTATCACTTAATCATTTTGTATCTGTATCTTGTATCTGTAGTTGTAATCAATTTAGTGTATCTCATTTTAATTCATTTCACGATCAGGCTAGTAAAATGTAGAGTTTACGTCTGTGTTCGTCTACCATAAAATGAAAGTAAATGACGTAATTCTCAATTTGAAAGTAACTGACGTGACTCTCAAACCTCCACTAATGTATCTGACAACATATTTGGACAATCTCGATTAAACTAGCGTGATCGACCATCTGCTCCTATAGATGGATGGGTATGTTAAAATGAAGCTACATCTGATTTCACACTCCGATGCAGCTTTCCTTCACCACTCATCGCGAGTTTCGTTACCTTATCAGTTAGCTCGGTTAGCTACAGTGAGCTAACTAGCATAGCTGAAACACGGGGTAGGTGTGACTTCGATTAAGACCTTAACCTGTTTTGTAGCGTACTGTTTGATAGGACATGAAAAGTCATGTTCAAATCATGACACAGACCAACGAACCACTGCTACGCGGGTGCTGTGGCCATTTTCTACAAATACTGGCAAACCCTTCTGGCTAGCGTGTCTGGTCCCATGGTGTAATGGTTAGCACTCTGGACTTTGAATCCAGCGATCCGAGTTCAAATCTCGGTGGGACCTCATCCTTTTGACCTGCGTGTTGTCAAAGGTGTGAGTATTTGTGGCACGGATGGTTCTTTCTCGTGGTGACAATAAGTGCAAAAGGCGAGAATAACTGAGTTATATCATAAGAAGGTAAGTATTGGACACAATCAGATTCACCACCTTTATCTGCTTTAAGCAAGTTACAAAAAAGGAAATTACAACTGTACTAATTGGTCTGCAAATAAGTAATAAAATATATGACAGGAAGCCTTTAAATGATGAAGCCAACAGTTGTATTTGATTTCATTTGATTGCTTTAATTTACTTGTCAAATATGACATACACCATTCTTTGTCATCCACCTCAGAGGCCTAAAATATATTACTTCTTTTACATAAAAATCCATTATGAAAAATAATAATTGTGCTGAAGTCATCTAAATACTGTCTCAGTTTATAAAAAAACACACAAATGCCAAACAATGAAAAGATATTGATAAAAAAAATCAACCATGAGAATATCTTTACACAATAATGAAGTCTTTGGCTTTAAGTGAAACTTCTCTCTGAAACATAACTCACACATATTACATGTTACTGTGGATATTGGTTGGTTAAATAGGTAATGTAAATTAAACAAATCTAAAATATGTAATATGGAGAGACTGGTCTGTACTGGTTCTTTTTATAATGACATTAGAAATGTGGAGATTGTAGAGTTCGTAAATATTCAAGTCCTGTCCTTATCTTTTAAACGAGTTACTTCTGTTGTGAGGCTAACCTCCCTTTTACTTTCTTATGTAGTGTGTAACCAGTCATCTATCTGTCTGTGTTTTAAATTGTAGATAGGTTCAGCTTAGGTTTTCATAGTATTGTTGAGGATTGAATTTACACTTTCTTCTCAGATATTCAAAATACACAACCTCTTACATTTAGTCACCTCCTTTACTCTTTCTAACACTGCGTGGCGAGCAAAATTGCAGCCACTTTACACCTTGAAACATGACTCTGACTTTCTACTACATTGTTGAAGGCCTTCTGAACCATTGTCTCTTGAGCTTTAAATGTTGGTGTACAGAAACTTTAAGAATAACGGTGTGGTAAATGGATTGTCATGCAGTTTTGTTGTACATCATGTGAAGAGTTTGTAACAGAAAAACAAAAAATTACTTCATCAGCAAAAACAACAACAACAAAAAAACTCTTATTTGAATCTCATTTGGCAAGTTTACCAATGGTAGGTCAGTCTTTGGCTTATCAAACTATTCCTCTGTAACTGCTCTGGAAGCTGACATATAAACAATACTTTGCCCTTTGGAGCAGTGATCTGTCAGAAATATAAAAACAGTCATACAGCCGAGCACAGTCATGCCACCTGCACGAATGCAAGCAAAAATGTAGTAACACACACACATATCTTAAAAAAAAAAAGTTATGCTAGAATCTCTCCCACATCCCTGATAGTCCAGAGTTTTCAAATTCTTCTGCTCCTTCATCTACGTAGCTGTGGTCCCAGCATGACTTTGTTAATAAAGTTGACGATGGCCACAGCCGGCTGCTCGGGGTCCATCTCTGCGAATAGGTGACACACGTTTTCTGTAGCACTGCCTGTCCGCCTGGCCACAAAGCCAAACATCCTGCAGCAAAAACAAGAGACGAGAGAAGTCAAAAGACTGGAAAGCAAATAGTATTTGACACTGAAAGAAACCTAGATTTTTTCTCAAGAAGTCAGAGTAACGACTCTAATTGTTTTGATTAATTGCCATGCAAAGTAGCACAAGGTACCAGTCGGTGATATCACTCGCCAAGAAAAACACACAGTGACACAAGCACTTACCTGCTTGATGTGCTATCAGAATTAGTCCACCTGAAGCACGGGTACACAAATAGAGACAGAGACAAAATGCAGGAACACATGAATAACAAGGACATGGAGACTGTTTTATAAGACTAGGCAATGACTAGCACTACTCATTCACCTATCACAGTCAAAAAGCAGACAAGCAAATCAACTTATATTTATAAAATATAAGGCAATACAAGAGTTATTTGTGCAGCAGCAGCAGCAGCAGGCGCACACTTATTACTGCCTTTGTTGAAAGTAATCAGCAGTAACTCAAACACATATAGTTTTATTAAAATTGATTTGTATCAGTGACCCACCTCTGGTCTTGGGGGTCAAGGCTGCTGAATGTTACACTGCTGATTGGATAGTGTCTCCTAAAAAATAGCCTGTGTAAACACAAACAAAATTACTCATTTGTCTTTGGCATTAGTTTTTTTTCCATCAAACTGATGCAAACACCGTGTCATGCAGCAACAATTTGATGCAGTAACAAATACCACTTTTTAATAAAATAAGCAGTGACACCCACTGAGTTAAAAGTGTGATGCAGTTGCTAATAAGTACGACTGCAGTGTCTAAGATGCACCTTCTTTTGCTGTCTGTTAGAGTGATCCCCTGAGAGGACACTTTAAAGTGGACCACCGTTGCCACTGGACGCGGACTCAGAGCCAAAGTGCACTTGGTTGCCTTGGAAACTGCCTCCGGCCCCGTCAGTGATTCAGTTTCCACAGAGTTCAGGTAAAGCACATTGCAGGCTGGTTCATCAAAGAGATGAGACGAGAAAACGTGGATGAATATGAGCATGTACGTTGTTTTGTGTCAGTGCTATGAAAACATGAGGCTTGAACAGTCTCTGCTGGTCAAAAGAAAGAACTGCAACGACTGCCCTACATGAGATTCATCCTCTGTGGAAGTTCATACAGCAACAGAATCACCATAAAGAAAACAAGCATGTGTATTACCTGCTCCTTGTTTGAGGAGGTCAGCTGCTGTGCTGGTGTTTGTTGCACTCTGCATCTCCTGAAGCTCCCCAACAAGGTCTGAAACATCATAGTCTTCAGTTACATGACAGCACCATCTAAATGATTGAGGCTACAGTGTGTAATTGTTGTAACAACCTTCTAGTCTTTGGTTAATAGTCATTTATTTGTTCTCTAACAATAGAAAAGCTCATTTGAAGAGGCGGATATTTAATTTTAGTTGTAAAAATCATGACAACATGATGACTAAATGTAATGATACTGATATTACCTTTCTCTGGGATGCGGAGAGCACAGGGCAGAGAGATGGGAGTAATTGAATGCTGGTACACCAGGGCAGATAAACTTCCTGAGACAGAGAAAGAAGACAGAAAGAGGAAATGGGTAAAACAGACTATGATTATGACAGATTAAAAGGAATTAAATGAAAATAAGGAACTGGGAAGCAAGTAAATAAAAAAATAAAAAAAACACACTTACTCTTGGTTTTACAGGTTTAGATAATAAGTTTCAGTATCTCGTACATAGCTAAATATGTGAAACATGTCGTGACAGTTGTGTCTATACACATAACTGACCGAAGTAGGACTCGTTCTGACAGCCCTTGATCTTCACTCCCCGTGGCCCAGTCTCGATGAGGAAGTGTCTCACCAGCTGTTCCAGAGGATCCCCTGGGAAAGAGGAGAGGAGGGTGAGAAGTGAAGGAGCAATGATGAAAAATAAGGACGACTGTCTTGCTGCAGAGCATATTCTATAAGGACGTGTGAGCAAAACATACACGAAAATATACAATTCTATTTACTATAGACTTATCAAAACCATATTGTCATTGCTGTCTTTGATAACGACTGTGCCTTTTCATGCATGAACAGAGTAGAACAGAAATATATGAAAACTTATGATCTATCATCATCATTAGTTGTTGAAAGACAAAAAGATAAACAAGAAAGCACAAGAATAATGAACATTTTGGTACCTGTGTCTTAATTTGAACAGTATTAAACCAGCGCTTAATTCAGCATTAGCACTGGATTAGTGACACAGTTGTTCTCAACTAAAATATAAATGTCATTTGAACTAAAGTATTAACAGCATAAATGCAAATTAACAAGGTCATGGAAATCACACATTGATTGGATCAGAAACTAATAATTACTAAAAGTAATTACACTGATTTGCTGTCAGGTGTCTTCCTCTAAAACAAGTCTGCAGTCATTTTGAGTGATAAAACAGACTCGGTAGATGAATGGAAATTATGTAACTAATCAACCACTGAAGTTTTGCCATCACATTTCTAAATATAGCTTGTTGAATAGGAGTTTGATGTTATTTCACTGGTGCCAAGACAGTCACAAGAAAGACACCTGCCATAGGCCTTCTTCACAGCAGACATTTTATCTTGTCACATTAGGGAAAAGCACAGGTGTTACTAATAACATTAGCAATGGCTCTGTAGTATTCAAGTGTCCCAGTAAGCTATGACAGTGTGACAGTGAGTCAGCATGAACAACACCAGGACCCAGACACTGAAGCGGATAAATGGAATTCAGCCATTATATATTTTTATTATTTACTCCTGTGCTTTGTTTTTTCCTCTGACATGTCATTAAAGGCCCAGTGGCAGCCAGCTCATTAGTATTTGCATTGCATTCATAATGGTTACCTTTGCCTCCAGCGATGTTGGCATTAGGAGGAGGGGTGGCCACTTTGAGGGCCAGACCGTAGGCCCCCTGGAAAGAGTTACTGTCTCTGATGAGGAAAGTCCCCGGTTCCTTGTCCTTTAACACAGCTATAGCTACAGTAGAGAGAACATGTTAAAGTGAGGGGGCTGTAGTTGAAAATGAAAGACGAAACATCGCTTACTCACCAGAGCACATAAAGACTGGATTTCTTGGTAATGTTAAATACAGACATTGCATTTGTGTACAATCCTCACCTTGGTCTCTCGAGATGCCTGGTTTGTACCAGTACTTGGAGCTGTCCTGGACAAACTTTGCATTAACCCTGATGTCTGCCTCCTCCCTGTAGCTAGACTGCGTAGACCCTCGTCTCTGCTCTCCCGTAGCAGGGGAGAAAGAAACGTGGTGTGTGGGGGAAGGAGCTGAGGAGATTCTAAGAAGAGAGTTGTGTCCGTTCAGGGATCCTGCTGTGGAGGAAAGGCGTTTCTTCTCGGGGAGCGGTGGCTGGACGGCGGGGATGGTGACTGCAGTGTAGCCCGTGTATGGGACATGGGGGACGTTTAGTAATGGGTAGTAATAGGAAGCTAAGGGAAATGTGGGTGTGTGATAGCCGTCGGGCACAGGTGATGGAGGTTTGTTGTCGGCTGAGCTGTCTCTGTCTGGGGTCAGTCTGTGCCCTGCTGTGTCTGCAGCCAATGGGGGGCACTGGTGAGAGGACTGCCGATCTGGAGAGCCAATAGGAGAATTTGGGGAAGTGGCGGAGGGGCTGGAAGTGAGGCTAACAGAAGGGTTCATGGTTACACTTCTGCTGCTGTTGGATGTGGTATCGCTGGGAAGGGCAGAACCATTGAGTTGCACTTGGACCGGGGTGATGATGACAGCAGCATAATTTGAAGCATGCGATTGCTTACATCCTTCAGCACTCCCTGTGATCCTGACAGCGCCGATCGTTCCATCAGAACTCAAACTCAGCTCACTTGATGATTGTGCAGAGTTTATGGATATGCCGGAAGTTTGGGTTTGTGTTTCTGCCGGTACCGGTGTGATAGTTTTGTTGCTATTTGTGCTGGAGTCGAGCTGTGTGGAGGTTTCTTGGCTTTGAGAAGGGCTATCAGCAGTAACACTGCGAACATAATATGAACTAATAAGTTTATTTGGATAAATGTTTTATTTTCAATATTAGTAGATGTCAAAAAAGAAAGTTTCACCCACCTGTCTTCAGTGTGTGTTGGGCTGCTGCTACCAATAAGTGTGTAGTCATGATCAGAGTCCAGTCCAGGGGTGCTTGTCTGGCCATTAGAGTCCGATTTAGTCTCTGAACCCTGGGATATGTCATCATCCACATCAGTTTTGGCATTCTCTACTTTAAGAAGCAAGATAAAATAAATCAAGATTAATTTAAAACAAAACAATCATAAAAACAAAAGTTACAAGAAGTATTTTAGTGTAAAAAAAAACAACCCCAAAACAATCACCACTGTGTCCATCATTCACCTTCAGCATCCTGCTGTTCTCTGCATCTAGAGGGCGTCTCGGGCAGCCTGCCTTTCCCAGAAGAAGGGCTACCAGCAGGCAGAGGCGAGGCTGACCCAGAGTGGTATCCTGACGCGTAACCCCGGCTCTCGTGGCTCTCGGCCGGGGAGGACTGATAAGGAGAGCAGGGGCAGGAGTGACGGGGTTGTGGAGGCGTGTGGTACCCACTGCTGGCTCCATCCCGCACATCCACCAGAGACTGGGGGCTATGGTAGCTCTGGTGAGGTGCGAGGGCAAATCTAGGCTGCTCCGGGTTTGGACTCTGATCCAAAGAGGGATGACACACCCGAAACGCAGGCATAGCTGATTTGCACTGCCAGAACTCGGCCTCTCTTGCCACCTCCCATGGATTTTCACTTTCCCATAGCGGAGGCGCCTCTCTTGTTCGTTGTGCCCCTGCACCTTGGGACCAGTGTGGGTTCTCCGATTGGTCTGGGTGCAATGGGTGGAATGTTCTGACTGAGGATGGTTGGTGCTCTCGCCTGCTGGAGCAGTCCCAACAGGGGCAACCAGAGGACGATGTTGGAGAGCTGAAGAACATTTCCCTGTAAGGGCTGGAGGGCAGTGACTGATGGGAGAGATGAGCGGACGGGCCGTGGCTGGAATAATGGAAGAGGTGACACTCCTCCCCGGTGCAGAGTCGGTTTGAGGCTGGGAGGGTGTGGCTGTGTGGGTGTGCATGTTCAGGGGTAGAATAAGGGTAGTACGGCCTGTGGAGACAGGACAGGGGTGGTGGCGGGGGTGGGGGTGGACGTTCCCATGGTAACTCTGGTAAAGGATGGGCACTATGGCGATGGCAGAGCTCCATATGAGCTGAATTTAGAGGAGGTGACACAGATTTGGATGGTAAAGCAGGCAGAGTTTGACTTTTTGGATGATTTTTAATGCTATTGCAACGTCCGAGACAGTGCCCATTAGAAAGGCAGGGCCCTCTCTCCCATCCCACATTGCCACACTTTGCACCTGCTCGACCACAACACGAGTGCTCTCGCCTCAAACCCCCCGGACTTGACGGTTGTCCATCATCTAATATCGCCGTTTCCCGATCCTTTTCTTTCCCTCTTGTTTTATCTCTTGCTCTGTCTTCCCCGTCTCCTCTCCTCAATGGACAGTCAGGATTTTCTCTCTCAGGGCAGTTTATGGACGGAGAGCCGTCTTGCAGATGATCAGTGGGTGCTGAGGAGCGATTGGAATCACTGGTGTAGGTGGGGGGCTGGGGCTGGCTGGGAGTTTGGGGCTTCACTGTTGGGCTGTTAGTGAGGCATCCATTGGGAGAGGCTGCTGAGGCAGTTGAGCCTGGCCCACGCCGCTTCCTCACCTGTGCATATAGACTGCCGTCCAGTGGGCCCCTCGTATGAGAGATATCTGGTAGAAAGGAGAAGGGAGTGTGATGTGATGTTAGATTTTTCCACCTTAAAGCTAATTTTTTTGCACCTGTGTGTATGTTTCTTACTTTCCATGCTGTCTTGGTGGTGCAGGTTGAAGTTCTCATAAGAATCCCATCTGACCACAGGGTCTGAGGTGTTAAAGTCCACTTTGATAGAGGCATCATTCTTACGATATTCTCGACCTTGGAATGCAGACATTTTAATGTGAAGCATATAAAAATGTAAAAAAGAAAAGGATTATGAGCACGAAATGTACCACAGGAAGCAGTGCAAGACAGACAGCTGATAATAAATACCTTTCATTTTTTCTGGCCCATTGGAGAAGATAAACTCGACTGTAGCATCAGGAGGGAACCTGTCATCTGCGGAAAGACCAACATAAAGGGAAACTAAAATATCCAGACTGCAACTACAGAGAGTGATAAAAACATTCACAAGAGATCTGTGAAGTAGAAAAACCAACGTTAATAAATAAAGATACTTGCCATCACTTTTCATGATGGAAATAAATACGACAGAATATGGCTCAAGTAAACAGAGCATAACACTTCAAAGAAATGTGCCGTCTGAGATCAGCTTTCGTTTTACTTTTCCACGCATGAGTGTGGGTAATATTATTTATACATTGTATGCATGCGTCAGCACGTTGCACTAAGAGCAACTGTCATGAGACGGCTGCTTACTGAGCCATGTACAAGTATTTCTGTTTCATCTAACCTGACACTGTCATTTGCCATTTGTCTCAATATACATGAACCCAACAATGGACTAAAGAGTAAGTGGGTCTTAAATTATACATCCCTGTAAACAATTTCAAGGAAGCAATAAAAATATACAGCAGAAGGTTTCCATTTGTTCTTTCATATGCTTACAACATATTCAGATCTTAGTGTAGTACAGCAGTAGTAGAGTCTTATGGTTTTAAATACCCTTATCTCTAATCCCTTCTGTCACAGCTGTGCAAAAATTGGTGCATTTACAAGCAAACTATTGAGTCTCTATTTTGATACCTGTACAGGCCAGGTCCAGTTCAGTCTTGCCAAACCACAGCTGGGCCCCGTGAACAGTACAGGTGTGAAACTGGACTCTGAAGACCACCTCCCTCTCTGCTGCTCGACTCCGCCGATGGTAGCACTTCACCTGCAGGAGAGGATGCAAGTAAGCGTGAGTGATATAAATAGCAAGACTCATTTCTCATGGAATGTATTGAAATGTTAACACTTGTTGCTGGCGTGATAAATAGTAAATCTAATTTTTATTAGCTTTGTTACTGTGTTTTGTTGGATCCTATATCGTGTGTGTGATGGTATGTTCTCAGGGTGTTGCTGCTGTGTGTGACCCTCTGAGATAAATAAAGTACCTTCATGTCTTTGTAGGATGCTAAGGGCTTTTAATGTTTTTACCCTCTCAAAGAGACATGCAAGTCAGTAATTAAGTATGCATGTTCATAGTCTGCAGAGGATTTGTAGCTTAAGAGGTTTAAAAAAAAAAACTGGCACTTATTAAAAGCAAAGTTACAAAAGTGCATGACAGGCAGGAAAGAAATGTGTATTTATGAAAGCACAAAAGTCAGTGGGAGTGGAGGAAACTGACTACATTAATAGGCAAAATAGCAGCTGGTGCACTGCAGTTATTGCTGCGGTGCAAGTAAGGTTTCCAATTAGTGACATACAGTTCATGATAAACTGTTTCTCACCATTATGTCCCCCTTTAATAATAGTGCTGGCTCCATAGTCACACACAGCTTCCTCGCCCTGGAGCTCTGGGGATCACTGGACACACACACACATGCACAGTAAAAAAATAAATAAATAAAAAAGAAACAGCCATAGAACTATACATAAATCCAGTCAGAAACATGTCTCAGTTGGATAAAACACTGGTAAACAATGTTAACTTTAACATAAACACAGACCAGGCTACACCTAAACACAGACACTGGCCTGTATAGACAACATCTGTCAAAGGGACGGAGGGAGGGAAACACGTCCGCCCGCAGGGGGTGAGCTGAAAACCCAGTGGTGCAACTGGACAACTGACCATGTACTTACTAGACGCCTGAGGTGTAGACCAGCTGAAGAGACTGATAAATTTTCAGGAACGGATAGAAACCTGCAAAAACAGAGAGAAGTGAGGATAACAGCAATAAAAAAAACAGGGAGAGTTTGCAGACAAAGGCTCTATTGTTTCTTTTTTTTGCCTTTAACATTGGTAAACATTTTGTGTTCACTATTCAAAGCTCATAATTACCATCACAGCACTGCAAGCAATTATACCAAGATTTGTTTGTGTAAAACTGACCTCCTCCAGTCTGGAAGTTTGGTAGAGAGGGGATGAGGATCTGGTGGAGGAACAGAGGACTGCTGTTCATTTTGATGGTACCTGACAGCAGACCGCCAAAGTAGTAGATGTACCTGAAGAAGAGAAGTGAGGAAGTGATGCAATGACAGCAGAGAGCGACATGAGGTGATGACAGCAGCATCACAAGAAGTGATATACGGGAGAGGAGGTGATATAAACTGTAGACGAGTGTGTCACACCTGTTCTGAGAGGGCTGCAGGGATGACGAGACTTTGTCCTCACAGAACTTCCTCATGGCCAGTGTGGTGAGAGCCTGATCCGCTCTGTGGACACCAGCACAAGTGTATTAATACACGCTTTACAGATGTGTGTAAGCAATCATTTGTAAGTGATAGTGAGGGGATGAGGTGTATGCCTAGAGTAAATCATGGCTGTTGGTGGTGACCAACTCAATCTATTCTACACTGACCGCTTTATTGGCATTTTAGACAAAAATCAAGACGTGAATGCACGGAGGACAGAGATCTAGACCTGAAATGATTAACTGATGAGTCGATTAGTGGATCAAAAGAAAATGAATGGTCAACAAATTTGATAATCAATTAAATCAATATTTGTAATATCTGTCTTCTGTGAAGTAAACTGAATATCTTTGGGTTTTAGACCATTGTTCTGACAAGCTATTTAAATATGTAACATCGTTCTTGGGGAAAATGTGATATTTTTTCAGGCCTGATATGGGCCAAAGTATTAATTGGAAAAATAATCAACAGATTTTTTTGATTATATAGATAACTGTTAGTCGCAGCACTACAGTGATCACATTGAGCAAAAGGTATTCAAAGATGGTTTCAGACATGATGACAACAAAATATAACTGAAAAGTGATCTTTACACATGTTGGTATGGCAAGTGTCCTGTTACACTAGTAATGATTACCCAGCGGATATCTTGCTGTAGTGCATGTAGGCTGCCACAATGACCCCCGTCTTCCCTTTGTGTCCCTGTCAGAACACAGATCAACGTCATGAAATTGTTTTTTTTTTAAATATGTTAACAGCAAAGTAAGGTGATGTAGATTCGGGTTGCACAAACCTTGCAGTGGAGGACCACTACGTTGCTGGGGTCAGAGGTCAGCCAGGTCTCCATGGCCTTACAGATGGCACAGATCCTGTCCAAGGGTGGGGCATGAAGATCAGGCCAGCCGTAGTCCTGCACCTTAACCGCATAAGAGAAGTCAAACCGTTCTAAACTTCGAAAATACAAAGTGGCAGCATACATAGTTTATGTGTCTCAGTCGTGTCTCAGCAGTTGAAGCAGTGTGTGATCTGTTGAGATGCAGTGTGAGATGTCAGTTTGTGTACCTTTTGATTAAGTCTGGTGATGTCATGTCTCCTCTCTGATAAATTCAGTAGCTGGAAAAGACAGAGATATGTAAGGTATGAGAGATATATCATTATTTTATTAAAAAAATTTTTTTTTTTACAAATAACACAAACTGAGCAAAAAAAAAAACATTTAAAGACAACTGTGAGGAATTATTTGGTAGTTTAATACTCCCTCTATTCACAAATAAGGACTGAAAGTAATAACCATTCTCTCAGTTACACAAATATACAAATAAAACCTCTATAATTAGTTTTAATACCTTTAATGGCAGCCATTACTTAAATTTGACCGCTTCTGTCCTTCTAGGAGACGAATCACAACATTGAGTTTGTATGTGTTAAGATTTCAGTTTTACTACTAACCAGAAACTGGTCCTGGTGCTTGGATTTCAGCATGGAGGCCACTTCCTGTAGGTTTCTGTGGTACCGCGGCTCCTCCAGGTCTGGCAGGAAGAAGACAGAGATGATCCTCTCTGTGATGTAGGTGAGGTCGAAGTCGTAGTGGTGCTCCATCACATGCTCCATCACTTGTTCCACACTTTTACTCCTAGACATTGTGAGAGTCCATTGTTTGAGTGCAGCCAGAACAGCCATTAGGCAGTTAAGATGGCCAAGCTTTATGTCCTTAATGTAACTTTTCTATTTATTTGTCTGTGTCCATTTTACATCTCTGATATCAATTTCTTCTGTCTTGATGTGTGATTTGTTTTACCTTGGTATTGAGCCTCTTTTCTTCTGTGATGTAGATTTAATGGAACTGTTCTGAGAAACAAACAAAAAAGAATAACTGTACAGTAATTACTGATCGCATTACATATAAAACTATTTTCTAAAGTACATGCACAAACTTACAAGATCTGTAGTTGAGGTGCAGGTGGGAGTCACCTGAAAGGAAAGGACCACATGGTTAGTTTTTGCAGCAGTCACACCACCATATGCACACATACAGACACACGAACACACTGGGAATGGACCAGCACATGCCAAGTCATGTGTTTGGTTTAATGCTCTTGGTCCTGCTCCAGCAGTGCAGATGAAGAGATGGAGGGGAGGTGGGGGGAGGGGAGGGGTGAGGAGGAAGGATGAGGGGCTGATGGAGAGGATAGTAAAATTCTCTCACTCTCTCCTCCTGTCATCTGCAGCAGCTGGTTTGAAGAAGAGGCTGTCAGTGCAGATTTGGCCGTTCCACATGATGAGCTAGTGACGCATTATGTCAGACACGCACACGCACACGCGAGCACACACACACAAACAACACAAAGATGTATACACGTAGAGACAAACCTTGACAAGCACCTGCATACCTGCACGTCGGCAAGAATATAAAGAACACGGGGACATTGTCTTGGCTTTTTTGAATTTTTCTCTCTCGCGCTGCAGATCAACTGACCAGTGTTTATTCTGCTGACCAGGCAGGTGAATAAGCAGAAATGTTCAGTATAAAGAGAGATACTCCATAAAACGATTGATCGCACTTTTTTGCTTGGTTAAGAAGAAGGAGTGAAGGATAGGGACGGATGAAGTTTACAGGAGGATGAGTCTACATGTGGCGTGCAGTCCTTGTCCTCTGCTGGTGTGCCAAGAGTATCTTGCCAAAACCACAAACACACGTACACAGAGAGAGGGAAGCTGGGGTCATGCAAACAGACTACAGCCACTACTATACAAACAGACCTGAGCACATTCCTGTATAGCCTCTTCTCTTCTGAATTGTTTATTATCAGGATAACAGTTGATCCTGAAACTAGTATAAACTATTATCAGGGAATGTGTTACTTTTCCAGCTCATTTGATGGAGTCATTAGATAATGACAACAAGCTGATAAATGACACCACAGCAGAAAATTAAAGAAATGAGCAAAAGAAATGGTATCAAACATTCAGTATTACAGCACAGCTCCCACTGCACAGCTCTCACTGTAAACCTTGATAGGTGACACCCTGTCAACTTTTGGCTTTTGAACTATCCCATGAGGATGACTGACAGCTGAGCTGCCCTCTGTGGCTGAGCGCTGGCCAGTGCTGACAGGTGTCAAGCAACAGGTTAACAAGCCAGATGCCTCACAATCACAACGAAACACAACTGAAACACCGCCAGGAAAACAACAGCAGCCATGCAGAAATACGCTGTGCTAAAATTTACACTGAATTATCACCATCCATGTAGATACTGTGTTCACTTTGTTAGTTTTAAAAAAAACAAAAAAAAACAAACCTAAAGCTTATTACAAGTGACTGTCAAGTACAGTATGTTTTTCAGTTCCAGCTGCAGAGGAGTTTGATTGTAAGTTTATTTGATTTCCACTGACAGTCTCTGACAGTCAAGGTTGATTTGTTTTTTTTTTGTCTGTGTTCAGACTGAGTACAGAATACTTGCATATCATTTCATCATGTCAACAACACCAACATTACATTGTTATGACTAAACTGAGGCAACCACTGATGAATTCATGTTACCACCGTGAGGGGCTGGTGCAGCTCCTGCATCATGATCCATGTGCAGCTTCTCAGAGAGAGTCATTAATAATGCACAGTAGATACATTATATTGATATGACTTATAATAAGAAAAATGGCAGCCAATGTCCTCTGGGTGGTCAAGGCAGAGGTGCGCCAGTAGTTCTTTATTGTATTTTTATCAACTGAGACTAAAATCAGCTTGGATTCTGAATTAGCATAAAAAACCTCTTTGATTTAATTGCTAATTGGCTAAAAATTACTGACATTATTTTCATTGAGCTTCGTAGTTTTTCTCAAGACAAAAAGAATACAATTTATTACGCATCTTCGTTTATTTCACTTTCACTAGGTTTCTATTTTTTTTATTTTAAATAGTCCAAAAATATTTGTCATGAGCACAGATAATGGGTTTTATTATCATAAACCGAAATCATAGCTTTCTCATTTTCATAGGACACACAGAGTCTGTGATACACGAAGTAGACATGGTAAATGACATTACAGAGGCGTAACAGAGAAAGGACAAAAACAGGCATGTGTTCTACAGAGGACTGAGTAAAAGGATGAGTGAAGGGGAAAAGGCCAGGCTGTAATTGGTTACGGCACGGCAAAATATGCTACTGCTGAACTGACTGATTATTGTCGTGCAGGATGACAGCCAATATACAGCACTAACAGGCGTCATTTGTTATTGAGTTATTTGTTAATATTTTCACATGCTACTAATCTTTCCTGTGTTAGTGTACAAGGACATTATAAAAACCTACAGTAGGAAATGAGATAGAGATTCAGCCATAGGGGAGAAATCTTCTCTTAATAGGTTTAATAATGATAGTTACAGTAAGTGGATAAAGTGGTCGGCTCCAGGGAGGAGCAGTAGGAGACAGACACAACATACACATGTACCCATGTATAAACACAAACATGCACACAAAAGAAGAGCAGGGTTGAACCTTGAGGCAGAGAGCACCAACATGCAGCATAAAGGCAGAGGAGGAAGACAGCAGAGTCAACAGGAAGCAATTTGCAACAGGATGTCAGCACTGGTCAACCTAGGTTCACACATACAAACACACACATACACACACACAAACATGCCGAGTGTATACACGTGTCTTTGGTAGCTCTGCCAGCCTCAGGGTCTTCATTAATGCATGTGGACTGAACGCTGGAGCCACTGGGAACAGAGCCATCTGGTTCAGTTTGTCTTGTTCATCAGCTAGCATTTACTGAGGTGCCAGTGACAGCACTCGATCCCACCCTCAGGGACTTACTGACTGGATGCCTGGCTCAGTTCGCCTTGTTCATAAAGTACACTTTTCAGTCCTTTATCAAGCAAAAATGGTTTGTTCGCCTCATTAAATTTGGGGATTCGACGTTTGGACTGTTGGTCCTTGGACAAAACAACACAACATTTGAAATTCACTTTCTTGTTGGGAGTATGATGAAAAGCTTGATACCGCTCACATGTCTGTGGGATCTGGACACAGCTGTTGCCTGATAAATGAAAAGTGTTTCATGATGAACAAGGTAACCCAGCTAAACAGACTAGGCATCCAATCTGATGGTTGGCATAAATATGAAGATCGTTATCTTAGTTTAGCATAAAGACTGGAAACAGGGAACGCGAACACGTGTTTCCTAAAATGTGCAACTATTTCATTAAGACATCATCTTGGGTTCTAGGAAACTGTTGTGAGCGTTTTCATTTCTTTCTGATACTTACAGCCTGATCTTATCGACTGAAAAACTGACTTATTACAACTGATTAATCAACATGAATCTCCATTAAACCTTTAGAGTGTAACAGTGAATCCTTCCTCTGGTGTTTCCTGACTGATAATCACCTCCAAAACACACTGGCTGTGACACGGCTCTGAAAAGTTTTCACTGCCACATCTTGACTCATCACTGCTATCCCAGGGAGAGGAAATCCAACAGTCAGTTACAAGGAAGCAGGAGATTGGTAAATGTGAGTGTTTGAGACACAGACATCGGTACGACGTCCAGGAGGAGCGACTTTTATTCTGACAGTTAACTCATAGCTGACGTAACGCACAGTGGAGAGGGAGAAGTGAGTAAGCTTTCCCATTTGAAACTGGAAAAGCAAAATAACCGTGTCGTATTCCAAGTTCCATAGTCTCACAAAAAGACACTAATGCCCACTGAAAGCTTAATAAAGCTTTCTATTTTTTGCGCAGATTTAACATTTTACCCAGAGCAGCAGAGGGCAAGTTCAGGAGTGGTTGTGATTTACATGAAAGGATGACATCCCCTCTCTTTCTTCTTCTCATTATCGCACTACCTCTCTTTCTTTTTCTCCCACCTTTGATCCCTCATTTCTCCATTTCCTACCCCCCTACCCCCTGTCACCCCCCTTGCTTCCTCCTCTCCTACTACCTCACACCCTCTCCCTCTCGACTTTCAGTGCATGGAGACAGGATAACTATAATCATCCCTGCCATGAGATACAAGCATGTGCTCCCCCTGAATAAACAACATCAGATGACAAAGAACACCTCGATAAGCATCACCCACAGCCAGGGCGAATCAGATTCGTAACTGGCCCGGAGAAGAGTGGAACAAGAGGAAGCACAAACAAGGGCTCAAAGAGCAACAAACAAACTCTCTGGGGAGTAGAGAGATAGAGAGAGCTTAGAAAAAATAAGACATAGGGAAGACGGAAGAGGAAGGAGATGAGGCAAACAGAGAGAGAAAGCGAGAGCGAGCGCTGGATGGGAGAGAGATGTCAACAGCTGAACATGCCTCCTGACCACTCACACTGAGCAGAGAGATTTCACAGAGCTATTTTGACAGAGCTCCTTATTTTAGACCAAACATCTCTCAGAACTCCTCAGGGCTCATTTTGTCTATTTGTCCATCAGTCATCTCACAAATCCACTTGCCTTTGCAGCAGCAGCAGCAGCAGCAGCATGGCAACAGCAAACTAACATAACTTTGTATTTGGTCCTTCACACTTTGCCCAACAACAATTAACACCCAGCAACTGAAGATAACATGAATTAATAGTGTCCTGCTGTCTATATCCATCTATTATCAAATGAAATGATTAAATATTATTATAATTAATGATGCCCTCTGAGCTCCAATTCATTTAAAGATGTTGTTATGACCCTGCCAAAAATAGGAAGTGTATAAGTCCTGGAATATTAAACAAGGCTTGCTGTGCATCCATACTTATCACTTAGTGTCTCAGGAAATGAAAAGACTTAAGTAAATATGCACACAATGTGCATGCATGTGTATGTGCACTGTCCTTGTAATACTTTATTATTGATTAGGCGAATAAAGTTGTAAAATTAAATGAACCATGAAAATGATCTGTACACACTACATCATGGCAGCGATGGTTATAAATGGCAACAACAATGTGACGATAATAAGTCACCCCCTTAGTCATGTTACACAGATGTTCCTCAGACAGAATCTTCTACCCACAATGTCTACTTCAAGCACCATCCAGTTTTTTTTTAATTTTCTTTTTTTTTTTTATCTCCATCGACTTTGTTGTCTCTACCTTCCCATTGATCTGCAATGAGCTTCCACTGGACAGCTTGTCCTCTCGCCCCCCATGGAGAGACGCAAACAACAGAAAAGGTTGAAAAACATGACTTGCTCAAGACACCACCTGATAGCAGAAAGGCCACAGATCCTCACAACATCTCGACGGCATTTTCAATTGTTGAATGTGAATTTGCAGAGGAGGTTTGCAACTTTGAAGGAAACTTTAAAAAAAAAAAAAAATCCGTTTCAGCCCCACTGGCACCAATTAAGACAAAGTGACAACATTATAATGTATAACACTTATACCTATTACACAAGCACATAGTCCTTATAGCATCACAATCACAATATCAATTCACAAGTCAGCATGAAGCATTAGCAGAACAGCTGGCGTGTATGAGCAGACACTGTAACCATCTGTATTTCACTACGCAACATTAGCATCCATCAGATGATGTTAGGACAGCTGACTGACTTCAGTACAGCCATTTGTCTCTGTCAGGTGGCCTGTGGTCAGTGATGATTGTCTATACACAACATGTAACACAGACATGTGTACACAGTGTTGAAATAGACAGATACATACAGTAAGTAGATGCTGTGACATCCAATCAAAAACAGTCTGGCTGCAGGTTTTTACAAAATCTTATATTTACAGACATGTATAATAGACTACTGTATAGAACAGGGTTGTTTTGTACAGTTTCCATTATCTGCTAACCTGCGCCTAGTAACAACTATCTCATTAAAAAGTAAATCTTATGAGTTCACTCTCTGGTATTAAAAATTAAAATCTGTGTATTTTTTTGTAGGTCACAGCCGGTCACAGCAGGAGTCTCCAGTTCATTTTCTGCTCTTGCCTTAATCACACTAAATGAAATCCTCTTTCTGGGCAAAAGCAAGAGCACCCTGGCTACAGCTTTAATGGAATAATATGCACAATCACATGCTGCATTATCAGAGCAAACACTGTGGAAAGGGTTTAAGGATGTCAGATTGCTACTCAGTAGAAAATAAAAATACAGGACAAGTCAAAACTGAGGTTCTGAGCATATATGAATAAACAAAAGCCAAAGCTTTACTCAGTAAATACATCGCAGAGCGTGTTTTTACCTCTCAACAAGCAGCTTCAGTCTTTCCCTCTGCCTCTGAGCAGTCCTGTCTGTGGAGTGTCATACACCACCTCCCGCTCCCTCTTTCTTACAAACTCTCTGCTCGCTCTCTCTCACCGACTCACTTTACTTCCCTCCCTCTCTCACGATAACACACACACACACACACACACACACTCCCACTGAGCTAGCAGCGCATACAACATAACTTTCCCCTCTCACTCTCTGCCTGTGTCATACGCACAGAGACGTTACAGCACGTCAACTGTGCAAATGCGTTCCCATGCATGTGCACACACACACACACACACACACACACACACACACACACACACACACACACATCAATACTCCACGCGCAGACACTGGGCAGCCCTGCAAAGTCACAGGGTGCTGATGGCCAGTGACCTTTTCAGAAGCCTGAGGCTGACAGAAAGATGACAAGAGACAGAATAAAAGTGGCATCAAGACTATCAGGCAGCGTTAGATGGAGATAGTGTTGACAAGTCAGACAAATAGAAAGATGATGCACAAAGGATGCAAGAAAAAAAGAATGGAACTTTACTGGTGACTGTTATGAAAAATGGTACTGAGATGGCATAACACAGTGATGAAAGAAAGATTTGAAAAGGGGTAAAAAATAGTCGGAGAAAGTGGGAGAAGCTTTAAATGTAAGTATAAAACATCAGAAAAAGGATAACTCTAACAGAGATTAAAGGTAAAAAAAAAGAAAAGATGATGACAGTGAGATGCAAGAGATGAAAGAAACAAGCACGAAAGGAAGTAATATGTTGATATTTGAGAGAGCAAATAGAAAGACATAAATATACAGAAGAGAGATAGCGTGACATGTAGCAGACAGCAGTTTGGAGCCTTGGCCCAGTGTTCCCCTTTATTTATGAATACCCCCAAATGGGACTGATTACACACACACACACACACACACACACACGAATGGAGTTGCCTCCCCAGCTGCTTCCCACTTATTTGTGTCCTCCCACCGCTCACTCACTGGAAGGCATCTACGGCACTCTTGTTATTTTCTATATTTACCCATCAGACTTCTCATATCCAGATTGATCATCGTCCTGTGTGACGATGTCCACTCTTGTCCAAGGCGCCTGCCTCTGCTGCAGCCACCAGGAGTTGTTTTTGGCTATCACCGTGGTGACCATGGGGACAAGTATGACCAAAATAATAATCCTCTTTTAATGCATGCTGCTAAGGCACAACAGCTGGTAGTGCCCAGTCGTACACCATGACGGTGTGTGTGTGTGAGTGGAAGAGGAGGAGATAGGAAGGCCCCCCCACCCCTCCCACCCCCCTCCCATAAATCCCACAGGATTTGAACTGACCTGAAGAGCTGCAGAATAAAGGCAATGGGTCCCTCTGCATGACAGTCAGAGTACAAATGTGTGTGTGTGCGTTTGAGCTGTTGGACATCGAGGCACAACAGTGCAGTTACAGCAAGGTCATGAGCTCAATCAGTGTTGTGTGATACTGAGCTACTGTGAGCGGGGTCACATGAGAGCAGAGGCGACTACTGCCAATGGTCTGACATAAGCTGTGGACAGAGAGAGAGAGAGAGAGAGAGAGAGAGAGAACGTCTCTCTCTTACACAGAGCAAACATGTCCTCTTTAAATGAAAGAGGCCTCTCCTGCTCCAAAGACAACAAAGAGCAACAACACCTGACTTTTACCAGTTAATCAGTGCAATTAAAAACTTATGCAATTGAGCTCCTTTTTAGTTACACTTGAAATAAGTCAATGATGCTACATCCTCAGCATTTTTCTAGTTAAGTTAAATTTGAGTTACAAACCCTGAAACAAGTGAAAATAATCTGCCTCGAGGACAATGATGATTTTTGCTTGTACAGTCTAGCTTGTTTCAAATGTTTTCTAGAGGAAACCATCAATAATTCTACTAAAACTACTGCCACAAATTTATGGCAACTCATTACCTTTCCTTGTTTGCAGGATAGACTGGATTTCATGATTTAGTACCTTTACCTGTTAACATGGAGTTAGATGAGAAGATTGAGACCACCCGCATATAGTGTATATAGTGTCTGATATAACGTGTTATTGAGCTTTACAGGTACCGGTTGGAGGATTTTGTCACCTTTAAACAGAACCAGGGTGGCTGTTTCCCCATCTTTCCCATTCTTAATGCTAAGCTAAGCTAACTGGCTGCTGACTGTAGCTTCATATTAAATGGACATATATAGGAGTGTTATTGATCCTCTCATCTAACTCTTGGCTGGAAAACTAAAAGGCACATTTCCCAAAATGTCAAGCTATTCCTTTAAGCCCGAACTAACATATATTGTAATTGTTAGTATTTCTCAGGGGCTGTCAGGGACATTGTGAGGGAATTCAATGGACTTAAATGCTTCCTGTCAGTCAAAAGAGTGAGTTTACTGGGCTAGAAACACAAAAGCTTATTTGTCATTGAACATCGAATATCATTTAACAACAGAAAGGCTGTACCAAAACATCTTCTGTTAAATACTGAGCAGCACTGAGTGCACGGAGCACACTGCCATGTGTCATGTATGTGCATTAGAAAGTGTATTTCTTGCAATCGAAGAGCTCCCAATTGTCCCTGCCCAGTTAAAACGCCATTTTGCCGCATTGTATTTGACTTTCCTGTTACCAAAAACACACAACAGATTCAGATGGGCTGACAGGGAGACAGTGACTCTGTCCCCTGTCTACACATACAGACCACCTAGACAGCTCAAAGCTCAATGCTGCCCCCCACTTATCATCCCGAGAGCACTCCTCACACACAATGTTCATTTATTGTGTCAAATATATTATACTTTAATAAGACCAAACGCTTCAACTCAAGCTGTATTAAAGAGTCGCTTTAAGGTAGACACAGAGACTACCTGGGTGCTCGAGGACTCTCAGGAGCCCCTGCCATGCTGTGTTACCACATGACTGAATTACTCATAGCAACCTGGCTGGTTGCAGTTCAACGAGAGGCCTTCTTTAACCAGACATCTAGGTCAGTGCGCATGGCTTACTCCACTTAAGACTCACATCACATTAACATTGCTGCCCAACAACCTCTGACACAGGAGCACAGTTTGCTCAGGACAGAAGGGAAGTAATATAAGGCTTACCTTGGCTTCACATGTCTTGTGAACTGCAACCTTGCACTCTGCAAACAGAAGGGAGAGGAACATGTTTTACTCTGAAAATCAGCTTTGACAAACAGACAGAGAGGACAGTCAGGGTGAGTACATCTCTGTGAGGTCTAGGTGTGTGTCAGTGTTTGCCACTTGTGTCTCTGGGTCTGCGGCGTGACCTGACAGAGACGCGGACTCACCCTTGCAGAAAGCCCCGGGGTTGTCAATGTTCTGCTTGCACACATCACACACCCGTCTCCTCTTGAAGCTCTTCTCTGTGAAGGCGTGGCTCCCAGTTTTGGTGAGCTGCAGACACACAAGAGAGTGAAATCTGATCATTCATTCACACAGTGGATGCAATAAACGGCTTAAAACAACTGTTCGAAAGAAGTCAGAGGAAGGCATTCAGATGAATTGAAACCCTTGAACAGCCTTCCAAATGGCACACACTTCATACTAAGTGTGTAGTAGTGACATGTGCTGTTTTAGCAGTTTTCTCAGTGCACCAACTGAAGTACTGGACGTTCACTGTCCCCTGTGTGGCTGCTGTCAGTGCAGATGTGTGCTGGTTCAGTGACACACCAGCATGAGCACTGGTGTAGCAGTACCTGCTGTACATTCAACTCCCTCCACTAAAAACACCTGTCATATCAAGCTGTGTTTTAAGGCTTCCTGTTGTCTCATCTTTTAACTTGTCCTTATTCTGTCTCAGTCTGTGGGGCAGCCAAGATGATGAAAAACAAGCAGTTTTCTGTGCTACCAGCCCCCTCTAATAAACAGTATGGTCACAAATAAACTAAATGTAGCTGAATAGATGGACTTGGTGTTCATTGTTTTTGTCATTTCCTCTGTCCAGACTAAAATATCTCAACAAATACTGGATGGATTACCATGAAATTTGATACAGACATTCATGGCTGGTCCCTAAGGGTGAAGTCCACTGACTTTGGTGATCCCCCGAGTTTTCCTCTAGAGTCACCAGCAGGTAAAATCTTTATTTGTCCAGTACAAATCACCTACAAGGCTAATGACATTCCTTACTCTCAGCTGTACTTTGTGTTTAGAGCTGATTAGCAAATGTTAGCATGCTAACACAGTAAACTAAGATGAAGATGACATGGTAAACTTTACACCTGCTAAACATCAGCATTTTAGCATTGTCACTCTGGGCATATATGTTGCTAAGCTAGCGTTAGCATTTAGCATGACCTTAAGCAGAGAATTGCTACCTTGGCTGTAGACTTGTACAAACATTTTTACTTTCTTGTCCTCTCTCCCATTTTATTTTTTTAGGTCAGCTTCCCCAGCACAAAAGGCATTTAGCCTCCCATTGCCTTGTATCAAAAATGATTAGCCTGGTTAAAGACAATAAATTGGTCTTCAGCTTCTACAGCCTTGTCATCACCTTATAAAATAATCTTTTGCCTTACACCCACAGAGAAACATTCAAGCGGAGAAACATTCAAGGAAACCAAAACATACCTGAACCAAGTTTATAACAAATGCTGTGACTACCCAATGTGTGAATGTTCTCATAGTCTCTCTTTAAGTCTGGCTGAAGCTGGGGTCTCTCCTCCTTGGTAACAGGCCTACTATAAGTTTTCTTTCAACACTCCGAGGTTGTACCACACTGGGCCATCGTGGCAGCTGTGTAAACAGCAGACATGAGCTTCTGTGGGCAAAGCAAGGAAAGAGACTAAGGTAAATCTGACACAGACTGAGTCACTCTAAGTGTTCACTTTCTATTTCAAAATGTTCAAGTAAAAACTCTGCTGAGACTTTATAAATGAATGAAAGTTTTATGATCACACACAAAGATGTGTTCACACAATGAGCTTACATAACTCTAAATATTCTCTATATAATAATTAGTGGGATAGCATAAACAAACTTGGTGATACTTGACAACAGTAAAAAACTTACAAAAATAGAACCTTAACCCAAGAGAAAAAACAATTCATCTTTTTGCACATGCACATGGAAAAAAACGCGCGCACGCACACACACACACACAGAGTCCCAGTGACTGTATGTGTCCTAAGGCAAATACATTTACTGCACTGAGTCATAATCCACAGAGTTTTCTTTTTATAAACCAATACTCAACTGTCCCAGTGAAAAGAAATAGGACAATGTTTATATAAAGTTACGGTAACGCCCTCCCAAAGTAACACCTCCTTCCTTACAGCATGTGAAGCACGTTAAAACATTAAATCTTTCTTAGAGCAGACAGGGAGGAGGTGCCTGGAAACATAGAGGGAGATGGTGTCTGTACTGTGTGTGTGTGTGTGTGTGTGCGCCTAGCTGTGTATATGAGGCAATGGGAGAGGTGGAGGGCCACAAACACCATACCTCCACACACTGGTGTTTCTTTTCCAGTCAAATGGCTCGATGCATTTCTCTGGTCTTGAAAAAACATTTTTCAGCTCAGGAATTTTTGCTTTTTCCGTTGCGTTTTTTTTCCAAACAGGAGCAGCATTGAATTTAACTCTGGAAGGTGAGGGTGAATGCACACCGGCTTTGATATACTCAGACAAACACTCACTTATTGACTAGGCGACACCAGTTTCACTTCTTCCACCATCTTGAATTGTGAGTGGAAGCAAACTACACTTAACCACGATGTATTATAAAACAGCTGTGTTTCTCAAGTGGAGCGTATGCAGTCTAAATCCTTTATGAATAGAAATGCATAATTAATGTTTTATGTAGCTCTACCTTGAGCTTTGTGTGGTTACATAATGTGAACATAATGCAGCTGATTCATTCCGACTACTCTTCACAACCCTCAGTAAAATAACTCCATAGAATTTTGGACTTTTATCATTTAAGAGCATTTGTTAATATTTTTTTTCCCATTAACATTCAATCTCTATTTAACTCAAGTGTTTTTAATCCACTTGCAGTTTCACTTGTAGGAGATAGCCTAATCAAAGGTTTATCAAGTTGCGACATTTCAATCAACAAAGGACCTCATGCAAATTACAACTTCATTAACTATACTGACAACAAATCAGAGCTTTAATAGTTTTACACTCTCATGTCTGTGTAGTATGAAACTACAGCCAGGAGACGGTTAGCATAAAGCATATAAAGACTAGCATAGCATAACAAACTAGGAGCATAGGGAAACAACTGTTTTTATATATATATATATATATATATATATATATATATGAACATACAAATGAGGTACAATGTGTTAATACCTGAGTTTAACTTTAGCTGCTAAATGCTCTATTCCTTTAACCACACAGTCAAGTGACTAAACAAAAAATCGTCTGGATTTGCATTTGATTGTTTGAACCGTTTGATTCTGTTAGCCACTGTAGAGAGAGTGGGTGGGAGAGATTAAAGAGAACAATACCATAAACCATAATAACTTGTGTATGCTGTGATAATACAGTCACAAAGACTATACCATGTTTTTATTTATTGAGGCTCTGATGTCCCACTGTTGATTCAGGAGTCACATGGAGCGTTCAAATTGTTGGGTGCGCTCCACCAGAAAGGCATCAGTTTTTTAATAAATTCCCTTATTTATTCTTTTTTTTTTTTTTAAAGTAGGCTTACTCTTGTGTCATTTCTAACAACAAAAACCCTTGCAGGTGGAAAAACAGTGTTTATTCTGGTCACTGACAGGGACAGATGGAACATATTACCATTATGCTGTATGTATTGATCTTATAATTAAAGCAGTAGAGTAACTATTGACATATTTCCTCTGCTGTTATGACAAATGGCTACTGCTATAAACTGTGGTCTCTGTCTGTGTGTATGAGTATGAGTATGAGTATGAGTATGAGTGTGTGTGTGTGTGTGTGTGTGTGTGCGCGCGTGGGGGGTGTTTGGAGGAGAGACAATGAACCTGACAGAAAGAGGGCATATGAGGGGAGAAGAGGATCATCACCCCCTCTCATCATTTGCATTTTAAATTTTATTACATAACTCATGAATTTTGGAGGTGGAATCGATTGGACTTATGTAATGACCTACAGAGTTGCTGTCCCTTCATAAACCAGACCTCAGTTCACCTACGAGATAAAAAGTAGAGCTTTCAGTAATGACACTGAGGGGTTCGTTGGATCAGACTAAGAGTAAAGTTTTATCAAAATCACTTTCTTTCCACATAAAGATAAATGAAGCAGAATGAAATGACACAATAATCTGAAAAGTTCAATAATGCTATAATATTTCCTAAAAGCTTAAAATATCAACAATAAACCTATTTTCACATTAAGTTATTAACAGTACTTTATGACTAACAAATTGGAGTTAAAAATACCATATAACATCAATAGCTATAAAGTCACAGTTGAGCGGCATGCGACTAATAGATATTGCATTGATTTTTCCTTTGCCATTTGCTTTGGGTCGACTAAATTACAAATGTTTTGCCCTGTTTATACATGTATTCGTGTTTTGTGACTACACATCTGACCCAAGTTGTAGTACAACTGAAAGAAAAGAAATCAGTGCTGATGTTGGCTTATATGCACATCATTTGGAGCGCAGTGGGAATTTGCTCAAGAGACAAACATCTCAGACAACAAATTGAACATTTCATTTTGGATGAACACCATTTCATCAGTTCCATGCTGAAACCAAACTGCAGTTACTCATATTTTAATGCCAGTCTGTCAGATTGAAGTTAAATATGAAAAAGAAAAAAAAAATCAAGATGGGTCAAGGGCACCTCTCAGTGGTCAAATACAATCAGTGCAGCTCAGCCGCAAACCGCAAACAGTATTTCTTCTAATATCAAAAGTGTGCGTATTTTCATATATACACACACACACACACACACACACACACACACACACACACACACACACAGAGTTCATTAGGTTCCTTGCTTTCATTTCCTTTACTTTGGAAGTTTTGGTGACACACCTAACTAAACCAAGTAATGAGTAAGTTCACTTTTGAGCAAATGACCAAATTATTTTTACACCTTGTAGTTTCTCACTATAATTCCCATTTCACCATAAACTTAGTATGCAAAGTCTGAGTAAGTTTTGGATCCTCTTTTCCCCTTTTCATTATGAAGGGTGATGAAAAGTTGCAATCATCCTTTTATGTTTTCCAAAAAAAAAAAAAAAAGGAGCAGGTTAGTGAATAACCATTTTAGTTGAAGCTGAGTTTGTGGTAATCATTTGTCATATAATTACAAGGAGGAACAGTCATTAAATTAAAAACTGCCACAGATGAAATGACTCGTGATTTTCACAGTGTGGGGCATCTCTTTTTCTTTTTTTTTTACATAATGCTGCTGCCATTTCTCTTTTTTCCACTTGTTGTTCTTTCCCTCCACGTCTCCCTGTCAGTTCTTCACAAACAGAGGAGCAGAAAGAGAAAGCAAAAGCAAAGGTGGACACAACATTAAGAGCATGTGCCACATAATACCATCAGTGTGAATCTATAAAGGTCACAGTGACAGTGTTTGTTTAATGTTCAGTAAACCTGAGCATTTAAAGCTTTCCGAAGGCAGGACTTTGTTGCAGATTTTTTTTTTACTTTGGACTGAATATGGACTGGATTCAACTGTACAGGTACTGTACTTTCACTACCAGCAAGAATGAACTGTGGCTGAGCAGACATTCATTCTCCAGAGGGTCCTGCGACTCTCAGCAGTGTTGCAGTATTGCATTGCAGTATTAAAGAACCCCACCCCATTCAGATTTTTGCAGCCAAAGTCTATGTCATTCTCCAAGCATCTCTGACCACTGCAGAGAGCCTGAAGCACTTCCACATCTAACATGGAGATGAAGAGAGGGTCACAGCACCAACAGAAGCATAATGGATTTCTTTATGACTGTGGCTGCATGCGCTTTTTATTACTGTGAGAGCAGCAGCAGAAGCATTTCAATGGCGTTAGTCCAACTGATAGAAAGAAAATGCAGGAAAGCTCAAAGTCCCATTCAATTATTGTTGCACACGTTTGGAAGAGTGCAAAAATGACAATTATATGACCTTGAATATTAGTGTCATTACATTGATGATTCACAACTTTTGTGTCAGAATGCATAAAACATACATTTAATGAAATAAACACACTGTGGTAATGCATTGAAATGGTAAAAATTTACAGCTAGCTGCAGCGCGCACACACACACACACACACACACACACACACACAACACACACACACACACACAAGCATACAGTAAATGAACACAGCGTACAGTGACACACCCCCTCTACACAAAATGCCTCGGTCCGTGTGAGTGTTTTTTTTCAGTGACACCTCAACACAACAAGTGATGACATGCCGGAAAGCAGGAGCCACAACCTCCAGCTTTTGGCAACACACACGCACACACGCACGCAGTTATGCACGCACACGCACACACACACACACACACACACACTGATCAAGCCAGGAAGGGACGGGAGCAGGTGGCGAGGCAGGGGTATACTCCAGTTCTGGCAGGGTATTTATAACCTGCATAAGTAGAGACTGTCACCTCTAAACGGCCATGAAAATGCTGAAAATAGGTGCGGGAATGAGTGACTGTGTGTTTGTGTGTGTGTGTGTGTGTGTGTGTGTGTGTGTGTGTGTGTGTATGAGAGAGAGAGAGAGGGAGAGAGAGTGAGAAACATCCATTATATACAACCTAAAGCAGAACTCCCGGACTCTTTGCATGTATGACACATTTCATTCCTCTCCATAGCAGAGTCCACCCATTCAACTGGGACAATGTTATCATCATTTGGCATGGTCACACACACACACACACACACACACACACACACACCACACACACACACACACACACACACACACACACACACACACACACACACACACACACACACACACACACACACACACACACACACACACACACACACACACACACGATGAGGGCTTTATGGGGATTTGAAGTGATCTGAGTAATGTTTTTGTTCTACCAAGATCCAGGAGTTCACTGTGAAAGTGCACACATATCACACAAGTGTCCTAACATTTACATACATTACTGTGCAAAAGAAAAGATCAATGGACAAAAGAAACTGACTCCACTTGGAGATGAGTTCTCTCTCTCTCTCTCTCTCTCTCTCTCTCTTTGTTCTATTATTTTGACATACAGCATGCCAGAGTATGATTTAGTCTGACATGTGAGAACACACACATCCTGGTCCTGGTACTAAACCAACAGACACCTTTTATTTTAGACTCTATAAAAGTCCTGCAGAGGCTTTACATGTCGCTTGCCCCTAAATCCATACATGTTCCTAAATAGAGCCAGCAGACAGGCCGACGGCAAGTCGGAACCGGACAGTAACTTATACCACTTCCTCTTGAACCCTGACTCCTGAGGGATATGATTAACAGCGATCAAGTAGACCATCCACTGCTGGGTGTGACCCCCCCCTCCCCCCACCACCACCTCTCTCTCACCGCTGATGATTGTTTTGTGTGACATATTTCTTGAGCACTTCAGTTGAATATTGACAGATATCGAAACATTAGCTGCACATGCAATCCATGCTTGTGGTGCAGGTGCAAAAGGGGAACAGCAAAACACGTTTATCCTTTGGTATGCAAGCATGTGCGGCACGAGATGCTTCTGTTCTATTTAATGCTGACGAAAACACAGTGAGGAGAAATATTTCATAGTGGAGGCAGAGCTGCTTTGGCGTGCAGGCTTCATCTAATTTGGAAATGTTTTGGTAATTCTTTGGATTCCTTTGGTTGACGTCCATGACTAGTGTGTGATGAGTGTACTGAATAACAATTAAACAAAGACCAGCTGCTTCTGCTGAATCAAATGACAAAAACTAAGTACTATCCTCAGACATGTGGAACAGCTGCCACATGATGCTCGTCCAAACAACCAGTTCAATTGATGCTCTTGAAGTCTGTTTCAATCTGATTTTTTTTTTAGGTCAGGAGTTTTAGCTCCATCACCAATTTTTGCTGTTCATCCTTGGAGTAGAAAATGTTCTTTCTTGTGCATAAAAGAAACAAATTGACTCAGCATATGATCATATGAGCGGCACATTTCCTCTGTGTACAACCTGCATGTTTACAGCTCCCCGAAGAGCAGTTACTCGCTTACCTCAGCAAGTTGAAGGATTTCAGGATGTACCTCAGGGTCTGCCTTTATGGGGATTCCTCCTGCGTCAGTACCAAGTCCATGGTTCTTCATCCTGCCAGTGCTCGTGCTGTGAATGCACCCCATACTTCCAGCAGACACCCCTATAATCTTGTATCTTTAATCCCCTCAACTCTTATCTGATCTCTCGAGACAAGTGCTTCACTCCAGAAGGTCCCTCTTCTCTTCCTCCTCTTCAGCGCTTCATGTTTTGAGTGGCCTCCTTATGTTTTTAACGTCTTCTTCTGCAACATGTTCCTTCCTCCCCAGTGACTCCTCACACCTCTGCCCTTCTCCCTGACAACTTGTCCTGCCTTGAAATCCACCCCAGATGACTTCCCCGTTCCTGCCCTCTCTCCTCTTACAACCCCTCTTTCTCCCCCTCCAACAAGTCTTACCCACCACTCTTCCCCTTCTGCTCTCCCCTTACACTCTTCCCTGTCCCTTGCTCTCTGGCTATCCTCACTCTGAAAGCATGCAAGCACACACTCACCACCTCTCTCTTCCCTCCCCCTCCTTTCCACTTGCCAATACCTCCTTCTCTTCAGCCTCTACAGACCCTCAAATGCCTCGCAAGCCGCTCTCTCCCGCTCCGCACTTACAGACCCTCCACTCTTCCCTTCTCTCTCCCTCTCTCTCTTGCTCCATCAGGCTCCCCTTGCCGTCTCCCCATGGGGGAGAAGGGGGCAGCTGTTTTGGCTTGCTGATGTCAGGCCCTTCCCCTCTCCTTTGGCTTCACTTCAGCCCCTCTCACTGTCTTCTCCCTCATGGGGGAGTGATTAGATAGAGCTTCTTTCACACACGTCATCCCTCTAGACTCTATAACTTTGCACACAGGAACACACTGCAGGCTTCATCGCGCTGATCCCACTTTTCCCTCCTCTCAGCTTGTTCTGAGGAAGTGAAGACTTTGCTTGCCCGGGTTTTAGGTAAACAACTGGAACAAATGGGCCCAAGGATGAGCGTCTATCATCTTCTGTCAATCAGGATCTTTTTTTTTTTTTTTTTTTTTACACACATATCTGTATATGTCTGGTATATATACATAAATGTCTTAAATGTAAAAATGCTAGCTGTAATGACCTCCACCACAGCCCTGATTGATAGGACACATGACACCAACATTAATGTCCTCTCTTTAGACCCTCAGTTGTACGCTGCTCTCTCGACTGAAATGAAAACAATGATAGGCTCTGTGCTTAAATCTTAGATCTGTGTTGCCCTCGTTAAATTCCTTCAGACTAGGCTCTCTCTCTCTCTTTCTCTCTCTCTCTCTCTCTTTCTCTCTGTAAGACACACACATACACATAACTGCATTTCCTCAAACTGGGTTCTCCAGACAAAACACTGCTTTAAGCTGGAGGGTTTTAGGGTTGTGAGGGGAAAATCTCCAACAATAAGCTCTTTCTGAAGCCGTGTTTTTAGCCCCCAGACTATACAAAGCAGTCCTTGGTTTAAAAAGTGAGACAAATCCGTGGCCGTGAGCTAAATTAGGCGCCAAACCATCAACATGCATTTGTAAGTGAGAATTTACAGCAACTTCAGAGATGTCTCTGTATTACAGCTCTAGTAAAGATGTCAGTGTAGTGGAGATGACCACAACAGACTATATACAGTATATAAAATTAGCGCATAGTTATGAATAGGTCAACAAGGGGCCTGAATGACACCCTCCCAGTCAGGTTGTGACTTGAAGGGGAAGGACCCTCCTGTGTGGAGCAGCTGCTGACTGTTAACGGGTGGGTGGATGGGTGGAGGGGTGGAGGGTTACATACACGATAAAACTTCAAGATGCCGTCCTTTTTTTTTTTTTTGTGAGACAGTTTGCAACCTTGTAGTGACAGAGGATCTAAACATCAGAATATCAGCTGCCATACATTGAATACTACAGCAAGATTTGAGGGACAATTCCCAGTACCCATGTCAGCAGCGTGGCTCTAAAGGGTGGAACAAATACTTTGGTTCAGACTGAAATACCACAACTAATTTGTTGTTTGTGGCCATGAAATTCTCTGCAGACATTTGTGGTTACCAGTTGATGTATCCCTGTGACTTCAGTGATCAGGACTTTTCCTCCAGTGCCACCAGCAGGTTGGCATTTGTGGTTTTGAGTGACAGATCTCTACAGCCATTGGATGGAACCAGCGCAGACTTCCATGTCCTCCTCAGAAAGAATTGTAATAAAGTCATTGAGCCCTTAGGTTTTCACCTAAGACCATTACCAGGTCAAATGTTGTCTCTTACACTCCCATTCCAATCATAATGATAAAGATAAAATTAATCTGAAGCATTTTTAATCTTGAGCTTGAGTATATAAACGTTTTATGGCCTTATAATTTGTTGCAACATTTTACACAGGTGGTTACTTAACACTGACAGTCAGCATCTTCCTTTTCTCACACCCACACACTTTATATCCTGTGTCTCCGCCAAGGATCATTATAGATGAACAAAATGAAACCTGTTTTGTGACAACTGAGCTCCAGCATGCATTTTTTTTTATAATTACATGACACATTACACACTCTTCTCATCTCTATTATTAAAATAAGGCATTTTTGATACAACACTGAGACATGGACACATACATGCTGCCAGTCTATATTCCTACTGCTAGTGTTTAATAGGCTGATGTCTGCTGTGTAGAGTGGCCTGTTGTTCAGGGGTCTAGCAGAGTCTTATCCTACAGCAAACCCAGCACCCTGTATGCGTGTGTGGGATGTGGGGCTCAGCAGGATCCTGACCAGCTGCCACCAGGAGCCCAGCCCTCAGCAGGGGGCTGAGACTGAAGAAACACTGTGGACATTTTCTGTCTCTCAGACCACACCAGGAGCGCAGTTCGCCCAGGAAAAATACTTTGTTGTTGCACATAAAAGTGACACGTCTGATGATGCCACTCGCCATCATGCGACTGACAGGGGTTTCATGGTTAATTTCAAACGCCATGCTGTCTGAAAAGTGCGTAGGGCCTCGTCAGATGAAAACAGGCAATAAAGAGAAGCTACTGCTTCATGGTTCGGCCTGTCTGTAAATATTAAATCTCTTAGTGACAATCACAAACTCTGCTTTAAAGTTGTTGTTTTTTTTTTTTTTATATCCTTGGCCTGAAGCTTCCTAGTAGCAATGACCACATACTATCTGAATGTACATAATGACTCCCAATTTATAGCAAATTGGAAGACAGGTTCTCATAACTTCATGGAAACCCTCACACCTTACCACAACTGCAACTCCAGACTTTCCCCAAATATTTGAATTCCTCACTTGAGGAAGAGTGAACGATTTAGACAGCTGCAGAGAATCTTTAAAACGGCTGGACATGAGACCATTATGAGCCTTTAATGGATGTGATTATTTCATCAGAAGGTGTAGAAATAGAGAGACATCTGTACAGTGATTGGGGATAATAGTAATGGCACTTGATTTGATTCTCAGAGTGAGGATCGCATAGCCGCTGCTTCCCATTCAGTCGACATACAAATCAGTCCTGCAACACTGTAGTCTATGAATTACACAGTCCTCTCTTGTAACACTCTCTGCAATCAGTTCAGTTTGGAACAAATTCAATCGATGACTTGTTGAATGGTGCATACACGACTGAATAAAAGGTTTTAAATTAGTAGCCAAGTCTCAACATTCATGATTGTTAGTACTGGAAGACATGATTTTCTTGACTAATTTTCATGAATAAATTTGCTAAGAGATTGATTTTTTTATAACTAATTATTTAGTAATTAATAAAAAGGCTTTATGATGAATAGTTTAATCTAGGGATTATTCAAGTCAATGTCAAAAACTGATAAAACTTAAAAATAAAAGAAAAAGGTTCCACTTAGTGAGTCTTAGTCTGTTATAAGCTCCAACCGTACCCCGTCTGTGATCCACAAATATACAAATTCGTTTTTTTCCCCACTTTTTCCATTTATTTATTACAATTAATTCAATGTTATCCATCATTTTCCATGTGTCAGCTACTCCTTTTTTCCCATTTAAAACAAGTCCAGTATGTGACTATTCTTTAGAACCTGAAAAGTCCTGAAGGTGGGGCGGGGAGGGTGGGGGAGGGGGAGGGTTGGTGGGAGGCGGGGAGGATAGGTGGGTGGGAGGTTTTGAAAGTAAAGGACAGGTTTATAGGAGGAAAGGAGGGAGGGAGTGATGTCCTCCCAGGAGCCTCTTCCATGTGAGAAGATTTTTCATAGACTATGTGAGATTATTTTTTTTTTCTGCATTCATCGTTTTCTCCTCTTCTTGCGTTTCCTGGCCTTGTATCGTTATTTTCTCTCTCTATTCGACGTCCTCAGCGTCGTCTCCTTGGTCTCCGTCCATTAGCAAAGCGGCGTACTTACTGGCTGAGCTGAACTTCTGGAAAAGACAAAACACCACAGAACCTGGATCAGTACAGAAAGCTTTGGATACTAAACAAATATATATAGGAGTTTTTCGAGGAGCATGAGACAACATTAGGGACAATGATTTTATAGCAGATGACGGCCTGTTTATCCACTGCAAAAAAAAGATGTTCTTAAAAACTATAATGTAAAGCGAAACCCTTAACTGAGGAAAAAGGTTTAGTCAGAGTTTGATGTCACCCAGCTAGAGACTTACGGGGGTTGGGGATTCTTCGTATTTCTTTGGCTCTGGAGGTGGTCTGGAGTCTCGGTCTCTTCTGTTATCCTTTCTACAATCACAATGAACACTGAGGTTAAGATTTATTGGATGGGCTAAGCACTGGAAAGTCAGCACTTGCTGTGAATCCCTAAAAACCATACATAAAAAAAAAGACAAACTAAAGGAGCACAAATTATGTTCATATTCATCTTCTGAAAATTAACATCTACTTGGCACCCAGTTCAAACCATGATCATGACTCACTTTCAGGGAAAAAAAACCCCAAAAGAACATCTGAATTGTCCCAAATTTTAATTCTAATTTATGTTGTACTGTTTAGGTTCCCTGCGCTACTGGGGACTGTAACTACCTGGTGAAAAAGGGAAAGCATTAAATGTAAACACCAGGAATCCCGGTGCCCTTGTGTCCACGACACCAGGAACAATTCATGCATCACCAGTTATATAACTGAGCATAGGCCACTCTTTACAGATGCCCAGTCCTCCTCCGTCTTATGAAGTACTTTGGAGTTGCTAGCTTTGGGTGGCTGACCTGTCTGCCTCCTTTCTTCGGTCTCTGTTGGGCCCCTCTCCTCGGCCCCGCCCTGCTCCAGGCCCTGCAGGCCCCCCTCGTGCCCGTGGGGGACCCCGGTCCCGACGCACACCGTCAGCCTTGTTCTCATCTTAAAGGAGAAGCCAGACAGTTGAGTGAAGGGAGGTTGATGGACTTCGTACAGTAGACTACACTCACAACACACTGCAGCATCAAAAGCCACTGGGTTGGATTCAAACGGTGTTAGTCACTGATGTAGGGCCAAATGAGAGGTGCACAACTGCTTGAATGCAAGCTGAGCCTGTACAATGGAACCCACTTCTTTTAAATGTAATGCTGGCCTGCAAGTTACATCAAAGGTTCATCCAAAGCAATCAGAAAAGTAAGGCCAGTTCTGACACAGCAATGCAGATAATGGATATTCAAGTGAATGAGGAAGTGGTCTCAGACTTATGGACCTCACTGTACATCACTTTGATTATCTGTACACCAACAAGACTAATGTGAGACATTTTTTTGTGCTCCCCTTGTGATGAATACTTAACAGGAAGATGAGCCCAAAACCTGCTCGTCAGACGTGTTCTTTTTGCCAGATATGTTTATTATGATAGTTACCTAACAGTGTGAAAGGTAAGAATAACAGCTGCTCTTACACATCATCATGTGGAAGAGTTTCCTCTCGAAGAGGAAACACTGGAATTCTCCAATATAATTTCTGTAATAGGTGTATAATAAGCAATGAGGCTGTTAAATAGTTCTTACAGCTTTTATGGACTTCACTGAATGAACTGAAAACCACCAGATTCCTGTTGCCTTTTCTGGACCACACAAGAGTTTGAAACCACCTTCATATCAACGTTTTATGATGAATGATCATAAAAAGAAATTTGCAAAACAATGTGCAAATGTCCTTAGAAAGCAAATTCAAGCAGGTATAGCCACACTTAATTGAAGCTGTGAAGCAAGTCCACAATCATCAAGAAAAAGAAACGAGGACACTGCGTAGATTGTGGACAACAGTCCCAAATGCAATTTTATATGGGCAGTCAGATGTTTAAAAAAAATACACTTTCAGATACAATCTACAAAGGTTGAATAGAGAACTTTTTAGACAGGCTAGCATTGAAGCTCTAGAAATAGCAGTGCCAGTTGGTCCGTAAGTCAAAACACTTTGATTCAGAGTTAAAACTACTGGATGGGCTGCCGTGAAATACAGTTTGTGGATCCCAGGAGATGAATCCCAATGACCTTTTCACTTTTTCAAAATTTCCACTCATCCAACACTTCAGTTCATGACAGGATACTTCTATAACTAACAACTGAATTCTCATCAGCTTTAATTTGAGATTTATGCTGATGTTTAATATGCTCACATTACAATGTGACCATACTACACAGTGGTAGCATGAAAACATCCAATAGCTGTGGACATGCATGCTGACATGCTCACATTAGCTTTTAGCTCAAAGTACAGATGAGCCAAAGAACAGCCAGGGCTGATCAGGGCTGAGCCTAGTCTGACGATGTAAAGTCAAGCCTGAATGGAAGAGTGTGAAATGTCCTAAAATGGCCACCGTACATAGAATAAACCGTTGTGATAAACATAACATGGCCTTTCCACTGGTGCCAAACTTTGCATTATTGCTTAACTAGTGGTAAGGATCTAAGAACAGCAAAGTTGTGTGTTGACCTTTACAGTATCACAGGGTGGCTAATGTGGCTGACGACTTGAGTCTTGTTCGAATCCAAAGTCTCCATTATCACATATTTTTGTAGATGTATGCAAGTGTTTTTGTTTACATAAGCGTCTTCCTTCTTCAGTTTCCTTTGTTTGTGTTGAGTCCTTATATAGTTGTGTGCGTGCAAGTCACACCATTTCTTGGTTGTTCAATTTTATTCGTAGTCTACAGTGGGGTTTGGTTAGGGTAAAATCCCCAATTGTGCCTAGCACTCATCAGAAGGCCTTACCCTTTCCAGATCCTCTTTCATCTGCAGAGCTTGAGGAGCTAAAGAGAAAGTAAGTACAGTCAGGGAGAGGTACATAAAAGCACTCACAAATTCAACTTTGCTACAGGCCTGTTATGGCTAATTCTAGGTGTGAAAAGATTGGTTTGCTCAATCATTTGTGCTTGAAGTGCATTTTTTTTTTTTTTTTTATATAAATTGTCTGAACAGCACATCACTGGCTTTTTAACATCTGTCATAGTGTATTCTCACCTGAACTTGGGAGGAGCTGAACCACTTGGGGAGACAGGAGAGACTGGAGCTCGTCCATCACCCTCACTAGAGCCTGTACTGACTGCACTTCTCTTGGCCCAGGCGTTCTCCTTGGGAGGAGGGGCAGGCATCACCTTCAGTGGCTCCTTGGAGGAGCTGGTAGAGGGTGGGCGTGAGGATGGCCCAGGGGAGGAAGGGTCACCTTCTCTCCCACTGAAAACCTCATTCTCCCCGGAGCGCTCGTTATCTCGACACCGGGACCCTGGCAGAAGAAGATAAGAGGAGCATAATGTTAAAGTGAGTCAAGTAAATAGAAAATAGGAGACAGTCGCTTTCAGGTTTACGAGGAGAAATCAGATATCCCCGAATACAAGCTATGTAAGATTGCAGTGCAGAGTTTTCTCACCCCTTCCAGAAGTGCTTCCTTGCTGTGAGGACTCACTTCCTGTGCGAGATCGCTCAGTATGAGTTTCCTCATTGCGCCAGCTTGGGTCCCTGAAAAGGAAGAAATATAAAAATCTTAAGCAACAACATGAACATGAAATATTGAATATTTAAAAACTCTCACAAAATAATGGTAGCCATCACTTCATCAACATTGTTTACTGACAATCATGTCTACCCCTGACCTGTCTCGCATCTTTCTGTCGGGTCCCCGGCCTTTGTCTTCCTCCAGCTGCCTCTGCAGTCTCTCTTCCTCCTTCTTCAGCCTCTCCTCTACCTCCCTCTCCTTGGCTGCTGTGTCAACAGGCTTGGCCCCACCAAAGATGGATGAGGCCCTGCTGCTGGAACTTGGAGCTGCAGCGGGGGAAGTACCACCACCACTGCTGCCGCTGCCGCCGCCCCCACTGCCGCCGCTGCCGCCTCCGCCGCCTCCGCCGCCGCCGCCACCACCTCCTCCGCCGCCGCCACTACCTTCCTCCTCCTTGGGCACACTACGGGGTTTTAGGTTCAGCTTGGGTCTCTGCTGAGGAGCTGGAGCGAGCAGAGGAGAGGATATTAACATAGGGTGGGGTGACAGTGAATATCAGAGGATGGAAAATATATAATTCCTTTTTTAAATTTTGTTTTCATTTACATTAATTGGATTTGTGGTAAATATGGAACACCCAAATTACTGACAAACACCAACACTCAAATGATTTTATTTGAGATCCGTTTAGAAATAATGCAGCGCATTAATATACTGAATTCTCACCTCTCTCCTCACGCCTATCATCCCGTCTCTCATACCGGTCTTCACGGTCGCCATAACGATCCCTGTCCCCATAACGATCACTGCTACCCCGACTGTCATCATAATCACGGCGGAAGCCACTGCCAAAGGCACGACGACCTCCTCCACCACCACGAGAGTCAAAACCTAGAATGTCAGGGGCACAGGGGAGAAAATGGTTAAGAGATAAAAATAAAAAACCTGGAGAGATGATATGGACAGGAAATACAGCCACAAACCTAATTAAAGACTGATTCAATTAGGATGGGAATGTTAAAACAAACAAACAAACAAAAAATAAATAAATAATCAAGGAGAAGCCAAAAAAACAAGTGACGGAGAATACAGGGCCTTCACAAGTACAACTACTCACCTCCTCTGTCGTAGTCTCTGCGGTCCCTGTCATCATAGCGATCCCGGTAGCGGTCTCTTCCACTATCATAACGATCACTGTCGCGCCGTGGCCCATCTCTGTAACGATCTGACTCGTAGCGGTCCCGTGATCCTGCAAGAATCATAAGACAATTAGACATGTACTAAAATTGTTGAATAAATAATTAAATGTTGTTTCATTCTCTAATCAGCACTACATATAATATAGCCAGTTAAAGTAATTATTAATATTTTATTGATTTACAACACTGCTTAACTGCTGCATCTAAGATGTCACGCAGCAGCCCACCACTAGTCGGCTGCAGCCTCAGCAGACGGCAGCTCCACTCTCCCCATGCTAATGCCCGAATGTTGCAAACATTCAAGATGGAAAGTGGGACATATGACATTGGGGCTGGACAATTAACTGAAATAGTATTAAAACCAACATTTACAACCTCTCGCTGATTTAATCTTGCTCAGGTCAGTTAATTCAGTTAATATTTTCCACAATGCATGAGTTCATGAAATGTCCACAAAAATTATACCTCGTGTTCCGGCACATGCCTCGCCTTCTGATTGGGTCTTATCAGTAACGGCTACTAGACAGTTTTGAATGCAATATGGATAGTGATCAAAGATAACACTGCCAATTTGTTTATTCACTTGGAATACAACTACATTGAATGCTAAGAGTGTGTGCCTCAAAAAAAGAGAAAAATCTATTAGCGCTAAAGTAATGGTTAATTAATTAAATCAAGTTTGAAATAATCGTGATATTGATTTGAAATTTGGCAATATTTTGATCTGGAAAATGAAAATAAGGTTGTATGTAGGCTTTGTCAAAATAAATTGGCATACAACCAGTGAACCACAGCAATGTGAAACTGCATTCATAACCTGCAAGGAAATATGGTTGCTGGTGCTAGCACCGTTAACTTTAGCCACACTAGACAAACCATTATAACATTGTTTACTCAAACACGCCGTTTTCAATTATTTATTTATTTTTTTTAAACTTACTAACTATTAAACTAGTTGACTATTCTAAATTTATATTACCAATAAATCAACAGAAAGAAGTCATTAGGAACATTCCTAAAGAGAAAAATGAGTCAACTGTGTTTCACACATGGAATTCCTCTGGTAATGGACTGTTGATCTTTGAACATCAAACAGTGATAAAAGAAGAAAAAGTTCCTTGTATCCAAAACTACTAACAGAATAACACTGGGATAAGTTGTGAAATAAGTTTGGATGTTGAAGCACAAACAAAACCATTTCTGACTCACTCTCTCCAAAGGCATCATCTCTCCTGGGAGGTCCATCATCGTTGTCTGCACTTGGCCGAGCTCTCCAGTCACTGTCTGTCTTGTCAGGGCCCATGTCCGCCATCCGTCCACCCCTGTCTCGTCCTCCCATAAGCCCACTGTCTCTCTCTGGGGTGTAAAGAAGACAAGATGATGTTGAATTTAATTGTGGAATATGAAGGCTGGGGGTTGTACCTCCTTTGCCTTAATTATTCTAAATGGTCACTAAGGCCAGAAAAAATTGCAGAAATAAAAGTTAGCAGTGTACCTTTATCATTAGACTGGTCTGCAATATCCACACGGATCCTTCGGTTTCCCAAGTTCTGTTGGCATGAACAGACAGAAGGGACAAATAGTTAGTGATTCTACTACATACATTTTTATACATTCTGACTATGTAACCTCTGGTAGAACTATACATCTTACTTCTCTTATGCAATGCAGCCAATAAAAAATATTTTATTGTGCGATACAGTGACAAAGAACTTGTACAGTCATACTTTCATTTTAGTTAGGTTAAAAAATAAAAATCCCCAAAAATGTTTTAAAATGGACATTCATTAGTTGCTGTATCATCTCACCTCCTCATTGAGACTGAGGGCCCTCAAGAGGGAGTCCACATCGTCAAATTCAGCATAGCCAAAGCCCTTCAGCCTCTCTGGGTTACTGGGCTCTCGAGGCAGGCGCACTGCACTGATCTGGAGAGGAAGATATTGACAGAATAACATAAGAAACAGAGAACACGCTGATTTGGGCCCAGCACTCTGCAGCTCACCCAAATAAGATCAGGAAATACAAAGGGCAGTCTGCAAATGAAAAATATGGAAGAAATGGGTTGATTGATTACTTTCCAGATGAGATTAATTCCTGCCCTTACCCTAAATAAGAAATGTCCAGTTCAGGATTGTGACAGACACTGTTGTAGGTAGCTTTAGTAAAACAAGTTGGCTGAATAATCTCAATAATAATATAATAATATAATCTCTGGTTGCTTGCATGTTTGTAACCATTTCAAGCAATGGGTCCTACTTAGCTATGCCTGGTGAGCCAGAGACAGGCATTAGCAAACTACATGAAAGTGATTAAGTGATATTTTTGACCAAAAACTGGCTATTTTATGGCCATTCTGTGGACAATCGGGCTTTTGCCAGCTCTGTTATCTGTGGAAAAAAAAAAAAGTTGAGGAACATTAGGGCGTTACTTTAAGATCTGTCCATGGACACAAGGAAAAAAAGTTTGACCTGTGTTGTGTAGACCAGGTCCTGTAAAGAGCAAATAAGACTGAAACTGAAACTGTCACTTGAGTTTCACTGGCTCTGCTGCTTTGCAAAACAAAGAGGTGCAGTAACTGTAGTGCTATGTATCATATGTCCCAGAATGCATGTGTTTGTTACACCTACTGCCAAGCCGCGGAAAAAATCTTTGATCGATTCTTCAGTGACTTCATAGGGCAGGTTGCCCAGGAAGGCCGTGTACGGCGGGCTGCGGGGCAGTCGGGAACGGTCGATATTGGGTTCACGGGCTGAGCGAGGTGCTGTGGGCAGGATGGAGCGGTCAATGGGCGGTGCCCGGTACGTATCCTCCTCCGTGTGCCACGAAGTCGAGACTGGAAAGATGGGCAGAGTTACATCAAACAGTGCACAAATAACAACTGTTTCATTATTGATTAATCCTATAATTGTTTTCTCAATTAATCATTTTCTCTATATAAAAGGTCAGAAAATTGTTCAAAATAATTTCCAACAACCCAGGTGGCGTCGTCATCTTGTTTTTTCCAGCCAACAGTTCAACACTCTACACACGTAGTTTACCATCATGTGTGACAAAAAAAAATCTTACTGTTTTTGTTTAAAAAGTGACTAAAATGAATATTTGATTGTCTGGATAGCTGTAGAGTAATTTTTTTGTTGATGTACTAATTGATTAATTGATTAATTGTTGCAACTCTAACATTAAACTTGCTTTCAACTGATTATTTTCTCTCTAATACTTGGGTTCTTCAGTTCATGGAGTTCTTGCATTCTGAGACTTACATAAAATAAAATGGTAACAAAGACTTTATTACAATAAATGGGAAAATCTAAGCATCAGGACTCATATCAACATCCAAATACATACAAGAGAGAAACTATAACAACCATGTCAAACTTTTTACCTTACATGCTGTTATACTTCAGCAGATGTGTTCTGAGAAAAGTGAATTTATTTTGATGCGTATTGTGTTATTGTTCTATGAGGTAGATACTGGTCTGATAGTCAAAAACCTTTGGTCAAATACTAGAATGATATAAAAGTCATAATATGATATTAAGTATCTGAAATGAAACTGTCCTGAAATGTATTTCTATGGCACCTTTTTGTCTCAAAAAAAATAAATAAATCTGAATTCTGACCTTAAGCAGCCTACATTTGAATGTATCATGCACATTAATATGACAAAGTTGTATTAGCTATAAAAAGGAAATGAGCAGGATGAAAAAAATACACAGTCAGATGCAAGAATGCATATGAGAAACTCCAGATAGCAAGTGTGCATAGCTGATAACAGGAAGAAAAAAAAAAAATATATATATAAATAGTAAATATATCTGACTATCTGACCCTATTCTGTGGTTGAAAATATTGAGTTTTGATGATTAATTTAACATGTGAGGCCTCCACCCATGATATCAAACCACCATTTAATATTCAAAACAGCCATCCCAATTCTGTACAAACATGTTAGCAAATTCATGTCAAAACAGTGCAGTGATGAGTTTTCAGTTGACATATGAAGCTCAGACCTGGGTCCAATGTCATTACGAAATCTGACAATTAACTTGATGGTTTCATGTTTCACATTTCAAAAGGCAGTGCCGCAGGCTAAACAGTTAACTGGAAAGCACCAGCAGCATGATCATTTATGTATTTATAGCAGTAATGGTGTGTTCAGCCATCTATACTAAATGGTTCACAAGTCTACCTGAAATTCTCTTAATGCTCTATGACTTAAAAAGACCAGACTAAACAAAAACTTGTTTTAAATTCAGTCAAGTGTCAGACTACTTGATTTCACTTGAATGGGAAAGTGTCATTTTCACCCCCACCGTATGTTGATGGCACTACCAGTTTGACTGCATTCTTAAAGGCATTTTCTTTTCTCTCCAATCCAGTTAGAGACTGCCCAAGCAACCGTGAGATGAAACTGATTTTAATAGTTATATGGAAAAATGCAAGACAGGTGGCAGGCATGGAAGATAAAGTCTTTATGTGCATTTCAGTGCATGCTCACCATCTCCGTCCAGGTCGTCAGTCTCATCGGCCCAGCTAGTGGACTTGGTCGGGTAGCTGGGGGCCACGCCGCTTCCTCCACTGTCCTCTGCCAAGAAGTCAGTCAGAGTGAGGGTCTTCCCCTTCTTATTCTTCTTCTTACCTAGAGAAAATGAACACAAAGTACATAGTCAGCCTTGGAAGAAACATGCTAGTTCATGGGTTAATTGTCCACATGGAACAATTCACAGTGAAAATATTACAAAATATTAAAGCAGTGAAATGTTGCACCACTGAAAGACTCATTATTTAAGACACCAACATAACAGTCTGGCTTTTCAAAAGACTTGTATGTGCGTGTCTTCACTCACGCTGCGTCTCTGCATAGACAAACACTATTTGTAAGGTTTAGTGGTGAAGTGTTATCCAGCCAAACCAGATAAGGAGACTGCAATGTGTGAGTGATAACAAAAACCCGGACTTATTTAATATTGGAAAGTAAACACACAGGGAGTGGTCTCCCTGTCCAACTGTCACTGTCAGAGGTCAGAAGAGGGTTGTCTTTATCTGTCCAGCTCCAAGGGTCAGTTGTGATACGTTCAAACCATCAGGCTGCGTGTTTCAAGGAATGTACCTTGGAGTTTAAATCAATCAATCCTGTATCCACTGCAGAACATTCCTCATAGTGTCTTTTTGAATGGCTAACAGTTGTCATTTGCCCATGGGGGGCTTCTCTCGCAGCTCATAGAGCAGGCCTGGTTTGTTTTGGTCAGAATAAGGGGAGCGACAAAGCTGGCTGTGAGCTTTATTGTGAAAATCCCAGCTGTCAGGACATTCTTTACACACATCGTTACAAACTCAACACACAAACAGAAAGCAACACAGACGGTTTCCAACCCTCTCCAAATACGCAATGCTAAGTCATTGTTTACAATTAACAGGCCTAACTAGCTGGCCTTGACTGCGTGTGCTCTTTAAAACAAACGAATAACACACTGTTTTAGCTCTCTCAGCGCTCCGCACTAATGTAACATTAGCACGCCGGGAGCTGCGTAACGTTAACATAACGGCTGCTAGGCCAACAGTTAACAGTTACCCTAACCATACAGGTTGTTTGCTTGCTATCTACGTAGGTCGCTTTTGTCTTTATGCGGGCTTAGTCAGCAAAGGACTGCTGACGGGGGAAGTATCCCTGCTTAGCTGGCTAGGTTTTAGGGCCTAGTACACGTCGCAGCGCCAGGATCCAAGTGCGCCATCGTCGGAGCAAGACTTGGCCGACTGGACGGGACGGCTCAAAGTTATGAAGCTGCCAAGGAAGTGTTTATGATACGACCCAACAGGCCCAGCTGCCCAATTTCATCAAACACCGACACCAGGGAGCCAGGCTGCACACGTGGGGAGACTCCCCGGGCAGCCTGGACTCCTCGGCCCAACCCCTCCTCCACGAAACGCGCTTGCGCCCGGTGCTTATCGACTCTGAGCGCCACGGCGAGCTCTGCTACGGACATACAATGTGCCAGCTCTGCACGCAGTTAGAAACATTTCATAACACGTCACTCGCCGTTCAATCCGCGTAATACTGCACGAACTCAAAAGCGGACACCGTAAACACTGCAGTAACATTTTTCACAGGAGGAGACCGCATGTAATCTGTAGGTTAAAATGTTCAGATTGTGCTAGTCGCTTCGTTCATTCGCCTTCCTCCGGCAGTTACGTTTTCACGGGGCCAAAACAACCGACAAACCTATTCATACACGCGGGACAACGACGCGGATCAATAAGACAAGACATTAACAATCCCTAAACTCAATGTGTTTGATTGTATCGACGTGTAAACCTCTGAAATTCCCCCAAACCGTCCCAGATCGTTCACCCACATAAACCTCACCTGACGCCGCCATGTTGGAGAGCGAGTTCGTAGTAGTTCCCGGATGAAGGCGTCAGAGGTTTATTATCGGGGGCGCGCATCGCCGTACACGGGCCTGTCTGTCTCCTCCTATGGTCTCCTCCCTTGTTTGCTTACTGACCCACATCTGCGCGGCTACAGTACTGATGTTTCCTGAGTTTGTGTCGTGTCTGTCACGAAACTAGCTGTAACTCTCACCGTTGTTCATTTATTTAGGCTGTCACCAAATCCTTGGATTTAAAACCCCTGTGCTCCTCTATTTGCTTAATATTCTTTTAGACCTTTATAGATTACATAACAGCATCCTTAATAATTCAAAACTAACAAATGTAATTATTATTATTTTCAAAAGTAACCTATATCAAGCCATAACTTATGGATGCTGCTTGAGCAATTGAGAGCTATCAATGCGAATAATTATTGTGTTAAAATCCTTGACATCTAACCTATATTATAGGCTATCATTGGACTGATCCATTATCTTGTAAGCAGAATTTTAATGTAGCTGCTGAAGGTGATGCTAAACAACCTAATATTAGTGTTGCACAGTTAATCTATAACAATGCATCACATTTTATTAGGTCAATTTTATGTTTTTATGTAAAATCTTTATCTGCAAACTACATCTACATCTGACAAATGAATGCAGTGGAGTGAAAAGATAAATTTTTCCTTTGAAATTTAAATATGAAATAACATAACAGGGAAATACTCAGATAGCATTTTGAGATTATAGCTGCGCCCGCTGGGCCTATTATCAAAAACATCTGCAGGCAGCCTCGTCAGTGTGGATGCTGTGGAACGACTTTAGCGCCCCCCTGTGTCCATTTCACCACTCTACAGTAAAGAGGCTCTGAACAGGCATGCTGTGGGACAGTAGGAAAACTGAGGGTGTTACCTAAGAGAAAACGGTAAGACTTTCAAAGCTGAATGTATTTAACTGGCCACTCTTAATAACTCATACAATATATTATCTGTATAATTAGATTGGTTTCGTTCTTTTAGTGAGAAGAAAGGAATTTTAACCCCAAAACATTTATCAGACTTGTCATTTGGTATGCCTTACATAACATAAACATGTTTTCCTCATCAGCTGCCCCGACGACTCACATGATGGGTCAGTGATTCACATGTGACTATACTATACCATGACATGCTTGGAGGACACAACAAACAACAATACTAAATTATTTTTCAAAATTAAGATCTTGTAATTTGTCAGTTGTTTCTTTTTTTCCTTTTTTAAAGATGTGGTTCCTCTGCCAACAGAAATGAATTAATCATCTGTTTCATCATTTGAATCATGTGCCTCCTTTAAACGTTGCTTTTCAATCAGAGAGGGCCATGCAGTGCAATAATGGTGACAACAACTTATCACAAGACAAAAGAAGCACATTCTTACATTATGCAACAATGCACAAGACTCATGACTTTGGGTCAACATGTGGTTTTTATTCGTTTTTATTTTTCTGGCAGGTGAGGCAGTGGTTGCTTGTGAAAAGGCCCTGCCAGTTTCACTGTGGTGTGGAAGAATGCCTTTATTCAGAACTGCTTCAATTTATGGTTTACACAGTATGTGGTCTTGGTTCAAAAATGGCTTCAGTTGATTGGACCAGCAGGACTTTTTTTTTTTCCCCCAAAATTGATAGTTGTGGGTTACTTTGCTTCCATTGTTGGTATGGTCCCAGATCCTTTGTTCCAAATTAGCTTGTGGCGGCCAGCTCATCTAGTGCGTCCTGGAGCCTGTACAAAACACAAATGAAACATTTTGACTTTCAGAATATTCATGTTGAAATGGTCATGTCACCACTGAAACATCTGGCAGTACTGCCCCACTATAGTCATACTTGACCATGCAAACTCTGAAAACAAGTGACTTAAGTATTCACCTCCACCACCATCATCACCTTGCCCCGACCTGTTTTTTCTCCTCCACCTCTTTATAACTCTTACTTGAAGTCTCCACCATCCAGCAGAGTCTTGTAAGTGCCAATCTCTGCCTCCAGCTTCATCTTCATGTTGAGCAGTGCCTCGTAGTCTTGGGTCTGTTGCTGGATGTTTGCACGCAAGTTGGACAGCTCCTCCTCAAATCGAATAATAAGGCCATTGTACTTCTCCGTTTCCATGTTGTTTCGTAGCTCTGTGTTGCGTAGTGTGTCCTCTAAGGAGGCTTTCTGATAAAGGATTGGCAAAAAGGAATGAGAACTTTTTGTTTTTTTTAGGGCAATCAAGTCTAATTTTGGAGAACATGGGAACGTTGCAACCTTTACTTGGAAAATATTTGCTGCTTTACAAAAAGAAGTGATAAAAGATTCTGCTTACTAAGCTCTGTTGTGAAGCAAGTTCAATTTCCAGGGTCTGGATCTGTCTGGATAGGTCACTCTTCTCCATGTGGGCCCCCTGGAGAGCTTCTGTGTTCTGGGATACCTGCACCTGTACATCTGAAATCTGAGGAAGAGATGGGGGGAAAAAAAGAAGTTCATCAAAAACCAAGATAATCCACAAGTGTATTTCTTCATGATTGCCCCTTTAGTGCTGCGTTACCTGATTTTCGTGCCATCGTTTGAGGTCCTCTGCATTCTTCACCGCCATCTTCTCATAGTTGGACCTCACGTCCTCCATGATCTGGGCCAGGTCCTGACCTTTGGGAGCGTCCACGTCCACTTGCACGCCTGACTGGGAGATCTGATTCCTCAGCTCCATCACCTCCTACAGGACAGACAGAGAGAAATGAACAAAAACGTTCAAAGACGTCAGACTCTACACACTGCTCCACGATACAATGTAATAGTATGCGGGTGTAGTGTCAACTCACATTCTCATGGTTCTTCTTCAGGAAGACGAGCTCCTCCTTCACAGCTTCGATCTCACTCTCGATGTTCATCCTGCTCATGTTGGTGTCATCGATGACTTTCTTCAGGCCAGCGATGTCAGCCTCCACAGACTGGCGGATCGCTATCTCATTGTCGAACCTGTGCGCAGACACAAACTCTATTAGAGACGCAACCAGCTCATGTGCACACGTCGCTGCGTAGTATAGAGTTACAAGATGGCACCGCTGAGGTCCTGAGGAAATCCTGCAGAAACAACCCCACTACTCCAGAAATCCTACTGTATCAGATGTTATAGATATTAGACCACATCAACTGTACAATCTCTGTATAGACTTCTGCTTACAAAGTTTAGACCCTCTGACACCAGAGCAGAGCTGAGATGTTTCTCATTCATAATGCAACATAATTTACACTGAAATGAAAAATAAAGCAACCTACTTCACTTTGAAGTCGTCAGCAGCAAGTCGGGCATTGTCGATCTGGAGCACAAAACGAGCATTCTCCGCAATCTTATCAAAGATCTGGGCAGAAAAAAAGAATTTATGATCAGTGTGAGTCAAAAAAAAAAAAGTCCTTTGTTCTGTTCTGGCCTAAATTAAGTTGTTAGAAAGAACATCACTGGAACAGAAGCCTCTTCATTCAGTGCATAACTTAGTTTTCTGCTCAAGTCATTATGTGTTATGAGTTAGCAATGTTTCACACAGCTACAGATTTAAACATATGATTTGAATTACTATTTTCGTTATGTAACAATATCAACTCCAGATCCAAATTGCACACGAGGGCCACAACAAGGTTGAATCCACAGTAACAGTCAGTGAAGAAAAGAGGAACCACAAACTGAAGAACAGGAAGGGAGGATGTTCCAGTGCCAACACAGAATCTGGTTTGTTTTAGCATTGTTGGAAAAATGGGTTTCCTGTTTGAATAAGTTATACAGAGAGTTTTTCTTCTCTCCAGTTTTCACGCAGCTGCACTGTCTCCGTCTGTCTGTCATTTTCTTTGTGTATGTAACTGTATGTGTTCATATGTGCAGCAATAGCAAAACGCTTTGTGCATGAGTGTGTTTGCCAGTTTATAGTTTTTTATGTGCCCATGGTGTCCTGTCTCAAAGGAAAGGGGAAATACACGTCCCTTTATGTGTTGAATAAAACAAAGGGCCACCATCAGCTCGTTATTATGTGGCTCTGAAGAAGGGGAGTCTGGAGAAGAATGTGACATTTGACTCCGCTTGACTGGAGCTGATTGTTATACAACCAGTGCACTCACACACACACACACACACACACACACACACACACACACACACATGCACACACACACACATGCACACACTCACACACACACACACACACACACACACACAAACGCACATGCACACACATGCACACACACACACACTCACACACACACACACACACTCATTCCAGCTGGCAGTCCGAGATTATTTGTGTGTGTGTCATTACCACACATCTGTTTCACATTGAGGCCCTCCTACACCAGAGCGGACTTATAGAATCTCCATTTACAAGTAGGAGCATTTGGAAAATGCTTTTGTCTGGTGGAGGCTGTTTGAGAGCTTGATGATACCCTCGTGGTGGTGATTCATCAGAGGAAGTTCTGGCCAGTTTGTGGCACAAATTAGTGGGGTGGGGTGGGGGGGGGTTAGAGTGTAGCGACCACACCCTTCATTCTCTCGCAAGAAATTTGATAACTTACAAAAGAAATACTGCTGGTCTCAGTGAGAACTTTCTCACAATTAGTTTTCAACACTGATACAATTTATTGCCACAAGTAAGTGTACATTTAAAACATTGTCTGTGATGATGAGAGCTATTACATGCTCTCATTGACTTTCATATTGGTCTGCATCAAGGCTTTTTAAAGCATTTAAACTCTCACTTTTCTAACTGTGCCTCACCAAGCTGTATCAAAGACTTCAACCAACAAGCACAACTTCCTACTTTTAGATTACATTTATATACTTATGCCTCATACTTAACTTCCACTTGTTCATTTTAATGGTCATTATGTATTTCCATGCTCACCTTTTTGCGTAGGTCGTCAATGATGGGTTCATACTTGCTGTAGTCTCTCAGTTCGGGCCCACCCTTCTCCAGTGCATCCCTGATCTTCATCTCCAGCTCACTGTTGGCCTTTTCCAGGTTCCTCACTGTATCCAGGTAGTTGGCAAGGCGATCGTTGAGGTTCTGCATGGCTCCCTTCTCATTGCCCAGGATCCCAGCACCGGCACCAGCTGCCATGGATGCACCACCACCACCAAAACCTGCTCCCATACCTCCACCCATTCCACTGCTCACCTTGAAGGAAGATGAAGAAGAGGCCATTGGGGCACCAGAGCGCAGGGAAGATGAGGAGACAGAGGAGATGCGAGCACCATGTCCACCAGCACCAGCATAAATGCTGGCAGCACCAAACTGGGGTGTAGAGCGGGTCATGGAGATGTGGGTAGAAGGCATCTGCTGCATGGATCTTCTGTAGCTCATTTTGGAGATAGTTTAGACTCAACAGAGAATGAAGTGAAAAATGGGATGTGGAAGCTCACTGCTGGCCGGCTTAGAAAGTAACGCTGGCAGTGGGAAGTGGGGAACTTTATACTCCTGCTTCTCTCTCAATCACAGCTGGTCTCTCAGACCCTGCCCACTTCAACATCGCCCCAGTCTTTCTTTCCTGCTCCCCCCCCCTGCTCTCTCATGCTCTAATGTGCTCCCACATCTTCCCCTTTTCTAACGTACGGTGTATTTTCTGTCTCCATGGAAATGTATGTGTTGTTTTTCTGTCGTGAAAACATTTAAAACATTCACATTTGAGCAACCAGAGCTAATCAGTTTAATTTAGTGAACAATAGAGATCACATAAACCACAGTTCACAACAAATGAAAGAAAGCAGTTGCAGACATGTTGTCCAACATTAAGTACACGCTTCAACAAAGAGGAACGCTGGAAAAGGATTAAAACAAAAAAGTTAAAGGGGTAGAATATTCTTTGCAAAATGAGGTTTACTTTGTAAGCATGCAACCGAATTCTTTTGGTTTGCCCATAAAAGGCATAATGTCTACCATTTGCTGCATAGCTTCTAAGTCTGTGGTCAGACAGGCTCCAAAACAAGCAGATTTTTCCTACCTTCCTATCTGGACTAAACTGATACAGCAGCTACAGTACAGATGCTTGTAGTTGTAGCTAAAACAGAGGGGGAGGGGAGCCACTTTTCACTGATTTATACTCTTAAAGTGCAGAATTATCTAGCAATAATAATATCTTCATAATAAACATTGAGTTGTTTATCAAAGGACATGTAATCAAATTTCAGCACAGTCAGCAGGGTGGACAATACAAACAATGAAACCTGCCAGGTTTAAAAGGAAACCAAGCTTCAAATATACCCAAAGGGTTAGCTTGTTAGTTGATACCAACCCAGAATACAATCAAAAGGAAAGACAAGCTGCCCTCATTCACCCCCACTCATATCTGAACACAACTATTCTATTGAGGATTTCGAACAATTGTCTTTGAAGCCTTAACTGTGATACCAATCATGAGTACTACATTTAATATGTCAGCATGAAAACTTTTTTTTTTCATGGATCCTTTGTGAACCACCACAGCACAATCAAGATTTATTACTTGAACTTCTCCTGAAAACGTGTTTTCTGTATGTTAAATGACCAACTGTACTTCGAGGATGGACAAGTGAGAAAGAAAACTGCATAGTTTTCCGCAGCAGCACCAGTATGCATGGTTCTGGTAAGACCCTGGAAAGTTTTAACTGAGGCTGAAGTTGTGGTCAGAGAGGATTTTCACGCTGAGCGCAAAATGAAGCACCCCCCGGGGCAAAATGGCAAAGGCTCCAACACCCTCCTGAGCTCGCATACAATCTAGTTCTTTTCTTTCCTGAGCTTACCTCACCACCATGGTTGATCAAGTTTCACTGTTTCTCACACTTCACACCAGCCCCTCACTGTGCATTTTCTTTGCAGATCTCTTTTAGTAATACTCAATAAGAACGAAAAGCAGCATATAGAAGGCAGCAAAAAGAGATTAAAAAGCACAGGACACACCAACAGGTCTGACCTGTGAGGAGGAGAGGCAGATATAAAGAGGAACAGTGAATTAAATCAGCCTGAGTCATATCTCATGACTGTTTCTCTATGACCTTGTTTGTTTGAATGTGTGTTGGCAACATGTTGCCTCGCCTGCCATAGAAACAGGAACTTTACTTAACCAATAATGCAAATTCATGGCACACATACCTGCCTTTTAATTTTTTTTAATTCCTGTTTTCATTATGTGTGCACACAAAGACTTTGTTTTATGAATGAAAACTCATCTGAATCTGAATTGAGCACCTCTTCCCCAGATAAGACAGGAGAAAAGAAGGGCAGGAGCTGGAGTCTGTGAGTCATAGTAACACACAGCAGAAATCTGGAAACTACTACAGGAGTTTTTGTGCTTCACAAATCTTGGACAGCTGTCAGATTATTTCTGCTCCCTGCCTGCCACGGCCTTGAATGATCTTCACTTCCCTCCATTGTTCTTTTTGGTTTTTCTCTTGTCCTGCTTCAGTGCGGAACGAGTGTTCTCACGCACTTTTATACAAAATCAGAAATATATATTTGCATAGATGCATATTCATATTCATGCACATGACTGTGCGCACCCTGACAGACACAGGAAGGAATGTGGATGTGCATGTGAGTGTGATGCACCCATACACACTAATTTCCGTACATCCTCCCTTCCTGTCTTGATCACGCCCGCATTGACTCACCCAAGATCTTTGAAAGTCACCTAAAGAGGCAGTTTGTTTATTTTATATATTTGTATATATTTATTTTATGTGACTCTATATTTCAGTTTTATGGCCAGGACAGTTTGCGTGTAGTGCAGGGGTCACGCATCAGAGGTTAGCGAAATGTGTCGACTACTAGACGTTTTCTCTGTGCGATGTCATGTCCATTTCTAGCACAAAGACATTTCACAGGAAGACATAAAAGGAGCAGAAGTAGAACTGGTACACTGCAGAGTCACCTATACTCTCATTTCTCATGTGGAGACTAATGATTTATTTCATTTAAGGAAGTAAAACTGGTAAAAGAGAAACTTCAGTACACTGTAGACTCTTAAAATATCCCTATATGGTAAATGTCAAATTTACCTTTTTTTTTTAGAACAGAATAATTTTAGAATATGAGCATATGTCTGAGGAAAAGTCAAATGAAAAGGAATTTTAGCTGGGAACAGGAGCACCTAGCTTAGATGAAAAGTTCAGGGATCACCAAATTCATTAGAATTTATCCTTGGATATCTGTGGCAAATTGCATGTAAATCCTATTCCCATGTGGACCACGGATGTCTGCACAAAATTTTATAACAATCCATCCAGCAGCTTTTGAGATATTTCAGTTTTGATCCAAGTGGTGACCGTGTGAGGCTAAACCAACCCTCCAGTATGGTTCAAGTTTCATGAAGTAGATTTCTGATGGTCAATGAGGCACAGTGAACCCCTCCTCCTCCAGTCCAGTCTCTTGGGCTGAAAACATCCACATCCACCATCCAGTCACTAGAGGGCGTGAGTCTCAAAGCAAACAAACCTCCCATGCTGTGAGAAGAAGCCTGACGCAGTCTGCTCACAACCGCATGTTTCATAGCCACGCCTTTCACTTTTTTTTTTTTTTTTTTACTTTGAGTGTATCTGCATATCTGCATTGAGTATATCTGCACTTTCATTACATCTATGTATACAATATGTTTCACTCTATGCTCCATGCCTTGGTGTAGATTTCATTCATGTCTGTTGCGGAGGTTGTTTGAACATGCATCACTGAGCGCAGCAGGAAGTGAGTTTTATAACTGAGGTTTGTGATTTAAGGCTTAGTGACTGCAGCTTCAAGACCAACACTGACACCAACCAATCATTTATTAAAATATATGCTTTGCTTACAGACAGGTTTTTATACCTTCAATGTTTTGCTGCCTTTCTGCTTTTCCTCAGTTTTAGCCTTTGACTTGAGTTTAATTTTGTATTGTTATATAGTTCATAAAGCACTGCAGGCGTCACGTTAACTATAGCCATATCATAAACATGAAGATGCATGAACGATGAATGATGATAATGATGAAATCATCTTTATTGCAGCCTTCACTGGACTTTTATTTTTATCTTTCTTCACTCTACTTTAAATTGCTTTACACCATCATATATCCCACCCTGTCCTCTCCGAACATCTCAGTCAGTTTGTCAGTGGTTTTGAAATAGGTTTGTTTCTTATCTTTGCTAATTGTCTTCTCATATCCCCCACTAGCTCATCTTCCCTCCGCCCTTCCTCTCCGACTTGTAGCATGTATGTGTCTCTGTTAGCACATTCCTGACTCGATGTGTCATATAGCAGCTTCATACAAAGCAAAACATCACTGGCCTCTTAAGAGACTGCAGGTCAGGGGGTTAGCTCTTTCAATTACCCTCTTACAGTCCTCATGCACAAAGAATGAGGAATTATTTCATGGGGAGAACAGAGAAGATCAGTCTTAATCATGATGAAGCCATGAAGACATGAAATAAATGCAGCTCTGTTCGTCAGCTATGATGACATATTTGTCAGAGAGGTTCCGTTAATGAAACAACAAAAACTGGCAGACTTGTACTTATATGGTTGCCTCCAAGTTTAGCATAGCAGCCCCATTGTGAAGAGTCACGTCACTGTTTGAGGCAAGCCAAGCAAAACATGCATTTTTTTTTTTGATTGGTGCAAAACCTGAAAGTCCCTCTCAGGTTGTTAACATGTACTTTCCATAACACACACACACACACACCCTCTCTGTCTAATCACATTTAGTTTCCACACAGTAGAGTACCTTGGGATTTGGTTCTTTTCATTAGCTGGTAAATGGCTGTTTTTTTTTTCAGAAACATATAAAACCTGGTAAACAAAAGAATAGGGATGTGGTGAAAATGCTGGTAGAGGGAGTAAGGGGGGTTATTCTGGTACAAATTAGACAGCAGTCTTAACCGCTCAGAAAAGATCATGAGTCATAAATCTGCCCAGCGACAAATAAATCATGATTTGCACAGCTTGAGATGATTGTTGAGGTACACGTTTGAAATACAATTGCCACAAAACTATCTATCTATCTATCTATCTATCTATCTATCTATCTATCTATCTATCTATCTATCTATCTATCTATCTATCTATCTATCTATCTATCTATCTATCTATCTATCTATCTATCTATCTATCTATCTATCTATCTATCTATCTATCTATCTTGTGCAGTCTCAGTACTTTTATGTTGTGTTTTTATGAGTTATTTATCACTACACTACTTTTATGGGTATGGAAAAGCTTTTTAAAACTAAGGTGGAGTCCAGAGTAAAATAGAGACAAACTCTGTTTGCTCTTCACTTGGCTGATATGGAAGGAATGTTCATCAATAATTCCTGTGTGTGTGTGTGTGTGTGTGTGTGTGTGTGTGTGTGTGTGTGTGTGTGTGTGTGTGTGTGTGTGTGTGTGTGCATTGGTCCACTGATCATAGCTGATAATGGCAACATCCAGCAAAGTGCACCTTATAATTGTGCAACAGACTGACTTTACTAAGTGCATGCTTTTACTTTGAAGTTTTAGATGAAACCACTTATTATTTGTTTGATATGACGATTTTCTGCAGCATATCTAGAAACACTTGTCAGTGGATCATATCGAGTGGGTAAAATTGGTTCTCCCACAATTATGAGACATACAGTGGCTGCCCACAAACACGTAAAGCCCATCACACTGGGAAACCACAATTTACTTTGCAATATATCACGTCCATGAGAACTTGTAAAGGAGAAGAGAAGGTCCTAAAATGATGTGCTTGTTCATTATATCTAAGGTTTGACTTTATACTCCAGTGCTGTGTGTACACAGGATACAACAATGTAGACACTGTTTTAAGTGCAGTATATTTTTATGGATGCAAAATAGCCTGGGAGCATATGTCATTATGATGGAAAGCAATGTAATGTTTCAAGCATGGAAAATGACATTTTACAAACGTGTTAAAGTGGACAAAGCTCTGGAGAGTTTTCCAGTGTTTCTGCAGTAGTTTTATAGAAACTGGCACACTGACTATTATGCAATTCTTGTTCTCCCTCCAACACTGTGCTGTAAATGTGTAACATGATGCGATTTTCTTCCCTAACATTCCCTCAGCTCTTCCCCTCTCCTCCTCTCCCCCCTCAACCCTCACTCCCCTGCTGAGGACACCAGCCAATCGCACCTCAGCACGGTCCCTCCCCTGCTCTGATAAATAGCACAGAGGACCAGGGAGGGTCCTATCTGCCTGACTCTCCTTCCCTCAGCAAAGTCTCTCCTGTCACACCATCTCAGTGCTACAGACTCCAACTGTGACCATGTCTGTCAGAGCCGTGAAGACCACCACCTACTCCACCCTGTCATCCTCCTCCAGGGGCCCGACCCAGGGCTTCAGCAGCCGCTCCTTCTCCGGCTATGGAGGCCATGGTGTGGGTAGTGCCAGGCAGAGCTACGCTGTCCGCAGCTCCTATGGGGGAGTGGGCAGCAGTGGTGCTGCCGTGGGTGCTGGGGGGTTTAAGGTGGTCGGTGGGTACGTTGCTGGGGGGTCTGCACAAAGAGGAGGTGGAGTAGAGTTTGGCTATGTGGGCTACGGTGGAGGTGTGGGAGGTGGCATGGCCAATGAAATGATGGCCCCCATCACTGCGGTGACTGTGAACAAGAGCCTGCTGGCCCCCCTGAACCTGGAGATTGACCCCACCATCCAGGCGATCCGCACCCAGGAGAAGGAGCAGATAAAGACCCTGAACAACCGCTTTGCTTCCTTCATTGATAAGGTCAGTCAAGTGGACATTGTCTTGAAATATCAAAGATAAAAATCATTGTACCAGAGGGAAATTGTTTCTTTCATGGCATAAAGGCAGGATGGGGAGAACTGCAATCACAACAATAACAATCAACAGCACATTCTGCATGTTGCTTAGTTTCCTATATTCTGTTATCATCCATGACTGGTGGGATAAAAGTAATAACGCCCACACAAAGTATAAAATCACTCAGGAACCTCAGAGGAAATTAGTGCACTTCAAGCCAAAATAGCTCAAGGTGAAAGAGGTCTGATTTCATAATGGAGATCATCCTTAAGAAACTGCCTGTAAAAGCTGTGTATATAACAATAAGCAGTCTGCTAAAAGCCAGGTGCGGTGATTCTGTGGAGGTTACTGACTGTTTTGAGTCACGGTTTAGTTTCCTCAAATGTTGAGCGTCTTGATCTCAGATAAGAGGATCAACTTGGATGCAGAGCACATACAAGGCTGAGATGAAGAGCAGAACAATTGTTGCTTGAAGCGGGTAACATCCCTGTGTGAGCAATATCCTGCGTTTTGATGAAAGTAGACAAAGTGACAGGCGTATCCATGCACTCTGGTATTCATGTTATGCATCCATTCTTACGTTCATGCTTTGCAAAATGTTATATATTGTGTTATTTTCAAACTTCATTGCCTGAAAATTCACAGCCTGCAAAGACTTATAGAAAAAAAAAAAGAGAGGGAGTGGCAGGGGAAAGGTCTGATGAGCTTGTTACAGTAAAAGCTCAATGGAGTACATCACTACAGTAGAAAAAAAAAATCTGAAAGCCATTTTCTTGACAATAGTATTGTTATCCATCCACTATTAAACATCAGAAAAATGTCAGCTCTCTTATCAATCATCAGACAGAAGCTTGCACTGTTCTCTACCCGAGATTGATCAGATTCTTTGGTTATCTGTCATTGTAACTCATAAATGTGCTCTGTTGTTTAAAGAGGCACCCGGCAGAAATGTAGGGTAGAAGTTAACCTGTTAATCAATCACGCTGAGGCTAATTCATCAAAATGCAAAACAAAACACTCTTCCCCTCCTCTACATGGCATTGTGACATGGCATGCACAGACACACACAGACACACACACGCACGCGGAGCTGTGTGTCTCTTGTCATGTTTGCAGAGTGGTAGCAGGACCCCACCCAGGGTCATCAGGGTGCTGAATAGAAAAGTTGTAAAGGGGCGAACTGTGTCACAATTGGGAAACAGTGCCACTCTGTGTTGAAACGCGGCACTATGGGTGACAAACTGAGTGACCAGTAATTGATGTGACATTTAGAGGTTGCTGTAGGTGGGAGACGTTCACTTCAGCTATTTTTCTTTCGGTTGATGTTCATGTGTTTCTTTGTCCATGTCCATCGGCAAACAGAGTGAAGCCATTCATGCTTTTTGAGTCACTCCCACCCTCTCTTCACATGCATTCTTACTCTATCAACCACACATATGACTCAACCACCTCCTCCTACCCACAATACACAGTTACATTTTTTGTTTCACCATGTTAAAATGTGTATCATGCATCCAGTCTTTTATCCCTCAGACTGGTGATATCTATATACTCATACACTCACACAGCCGTCTCTAAATGAAGCAGATGAAGCAGAGCTATTTATTCACCTCTTTGTGTACTGATCACTGACTTTTCTGTCTGCAGGTTCGCTTCCTTGAACAGCAGAACAAAATGCTCGAGACCAAGTGGAAACTTATGCAGGAACAGACCACTTCTCGCTCCAACATCGATGCCATGTTTGAAGCCTACATTGCCAACCTGCGTAAACAGCTTGACAACTTGGGCCATGAAAAAGTCAAACTGGAATCTGACCTGCATCACATGACAGGCCTGGTTGAGGACTTCAAAACCAAGTAAGTTTTTACCCTGAACCTGATGTTCCTGCCAGAGGCTTAATTTTTCCAAAACATGTTGTACATGTGTTGTCCGAACATAATTTTTGTAATAACTTATAGTGAGGATTGTATGTGTGGAAAAAGCCTGCCTATGGCCAGACTGACACTAGATTTAGATTTAGACACACTGCTATACATTTTGGCAATTAAACATTTGATATATCAACCTGTAGACCTTCTTTTTTTTTTTACATAAAAACAGAATTGATACTAATCTGATTGATATTGAAAAAAAAAATGTTTTAATGTGTGACCAAGATGTATGGTGAGCAGGATGTTCTCCAGTGTAAAAACTAACTTGTCAGTGCACTCTGGTGGACAAACTATGACACTGTTTCTAAATTATGTCAACCCTAGTTTGGCATTTCTGTACTGCAATCTCACGTTACTTAATGGCCAACATACACACATCATACTGATATATCTGCAATAATAAACGAGTATCAATCTGACTCTAATCCATTATTTAGTTTGTATATTTAAGTTAGTGAAAACGCCACATACATTCAAATAATTACCTCATATATACAGTATATAAGGTATATTCTTTATCTGTTTTACCAAGAATCATATTCTAAGCCAATGTGGGCTTGATATTTGCAATTATATGCATCATATGGGTCAAAAGCCAAGTTTGATGATTAAGATTAAACTGAAATTTTTCTATTTTCCAGGTATGAGGATGAAATCAACAAGCGCAATGAGTTTGAGAACAACTTTGTCCTCATAAAGAAGGTCTGTTTTCAGACATACTCAGGATCTTGAAACTATAATTAACCTTTGAGCACAATGAGCCCACACAATGACCATGTGTGCCTCAGGGTCAGGCCTATAAGCAACAATGATTTTCTCTCAGTGCTGTCTTTTGCCTTGTAGGATACAGATGCAGCCTACATGGTCAAAGTGGAGCTGGAAGCCAAACTGGACGGACTCTCTGATGAGATTGAGTTCTTGAGGCAGATCTACGATGCTGTAATAACCTTACTTCATTTTTCAGTTTATTTAGCTATATGGTATTAAAAAAAAGGCATAACCTCAAAATTATGTGTTTCCATGTCTGTTCATCCTCTGTCCATGCTGATGTGTTTCCCTGCGTAGGAAATCTGTGAGCTCCAGTCCCAGATCAAGGACACATCTGTTGTGGTGGAGATGGACAACAGCCGTAACCTTGACATGGACGCCATCGTCGCTGAAGTGCGTGCCCAGTATGAAGATATCGCCAACCGCAGCAGAGCAGAGGCTGAGTCATGGTACCAGACCAAGGTGAGGCCGCTCTTTGTGTTATTTGAGACAGAGCCTGTGAGTCTGTGAGGACAGTCCCTGCAGCTCACTTGTTGTTATCACACATGTAAACCAGCTGTGGCACATGGTGTAGGACGACTTCTATTCTCCTGTCTTTTCTTGTTTTTGCCCTTTAGCCACATCTCACCTCAACTTATTTCACTTCAACTGTCATTTTCTCAAACATCTCAAGTGCACACACGTTGCTGCAGAAACTAAACACAGTCCATCTGGTGATTGCACGTCACTGTATGTTGCAATCGATATCTCACCGTTCCAAAAGTGAGGCTAAAAACAAACATCACCAACACCTGGAATGACACCAGACTTTCAAGACAACTAAAAAATACCCAGGTTGTCATGCTGCATTTTGATGTGTCAGTCTGACTTGTCTCTGTCTTTATCAGTATGAAGAGATGCAGCAGTCCGCAGGCAGATATGGTGACGACCTGAAGTCAACCAAAGCGGAGATTGCTGACATGAACCGCAGGATAATGAGGCTCCAGTCTGAAATTGACATAGTTAAAGCACAGGTGAGGATTACAGATTTCACTTTCATTTATTTAGACATATTTTACTGTAATCAGATTTTGATTTGACAACATTTTTTATTCCTGTATTTACTGTAACAGTGTAGATAACTGTCTAGTTAGATGTACCTATCTGAACAAAGACTACAGGATCAAGAGTTTGCAGTATAGCTCACTTCACTTTTTCCCCACTCCACTCTTAGCGAAACAGTTTGGAAACTCAGATCGCAGAGGCCGAGGAGCGTGGCGAGCTGGCAGTGAGGGATGCGAAACTTCGCATCAGAGACCTGGAGGGAGCTCTCCAGAGAGCCAAGCAGGACATGGCCCTGCAGGTCCGCCAATACCAGGAACTGATGAACGTGAAGCTGGCCCTGGACATTGAGATCGCCACCTACAGGAAGCTGCTGGAGGGAGAGGAAACCAGGTAAGATGTTCCTGCGAGAGCGAGTAATGAGAACTGCATCCTTTACAGCAACACTACTCTGTACATCTCATGGTGTTTTGCTTGTTCTTGTCTTTTTCCATTTGTCTCTACAGGTTAGCAACTGGAATCAAGACCAGTGTATCCAAGCAGACTTGTAAGTTCATGTCCTATATTGGTGCAAATATTTAAAGTGTTTCACTGTTGTTGATTTTTGCCACATTACAGTATAAACCCTTGAAAAACAAGCCAGGAAACAGGAATAAATAAATAAATAAATAATAATCACCTTAGATACCTTTAATAAAATACTTTATGTGACAAATTACTCTCCTTATGTCTCTTTCCCAGGTAACTTACCTGTTATGTCACTTTATATGTTGCGTCTTACTGGTTAAAGAGTCTTAAGTTTTGTATCTCTACACGTTCTCAAACAGCGAATGAGCCCACAGAACAGGAACAATTTACTCTGCATTAGGAACAAGACTGAGAAAATTGTTAGCAGAAGACTCTCAGGCGAAATTTGCTCCCACCATCTGCACTTGATTGAAATATTCTGTGAGCCATGTTTTCTATGTGATGGTTGCATGAAAAGTAAAGAGAAGTGCTTTACAAGGTCCAGAAAGCATTAAAAGAGAACGCATTTGAAGTTGTGAGCTCTGGATTTTCAGTTTTACAACATAGTTGGTGGCAGTGCATCAAGTAAATGGAGAAAAGGTTTTTTCTGTTTTTTCTTTGGATAGACCTTATTTACATGTAATGTCTCAACGGGCCGTTCAACTCCTGTTCCTGACATAGGCTGACAAGAAAAACTTTGCAGAAAATATATTCAGATCAATATAAAATACATATAGTGCATATAATGTCACCTCTCTTGCCACCTTCCCACTATGTCCATGTTCATCATTACCTTTTACTTGTGAACGTGCAGCTGTGAACTACAACGCCTACGGCCTAGAGAGCTCCCGCACCCCGTCCTACGTCAGCTGCTCCTTTGGTGGACTCAAAGCGGGCAGCAGTTCCATCACTGCCGTCGAGGGAGCAGCAGTGAAGAGCACCACGGTCACCAAGACAGAAACTGTGGTGATCAAGGCCGAGGAGAAGAAGGAGGAGAAAGAGGAGGAGAAGAAGGAGGAGGAGCAGGTAGCAATCGAGGCTCCGGCTGCTGAGGAGAAGAAGGAGCAGGAGCAGGAGCAGGTGGAGGCTGAAGCTGTGGCTGAGGAGTGATGTTTTCAGATTCATGATTTTTGCCCTTAGAACACACTCACTCTGCTTTATCATCCAGTTCTTTAATGGTTCATTCACAAAGTGCCTTCACCAAATATTGGGTGTGTGTTTACTGTAAGAGGTGCAAACACTTTCAGCCAGATAGCCTCAGTGAAGAGGTGCTAATGGATGAGTCCTTGTTCAGGCTTCTGAAAGTTAATTAGTTCTTTACTGTCAACTGTAGTCTGAGTCGCTGCCGGGGGTTCAGTGATATCTGCACCACACTTGTTTAGCCAGCAGGTGGCACTGTTGTGTGTGTTTTCCTCTGCTGTTCCTTCTGGTCCTTGGACCAATGCAAAGCACTGTGAAACCTGTAACTTAGGATTTGATCTCTTTTAATATGAACAAGTTTTGGAAAAATACACCAACCATCAACACACAAAACACCTTGTGCTAACCCTGCTGTACCAAAACAATAAAATATAAATGACTCATAATAGTTTTCATGATTTCTATTTAGACAAAACCTTTTTTTTTTTTTTTTTTGGTGTGCTGCTTTTGGCAACACCTGTTTGCTCAACAATAAATCTTCTTCAAACAGTAATTTACACGGTATCATGTTGCATTTTGCAAGTGTTGGAATGTAAATTTCTCTATACATTTCATTTAGTTGCACTTGAGTGAAAACATTTTAAACATTTAATTTGAACATTTACAATAACACTTCACATTTGGAGAAAAATAGGCTATTTAAAGAAATATTATGGACGCAATGGGAGCCAATGAGAAAACATATGCAATCAGCCTCGAGAGATTTGCTATTTAGTTATTCCACTATGTCAACACACGCATACACAGAAAAACAAGTTTGTGTTTTTAGCAGTGTCCGACAAAGAAAACTTGCATTATGTGAAGTAATCTTCCACTCAGTCAACCTTTTCTCTGGAACACCTGACAAGTCCTGGCCTGCCATGGTGCAAGGTCACTGTTTCAGGAGTTTCTCTTGAATTACATTAATTGAAGGTAATGCATTCCTAGGAAATGTCATATTCCCAACACCTTTAAACACTAATTGCATGTATTTAAAAGTCACACAAAGCACATACAAAACAAACCAATCCAACATATAATCTAAATCAAAAAGGCCACGAATTGTATCAAGGAGCAACTCATGCAAAAGCTGAATGTGTGAGGGTACTGACGAAACATATGTGATTTAGTGAGGAACAGGGTATTTTTCTCTTACAGTTAATGCTTACTTAAGAGACCTCTTCTGTCCTACAGGAACAGGTCTGAACGTGAATTATGGGTGGTGGTGCCACACCCAAGGCTATACAAGCGCTCATGAAGTCAAGGACGGAAAAATACACAAATCCCACAATCCCACCCACTGTTCATCACTTTCAATGGATATGTGGCTGCTGACACACACCTGGACATGACATTTTCAGGTCTCAACGCTTGATGATCTAACTGCATGAAAAAGCATGATATCAAAGTGAATAGTATACAGTCTAACCACAAATATATTCACAACAATAGTTGTAATCGGTGACATGAGATGACAGTGATAACCTGACCTCTAGTAATATCATGCATTCACTTTCTGTTCAGTGTGAGCTGTGAAAGGCTGTGGTGACCTATATGGCTGCTTTTTCTTCTTTTAAAAAATAGAAAAATAACTGCAATGCAAGTAACAGAAATCTGTATTCAGTTTTTCACTTGAGTAAAATTTAGAAGAATAGTTCGAGCATGCTCATCTGATTTCTGAGAAGATTAATACCCCTCTTATACCAATCTGTTCAATATAAGACTACAGCCAGGAGAAATTTAGCTTAGCTTAGTACAGAGAGTGAAAATGGGGAAAATACTGGCCTGGCTCTGTCCAAAGGTAGTCTGCCTAACAGCACTGCTAAAGCTCAGTAATCAACACGTTAAATCTTCTTTGTTTTATCCAATAATACGAAAACAGAGTGTTAAAATGACAATTCATGGTTTTATCAGCGTTATGTGCTGGACTTTATGTTGGCTAGAGACATCATGGAAACTGCTCAGGATGCTAAACTAAGCTAGCTAACGTTACATTTAAAGGACACATTTGAGAGTGATATCAGTCCTCCCATCTAACTCTCCACCAGAGAGCAAATTAACATATTTCCCAAAAGTTAAACTTGCTTTAAGGCAGTCACGGTGGCAAACTGTGCATTTGTATCAAAACAAACAAAAAAAGGAGTATTATTTATGTATTAAAGGTCCCTCATTGTATTAAGTACTTACTTCCTCTTTTCTTTTATTTATTTATCTATTTTTTGTCACAGAGAAATGCACAAAGCCCATAGTCAGAAACTGAGCCTTAAAATGATCTGTCAGGAAATTTTTGTAAATTTGTGATGTCACAACAAAGCAGTCACCACTCTCAGCCAGGTCCGAAAGCTAACTCACCCGTACCCACCTTGCAGTGGGTCTGAGTGAGCCAGACTCGCAGGATTCGGTTTCTCTGAATGTTTACTTGAAACCTGCTATATTTCATTCGATCGCTCAGAAAAGCGCCTACGTCCAATGAAACACCGGAAAAGTGTAAAATGTAGGAACTTCAATATATTAGCATTGATTTGATGTTGTAACAGCTGCATCTGAGCCCTGTCATGTCACATATAGCTGGTGAATATTTTATGAGCTTATCATGTCTGTAACAGCTCTCAGAATAATGCAGTAGAGTTAAAGGCCAGACTTGAAATTCTCACGTAAATATGCCAGGGCTATAAAATGCCAAGTACAGCAGCTGAAAGTAAAACCAGCTCTGAGCCTCTGGTTGACATTACAATTCAGAACCCTTTTTGTAACAGAATAAACTTGCTCAGTGTCATTCAAACTGTAAGCTGTCATCAGCAGATGAACAGTGCAGACACTTTCATTCTAATATTTTTAATTAGTTAATGAATATAAGTTAATAAAATGCATGGTTGCAAATTGTGCTGACCTAATTGTGGGCTGTTACAGTTGATGTTGGTAAGTACATATAAAAACTCAGATTTATTGGACACTCCTGTAAAACACGAGCCCAGAGGTCATCCGTGCTAGCAGCTTATTATGATCCATAGTTACATTATATTGTTGGGTGACCTCTAGCGCTATTATGTATTATGTATGTATTATGACAGGAGCAAGTTAATTGTCTAATTAATTGTTGTAACCATGACGATGAAGGCCCTGTAACCTAAAGGAAGTCCTAATTTTAACCTAAACAATGATGGAGGCAGTGAGACACTATGCTATCAGAAAGTGAGGAATGTGCCTGAGTAGCTGGTTAGTGTGCTAATTTTAGTCAAGGAAAAAGTTGTGATAGAGACAAGAGTTAAAATTTCTGTTGCTTTTCACCACTCTCTTAGCGAGTAAAGACACAAAGTTTGATGCTGAACTTTCAAGATTTCAGCTAGACTGGCAAGCAAACAGCTGTTAATGCTAACGTGGGATATGTAGCAAAAGCAAAACTTACAAATAGCTCGTACAAATGCAACTTTTTAAAGAATTTGTCTTTTCTAACCATTTGAGTGGTTGACTCTTCAACCTTTCAGTGTCTCTTGAGAGCTGATCTGATTGTTTGCCCTGTAGGAGAATCTGCTTTGACAGCTTCTGCTACACAGATATACACTAACTCAGGCACATCTGTAGCCTACTGCTGCTGCCGCTGTGGGTGGTTCTGGTGGTTACAACCTGCTAGATCCAAAGTCTCAGTTTACTGTTTAAAATTCATTCATACATTCACATTGCAACTCTTATTCAATCACTAACAGTTGTCCAATCTGCCCCTAGGGGGGATGACACAACTCTACTACTCTGCAGATGACACATTGAGCCAGGACTGTGCGCGCTACTCCTCTCTGTAGTATTGCGCACTGTCCGTGTTCTAACAGGAAGGATTACCAGTGCTGCAGAAAAACTTGACATAGGTCCAACTTGATGTCATGTTTGTTGTTGCACGTTTGCCAAATTTACCCCTGTGAGTAAAACCTTTCTCAGGCTGGCAAGTACAGGATCAAAAATAAGCAAATTGTAACAAAAAAGAGAAAAAAAAGGCTTTTCCAGTCTATGTAAGTGCAAAGAATGGGGTGCGGCAATAGTGACAAGAGGAGAAGAAGAAAACTGAAAGAAACTTGGCTGCACTACTGTGATTGATTGATGTTGAGCTCACATTCCCTCCTGTTCCTCCTCCTGACCCAGGGTGAACAGCATGGCATGTAGTCACAGGTACCAGTTTTGCCTTCATGTTATGCAATCTATACAATATGCCTTTGTTTAATACAGTATGTTCGAACACCCCAAGGGTGCCAGCAGAGTAAATACGTTCACACCTCAATAAGAAAAGAAAATCAAGTGAATGCTTTTCTCTCTGCTTCATTCAACTGCCTGCAGGCAAATGCTGTTTGAGTTATTATAATCATAATGCTCTCCACATTGTTTTAACAGTGCTTCTGGTTTTCAATGTAATAAGTTGGTCAAAGCTTGTACAGCAGCGTCTGTTGTAACACAGGGCAACAACACCCAAACATAGGGGTTTATTACAGATACACCTTACAGGGGCGTACTGACAACAATGA